>NC_138773.1:78203098-78285598 GCF_965119305.1 Pelophylax lessonae
GCCTACAGAACAAAAAAGTTAGATGGAAGAGATAGTGTTGGTATAAGATCATGATGATAGGGATAAAATAAAAAAAAGGGTAGTGGGAGAATAGTGGCAATTAGGGAGGGGGTGGGGTGATGATGGCCAGTGCAGTTAACGTTACTGGCAATAGGGCTTACATTACACTCTGAAACAGTGCCTTACATTCATTTGTCCATGCTAATAGAACCAGGTCTAGCTAAATCTATCCTCCTGGTGATTGGTAGATGCAGTAATGTTTTCCAGTCTCTGCATTTCATTGACCGCCCAGATACAATGAGCAACTGCTGGTGGGAGAGGTTACATGTTCCTGCAGCATTTACCAGATGTATGACAATTTGCATATATTTTACTAGGAAGTGGGCTCAGATATAGACGAGTCTGTGCAAGATTGTAATCTAGAGATATTCCCAAATAGTAAATCTACTTATTTTGGTTATTGTGTCCTAGAAAGGCACAGATGGGGGGGGGGGGGGGGGGTGAAGAAACAAATTATATGGAGCAACGTACCTCTCTTTTTCCAACACAACTGAGAGATATTGGGGAAGACTCCTGGAGCCTTCTGGAGAAGGGGGACTTGTAGGCAAACAAGAGAAGGGAGTCCCATTGTCCTGGGATTACTAGTTGGAGGTCTTTCTCTCATTTACTCAGAAAGTGGGGAGTAAGGCTCAGGGTTGTTCGAAAGAATGCGACAAGAGAATCTACAGCAGATAAAATATTTATAGAACATAATAAAAACACAAATGCAGTTCTTCGAATGAGTGATCATATGACCACATATAAAAAGTCCTAAAGTAGTTGAACCTGAATCTTCAACCCTGGTGTGATAGCCATATAAGAATGTGAGCACCATCACCAGTGAACACACTGTCTCCTACCACAATAGATAGACCCTTGCTCTCACAACAGTCAAACAGCGCAGTGGGTGATTTAAAGGATCACTTAGCCTTAAGACCCAGGTTAATCTTGTATCCAGACCACTCAACAGCATCCAGGATGAGGTACATATAAATTGGAAGAGAGCCAAAAGGAAGAGACTCCAGTGTAGTAAGTTTGTTTCGATTTATTAAATAAATAAAACTACACTCACCAGATATGTAGTAAAAGACACCTGTAGTACGATGAACATGTATTGTTTCTATCCAACAAAATGACCGACCTCCGGAAGTGACAACGTGTGCGCAGAGCCTGCTCCTCCCAACGTGTTTCGTCACATAGTCATCAGGGGCGTAGCTCTGCATGCGCACAGCATCCAATTTGTATAGGCAAGACCGGAACTCGATCCATGTCAGAGATAGTGCGTTCCAAGGTTGTGCCAATCCTAGCCAGCTACTGCCAAGCCCGGAAGTAACTCAGGAACAAATCATGGGTTCCAAAACTAAAGCAATCAGAACCAGCAGATGCCGGATCTGGATGCCTGTCCATATACAATCCAAATAGAAATCAGAGTATATAGAGGACCTTCTGTTTACCACCTATATACTTTCCGATTTCTATTTGGATTGCATATGGACGGGCATCCGGGCCCGGCATCTGCCGGCTCTGATTGATCTCGCCCTTTGGCTCTCATCCCATTTATATGTACCTCACCCTGAATGCTGTTGAGTGGTCTGGATACAAGATTAACCTGGATCTTAAGGCTGAGAGATCCTTTAAAATCGCCCACTGCGCTGTTTGACCGTTGTGGGAACAATGGTCCATCTATTGTGGTAAGAGACAGTGTGTTCACTGGTGACGGTGGAGGATCGTGCACACATTCTTATATGGCTATTACATCAGGGTGGAAGATTCAGGCTCAACTACTTTAGGACTTTTATATGTGGTCATATGATCACTCTAAGCGCTGCATTTGTGTTTATATTGTATTCTTGTACTACCCGTGTTTATGCTAGCTGCTGTTCATCACTAGAAGCGTGGGTCTATTGTGTTATTATATATGTATTAAACATGTCCCCATTTTTCTAGGTAAAATATTATATATATATATATTTATATTTCTAAAAGCCGCTATTGACATGAAATTTTCACAAGTCGATAACAACCCATGCAATCCATACATACAAAGAAACCAAAACAAATAAGTTAACAAAATATATGTAAATCAAATGGAATGACACACTGATTTTTTTTTTTTTTTTCATATTTGTCCCACTTAATTGTGATTCAGATCAATCAGAATTTAAATGTTACACAATGCATTTTTTATATAACAATTTTTTAAAGGGGAAAAAAACTGTCTGGCCCAATGTGAAAAAAAAGTAATTGCCCCCTAAACCCACCGCTGCATAACCCAAGTGCACTTGAGCTTAAGGTCACAATCTATTGGCAGGACATTCTCCTTCAGGATTTTCTGGTAGGGCACAGAATTCATGGTTCCATCAATTATGGCAAGTCGTCCAGGTCCCGTAGCTACAAAGCAGCCCAAGACCATCACCACGTTTGACAGTTGCTATGATGGGTTTTTTTTTCAAATGCAGTTTTACACCAGATGGAACAGGACGTACACTTTCCAAAAAGTTCAACTTTTGTCTCATCAGTCCACAGAATATTTGCCCAAAGACTTGGGGATAGGCAAGATGTTTTTTTTTGGCAAATGTGAGACAAGTCTTTGTGTTCTTTTTGGCTTTGTCCTTCAAACTCTACCATGTATGACATTTTTTCCCCAGTCTCTTTCCTATTATTGAATCATGAATACTGACCTTAACTGAGGCAAGTGAGGCCTACAGTTTTTTAGATGTTGGTCTAGGTTCTTTTATGACCTCCTGGATGAGTCATTGTTGTGCTCTTAAGGTCCATACACACATACCGATTGTCGGCCGTAAATATTCGGCCAACGTCCGATCGGCCGATTGTTAGTATGATGCTTCCGACAAACCGACAGACTTTTCGGCCGAACAAAATCTGGTGTGCAGGCTATAAAATTTTTGTAGGCCAACAAAGAACGGCCGATTGTTCGTCAAGTCAGTACAGATTTCGGCCGACAAAAAGCAGATAAGCAAGACTAGGCATGCTCAGAGAAGAAAAAACACACGGAAAGTTAACCATCACATGACATCACTTCTGCAGTCGGTTGTTGTTGGCCGACAAAATTCGTGTGCAGTCTTTAGCACTTTTCAACCTACACGACAGCACCGGACAAAAGACGGCCGAACGGTTGGCCGACAATCGGTGCGTGTGTACGGGGCTTTAGAGTAATTTTGGTAGGCGAGCCACTCCTGGGAAGATTCACCACTGTTCCAGTTTCCTCCATTTGTGGAGAATGGCTCCCACTGTGGTACACTGGAGTCGCAAAGCCTTAAATATGGCTATGTAACCCCTTTCCAGACTGATACATGTCAATTTTTTGTTTCTCATCTGTTCTTGTATTTCTTTAGATCACAGCATGATGTGTTGCTTTTTGAGATCTTCGAGCAAGCTTCACTTTGTCAGACATCTTATATTTAAATTATTTGATTCAGCAGGTCTGGCAGTAATTAGAACTGGGTGCAACATGTGAAATTTAACTCAACTTGTACTATGGACTGGAAACTGTTTACACCAATGTTTCGTTACTCGTATTCTCCTTATGTTGTTCTCCATGTTGGGAGTATTGTTTAAATTCTTTGAAAATTCAATAAAAATCTATTGAAAGTAAACTTTCCAAAGTTAAGCATCGTACACACGATCAGATTATCGAACGATCTTTTGTCCGATTTTTGTTGCATGCTAGTCTCATATCGAAAGTGAAGAGGTTACTTTAATATAAAAAAAATTCCCGTACGACAGAATACAAACTTCAGAAGTGATGTCATGTGTTGAATTGTTTTGTTTGTGTTCTTTAGTCTGAGCATGCCTAGTCTCGCTCTTGCGATTTTTTTCTGACAAAAACTGTACTAATTAAACAAAAATCGGGCGTTGTGTTGATGTACAATAAAAAATGTATAGCCTGCACATTCAGATTTTGTCATCCGAAAATTCATAAATCGGCTGTCAAAAGCACTATACTAAAGGCCCGTACACACGTGCAGATTGTCGGCCGAAAAGCTTCGGCCGACGACCGATCGTAGGCTTGTTAGTATGATGCTTCCGACAGCCGACAGCGCACTTTCGGCCGGACAGAATCTGTCGTGCAAGCATTAAAATTTTTGTATGCCGACACCAGAGCGGCCGATTGTTCGCCAGTCAATACAGAATTCGGCCGACAGACAGCAGATTTGCAAGACTGGGCATGCTCAGAAAAGAAAAAACACAGGGAAAGTTAACCATCACATGACATCACTTCTGCAGTCGGCTGTAGTCGGCGGACAAAATTCTTGTGCAGTCTTTTGCACTTTTCAACAGACACAACAGCCCGGGGACAAAAGACGGCCGATAGTTCGGTCGACGATCTGCACGTGTGTACGGGGCATAACAATCCGAAAATCGGCAGATTGTTCGTCGGACGAAATTTTACTTCTGATTTTTGTATCATGTATACAGGCATTAAAGTACAGTTCATTCATGATTTAGCTAGGGAAGGGGGTAATTACTTTCTCACATACGGCCAGGCAGGTTTAGACAGCTTCCCCCCCACTTTAATAAATTAAATCATCATTTAAAAACTGCATTTTGGATTTACTTGGGTTATCTTTGTGTAATATTAAATTTGTTTGATGATCTGAATTATTTAAGTGTGACTAATTTGCAAAAAAATTAAAAATCAGGAAAGGGGGGGGGGGGGGTTATAGTATTACAGTGCTGTGAAAAAGTAATACTGAGCCATTTGAGACACTTCTACTTTAGATATTAGATTACAAATTCCTCCAAGGCAAACTATGATGTAAATGTGCAACAAAAAGAACCTTAGCATTCAAAGCACTACATAGATATAACAAACCAGGCGAACTATAACTCCACCGCCAATCACAAAGTGGGGACCCTTCTGTATTAATGGCTCAAAAGGCAAACTGTGATTTCCAATACAAGTTCAAAACGATAAACTATACCTGCAAAAGCATTATAATTAGGAGACCTGAACATGCTGCAACAAGGAGCCTGCAAACCTAATCTGATGAGAAAACAAGCAGGAATGAGGGTATCACAGTTACAAAGAAAACAAAGTCTATGTATTTACATGTAAAGTACAAGGTGTGGGTGGTATCTGTATGTATAAAATTGCCTGGAGGTGTGAGAACCACACCGCTCCTGGTAAACATCTGCACTATATTCAAGGTTTCCTGCCGGACGTTTTATTGGATCGACACAGATTTGTACTATGCGGCTTGTGACAGGGAAACAATGGTGAGATTCTGTGTGTCATGTGGTTTATGAGGCATTTGACCACATTTGAATACTAAGCAAACACTGCTTTATTGTGGGCTGAAAAGAAAAGTTTGATGACAGCCGTATAAGCAGTCCTTGACTGACAGCAATAAATTTTACAATGTTTACATCAATCAGCTACTGTACCTTTTCAGGAAATAATACTGATATATTATTGATAGAATGGGCTCATAATAGAATACAGCCATTTAAAAATGAACTGTGGATTTCTTGGGGGGTTGTAAAATGGAAATTATTTGAAATGATCCCATTTGCCTTTTGAAAGCTAAGGGGGGGGGGGGGGGTCTAAGTATTCACTAACTTATAAATATAAAAGTCACAGGTAATATTACAGAATTTATAGCTCAATTCTGAATTGCTCTTTAGGATACTTCACAGGTCATTTCACATACCTAGAAAGACCAGCCTGCTGTCTACTAAAAGCAACCTTCAGGATAAGCAAATATTATCCAAGTATGAAAGCCATGTGTATTCTTATTTGAATCTTGTTATGCTTTGAGCATTTCTTCCCTATCTGTGCAGTAATCCAATGTAAGACTTGGCCTCTGTGCAAGGAGCTTCCTTTCAGATCTATTTTAGGCTCTGCTTCCACTAATGCAATTTCAGACGCGGCTCGAGTCGCACAGAACCGCATGACAATGGAAATCGTGTTTGTTTTTAAATTTTTTTATTGGGCACATTGACATCAATGCAACTCAGCACGGCACAATTGTGGAAAAGGTTTTTGTACTACTTTGCTGTGATTCCAGCATTATTTTGGCCCCACAGAATATCCAAACCACTTCAAACTAGCATCTAAAGCCTCGTACACTCGATCAGATTATTGGACGATCTTTCGTCCGTTTTTTGTGGCATGCTAGTCTCATGTGGAAAGTGAAGAGGTTACTTTCATACAAAAATTCCCGTACGACAGAATTCAACTTCAGAAGTGATGCCATGTCTTGAATTGTTTTGTATGTGTTCTTTCTTTATAAAACATGCATAGTCTTGCTCCTGCAATTTTTTTCGGACAAAAACTATACTAATTAAGCGAAAATCGGACGTTGTGTTGACATACAATAAAAATTTTATAGCCTGCACATCCAGTTTTTCTCGTCTGAAAACTCGTAATCGGCTGTCGAAAGCACCATACTAACAATCCGAAAGTCGGCAGATCGTTCGTTGGATGAAATTTTACTTCCGATTTTCGTATCGTTTGTACGGGCCTTAAGGTCCCTTTCACACTAGTGCGACTTGTCCAGCGATTTTGGACCGCAAAATCGCATGACAAGTCATATTCCATTATTTTCAATGAGCCCCATTCATATCTGTGCGTTTTGAAGTCACACCGACTTCAAAGTAGTTTCTGCACTACTTTGGCACGATTTTAATGAGTTTTGAGGTATATAGCCATAGCCATTGCTTTCAAAATCGAGTCAAAATCACGTCGCAAAATCGCTGTAAAATCACGTTGCATAAGTGTGAAAGGGGCCTTAGTTGAACCAAACAATCACAGTGACAGTTGGATAAAAACCAGATTGCTGGGTTGCTTTCCAAGAAGAGGGTTCACATATACTTCCAAGTAAACACTTACTGGAAGAAACATGGAGGTCATCATTGCTGGCCTTTTTGTAAAGTTAAATGTGCTTCTAAAGGCTCAATGTTTTTTACCTTCATGTATTCTATGCATGAAGGTAAAAAAAGTCTTCTCTGTCCATCCAGCGATGTGCACGAGAACTTCGGCTCTCCAAGGATTCTTACTCACGATTGGCTGAACAGCAGCAGGAGCCATTGGATACACAGAGCAGTGGCTCGGGAGTGAGTCTGCTTGCTCTGGGGGCACTCGGCAGGAAAGAGGCCAGGAACGCCAGCAGAGGACCCTGAGAAGAGAAGATCTCGGCTGCTCTGTGCAAAACCACTGCACAGAGCAGGTAAGTATGACGTTTGGTATTTTTTTTTCTTTAAACAAAAAAAAAAAAAAAAAACAAGCCTTTAATATCACTTTAAGACCGCATTCACACTGGTACGACTTGGACCGCGACTTGTCAGCCTGACAAGTCGCGGTCCTCACGCTCCCATTGTCTAGTACAGGAGCTGTTCTAATAGGAGCGACACAAGTCGCTCCGACTTAGAAAAAGGGTCCTGTACTACTTTGGGGCGACCTGGAGGCGACTTGCATTGACTTCCATTATGTGAAGTCCATGCAAGCCACGCTGCACGCGACTTCACAGGTCGCCCCCTAAGTCGGAGCGACCTAATGTGAACGGAGGCTAAAAGCATCACCCAGCAGTTTTTGACCAAGCTTCTAGTGATGAGAAATCACACTCCATGATCCAAAGCATTGGAAACACCAATAAAATATGTACAAATTTGGGGAAGAATGGAAAAGGGGATACATGATTGAAATGTAACTTTAAATACATTAGGAATGTTAATAAAGTTTAGAAGGGCAGTACTTTTAATAGGAATCAATGATCAAGAACACATGTACATGACCTTAAAGTAGCAGGAGGAAAGTTCAAAAATACCCTTCAATAGCAATAATGGATTGAAAAAGTAGTTGATGCTTGGAACAGACATCAGGCAATGGTAGAAATTCAGTCAACAGTAGGCGAGTTTAACCACTTTCTGTGAATCGATGTAGCCCTAGGTCGGCTCAGAGAAGTGGTTGTACCGGGGTGATGCCTGTAGCTAGAGGCCTCATCCCAGTACCATTTTTTAGAACCGGCAGTCGGCTTTCAGGTGATAACAGCTGCTGCAGCTCGGGAGCCACTCAGCAGTTATCCCAGCGAGCGTGCTGCGATGCCCCCCCCCCTCCCGCGGCTCTGCCCAGGTCTCTTGTCCCAAGCAACCAGCCGGCATGTCCGCTGGCTGGTTGGAGTCCTTCAGCTTTGATCGGGTCACCGATGCAGTAACCCGGAAGCGGCGTGATGACGTCACGTCCGGGTTACATGGCGGCTAAAGGCGCCGAATTTAAAAACTGTCAGTATTCAAAAATGCCAATTTCGGCATTTTGAATACCATTCATACATGAAGTGCAGTGGAGGGTCCTTCCCTAAAAAGAGTACCTGTCACTGCCTATTACTGTCACAAGGGATGTTTACATTGCTTGGGACAGCAATAAAAGTGATTTTTTTTTTTTTCGGTCCTAAAAACTAAAAAAAAAAAAAAAAAAACTAAATAAAATAAATAGGAAATAAATGTTTTAAAAGCCCCCCCCCCCCCCGTTGTGGTAAGCTCGCGCACGAAAGAAGAGGCATACGCAAGTTGTGCCCGCAAATGAAAGCGGTGTTCAAACCACACATGTGAGGTATTTCCGTGATCACCAGCACGAGAGCAATAATTCGAAAAAAGAGCCACTCGAACTCTAAACTGGTAACCGTTAAAGATTTTAAAAGGGTTGCCTATGGAGATTTTTATGTACTGTAGTTTGTCGACATTCCGCAGATGTGTCAGAATTTAATCCGTAACAAGTTAGGTATCTATTTACTCGACGTGACATTTTTCACAATACACAAAAAAAAAAAAAAAAAAATGGCTAACTTTACTGTTTAGTTTTTTTTTTTTTTTTAAAGCAGTGAAATGTATTTTTTCCAAAAAAATGGCGTTTGAAAGACTGCTGCGCAAATACCGCAACAACCACCATTTTATTTTTGCTAAAAAAAAAAAAAAAAAATATTTGGGGGTTCTAAGTAATTGTCGAGCTAAAAATACAGATTTTAACTTTTTAAACAACATGTGTCAGAAATGGACACTCGGTCCAAAAGTGGTTAAACATGCTTAGGACACAGATCTATACACAGAAAAAAGGTTAAAGATAGAAAAGTATCAAAAAAAGGGGGAGACTAGATTTTTTAAAAATAAAATACAAGGCATCCTCAAATTGGCCAAGGTGAACAGGTGAGTGAATGACAATACAATCTCACCTTCAGCCAATCAGAGAGATCTTGTATTCATAGACTTCTTTTAAAGCAGAATTCCACCCAAAAGTGGAATTCTGCTCATTTGCTTCCTCCCCCCCTTCCGGTGCTACATTTGGCACCTTTCAGGGGGGGGGGGTATGTACCTGTTTTTGACAGGTACCCTTCCCCACTTCCAGGAGACAAGCTGTTACTTGAAAGTTTTGGCCCCCTCCCCCCCCCCCCCGCCGCGCCAATCCGAATGCACAGCATGCATGCACAGTAGGGACTCGCCTGTGAAGCCGCAAGGATTCATTGCCAGGTTCCCTTACCGGCAATGGCGGCAGCAGAACCAGACAGCTGATAGAGACATCGCTGGACTCCTGGACAGGTAAGTGTCCTCATATTAAAAGTCAGCAGCTACAGTATGTGTAGCTGCTGACTTTTCATTTTTGGGAGGAGGGGGTGGAACTCAGCTTTAAGCACTCAGCCTGACTTGATTTTGTTTGAGTACCAGACGGGAAATACTACTACTGTACGATGCTTCGCTCACTGCAACCAAAATGCTTAAAGTGAGAGGAAACCTGGACTTCGGCTTTAAGTGAACCTATCGTTCTGCCTTACAAGGGAGCATTGATTCAGTTTTATTTGCTGCCCTATAGCCTTAGATTTTTAGGCAACCATCATTTTTCTGTTATGACAGATTTCTTTAGAATTGAACATCAAGACCTGGTTCACACTGATCTGGAAAACGCAGATGATACGCTGCATTTTCCTGCATCGCACTGCATAGCAATCGCACAGCATGCGATCTGCTGCGGGTGTCAATGTTAAATAACAACACTCCAAAACAGATCTCAAACCACAGTGTGATTGCAAGTGCGATTTAGGTGCAAAAAAAAAAAAAAGGTGGGGAGAGGGAAAGGGTCCTGCACCATCCTGGTGCAGATGCGATTTGAGCCACACAATGTATGGCTCAAATCACATTGTGTACATGTACATAGGAATGCGGTGTGATTCCTGTTCAAATCACATGTGGTGTTCTGCACCCACGAGTGTGAACCCAGGCTCAATCTCCTAATTAACCCAAAACATGACTTCTTCACTTTCAGGATTTCTATATACTAAGAAAACAGAAAATCATAAAATAAACCTATGAGCTGTGTTACATTTACAAGAACACAAAGTCTGGTTACTGCACAGATACAAATCAATGATTTACGTAGAAATATAAAACCACAGGAGTGGCACAGCAAAAAAAAAAATCTCCATTAAGAAGCAGTAAGCATGGCTTTCAGGTTTTGCTTCTTTGTCAGCAGCACACATCGAACCGACTTGTTCCATCATATGGAACATATTCATCATTAACTCGCACTAACAAATAGGACATCAAGTTCCAACAGATAAACTTTAAAAGGCAGCCAAATCTGAAAGGATTATTTTCCAGTGGCATTCTGTGTTTGCAAGTAGGAATGAGCAAACTGGGCAAAGTTCTGCTATAACGGGTTCAGCAAACCCAGCATAGAGTCCATGAACACCAAACACATTAACGAACCCAAATTAAGTCTGAGGAATATTGCATATTCACCGGCCTTTTCCTCAAAGCCAATTTGCAAGCAGGGAAGAAAGAAGAAGAAAAAAAAAAAAAAGAAGAAAAATAAGTATGGCTAACCGTAACTGGGAATGAACATGGACAATGCAAAAAAAAAAAAAAAAAAAAAAAACGTATTAGAGACACGCCAACATTTCATCAGCCTAAACATATCAGCCGAAAATTGTGTTTTTGGCATTTTTTCAATAGAGCGAATAAAGGTGCCAATAACGGCCCCGAAAATAACCACAATTTTGCTGTGCTTATGGTGCTTTTTTCATAGGTCATTTGACTCAAAAATGGCATTTGGTGCAGCCAAGTGCATCCTGAATTTTCAGTTACAGCACCAAAATGTATTTTCAGTGCACCTTGTAATGAGGCTTAAAAGGTGGGAACATTGAAATCCTTCAAATAACATGCTTGGGAGAGGTTTCATGACTCAGAATAGCGATCTGTGGTGGAGAGGGCAGTAGAGCAGCAAGACATTTGGGGGGCAGTAGTGCCGCTATCCAAATGCCCTTTTGTGGTAGCAGAACAGGGAATTTAAGTGGAAATACCACAATAGCGAGCGAGCCAAATGCTTGGTACCGCCTACCGAATGCGGCCTACTTAAGTAGGTCCTGGACCGCAAGGATTTTCCCCCTTAATGACCAGGGCATTTTTTTGCGCAGTCGTGCAACACTGTACCTAAATAAAAAAAAATTCCCCACAAATAGAGCTTTCTTTTGGTGGTATTTGATCACCTGTGCGATTTTTATTTTTTTGCGCTATAAAACAAATAAAAAAGCGACCATACTGGAAAAAAAAAAATAATTTTTCACATTCTGCTATATAACATTCCCCAAAAAAATGTAAAAATCATTGTTTTTTTTTTTTTAACATTTTAGGCCAATTTGTTTTCTGCAACATTTTTTTTTTTTAAACAAGAATATCGCAATAAGCATATTTTGATTGGTTTGTGCAAAAGTTATCACATCTAGTAACTAAGGGAAAGATTTGTCATTTTTATCGTTTTTTTTTTTTTTTACTAGTAATGGCTTCCATCTGCGATTTTTAGCGGGACTGCGACATTGCGGCGGACAGATCGGACCCCTGACATTTGACACTTTTTGGGGGGACCAGTGAAATTACTACAGTAATCAGTGCGAAAAATATGCACTGTTACTGTAATAATGACATTGGCAGGGAAGGGGTTAACAGTGGGTGATCAAGGGGTTAAATGTAAGCCTAGGGGAGGGATTCTAACTGTATGGGGGCGGGGCTTTTGAAATGATCACAGAGACCTGTGATCCTTTATAGAAGGATCACAGGCGCTCTGATCAATCCAGAGAGAAGAACGGTCAGCTGTGTCTACAACAGCTGACCGCCCTTCTCGCTCAGCGGGGAGCGGTCGCGGGTGTCGAGTCCCTGCTGCCTAGTGGGTGCGGGAGCGCGTTGCTGGCAGAGCGCTATTGACGTAGGGCTATGTCAGTTCGCGCAGGAGGGGCTGCCTGCCACAGTATATCTGTGGCAGGCGGTCCGGAACAGGTTAAAAAGCGATATCAATCAATAATGGCCAGTCGGCTGGGGATGTATCCATTTGTGACAGGAGTAGCAGTGGGAAATCATAATCAGGTGGTGGGTTGTAGTGATTGACAAAGAAATACATCTCTGGATGGCGTTAATGTTGGATTTACAATAGGGCTTTTTTTTTTTTTTTTTTTTAAACACAAAAAAGGAAAAGCCACTTTTCTGGGGGCTTACCAATGATAAAAATCTACCCCTGGCAAACCCCTACAGCTTTTTGGGGACAATAGGTGGGGATGAAGACTCTATTTTGGAACAGAGGGACAAGGTAGACCTTACCTTGCATGGCCCTCCCTTTCCTGATCCACCCAAAAGTTTATTTTGTTCCTTTTTGTTTTTGCAGCTATGGACAACATACAAAAGAAACAAAAAAACACCACATTGCAGTTTTGACGATCTATTATTACAAATTAGAAGCGACTCAATTAAAACACAAACATAAAAGCCCACAGACTCAAACTAAAAAAAAGCAGTATATGGATAGAATGGGATCAAACTCTATAAATAGACGTACGTAATCTTCTATCCTACAGCTATCATTGTGCATACTTCTTTATTGAAAAACTTTTGTAATCCAAGACAAAAAAAAGCTCTAAACAAACTTTGTTTCATATGCAATTGGATATTTTCTTAAGAAAAATGGGATACCATTAATGTATGTATGAAATATTATATATCTCAGTACTTTTTTTTCCTAGAAAAACTACTCTGGGGGGGGGGGGGGGGTAAGCACCTCTCCCGCCGCCTATAAAAGTGACCCTGCGGCAAATTTGCCGCTAGGACCACTTATGTGAAAGAGGACCGTCCGCCATTAAGAAAATATTGGGGTTATGGCAGCTAATCTGCTGCCATAACACCGGTATTTAACGTCCGGAGTAAAACTGGGGTGGGCGGTTTAGAAGTGGTTAACCACTTTAGCCCCGTAGGATTTGGCTGCTCAATGACCAGGCCCTATTTTGCGATTTGGCACTGCGTGACTTTAACGGACAATTGTGCGACGCTGTACCCAAATGAAATTGAAATTCTTTTGGTGGCATTTGATCACCTGTGCGATTTTTTTTTTTTTTTGCGCTATAAACAAAAAAAGAGCAACAATTTTGAAAAATATATTTTTCACATTTTTTTTTCCATATAAAAAAAAAAAAAACGCAACAAGCGTATTTTCGTTGGTTTTTTTTGCAAAAGTTATTGCATTTACTATCTATGGGAAAGATTTATGCAATTTTTATAGTTTTTTTTTTTTAACTAGTAATGGCGGCGATCTGCTATTTTTTTTGCGGGACTGCAACATTGCGGTGGACAGATCGGACCCCTGACTGACATTTTTGACACTTTTGGGGATACCAGTGACATTACTACAGTAATCAGTGCTATAAATATGCAGTTACTGTAAAAATGACACTGGCAGGGAAGGGGTTAACTTTATTGGTGATCAAGAGGTTAAGTGTGTCCCTAGGGGCGTGATTCTAACTATCAGGGGCGTGGCTAGTGAAGTAACCACAGAGACATGTGATCCTATATAGCAGGATCACATAGCCTCTGTGATCACTTCAGGGAGAATGACAGACGGCTGTCTTTTTCCCTCTGCTGCGGGAGATCACGAGTGGCCGGCGGCCATTGGAGCTGCCGGTCACACGCGATGGCTCCCCAGGGAACGAGCGGAGGCGGGAGTATTCGAGCGAGAGCAATAAACCTAGCCCTAGACCTCCTCTAACTCTAAACTGGTAACCTGTAGAAATTTTTAAAGCGTCGCCTATGGGATTTTTAAGTACCAAAGTTTGTCGCCATTTCGCGAGCCTGCGCAATTTTGAAGCATGACATGTTGGGTATCTATTTACTCGGTGTAACATCATCTTGCACATTATGGAATAAAAATGAGGCTAAGAACGATTTTCTTATTTCAATTTAAAAAAGTTTATTTTTTCCAAATTGCGTTTGGAAGACCGCTGCACAAATACGGTGTCATAAAAAAATATTGCAACGATCTCCATTTTATTCTCTGGGGTCTCTGCAAAAAAGGAAAAGAAAAAAAAAAAATTATATATATATATATATATATATATATATATATATATATATATAATGTTTGGGGGTTCTGAGTAGTTTTCCAGCAAAAGAAAAAATTATTTTAGCTTGTAAACACGTGTCAAAAATAGGTCCAGTCCTAAAATGGTTTAAAAGGAAAAAAAAAAAAAAATGAATCAATGGCTATAGGACCAAAGCTTAGCAAGCTTGATTAGCAAGTGCGCACAAGCAGCTTTTCCAGGTACTGAAGTACAAAGAACACAGTGAGCTATATTGTTCTACATGCTCTTTATTCCACTTTCTAAAGATGTTGGTGAGAATTCTATAGGTAATCATCAAAGCTTTGACCCTTCAAGTGTTGCTGCATCTCTCTAAGAAGAAGGAGGACAATGAGAAACCGATAAAACCAGCTACTCAGTTAACCACTTAAGCCCCGGAGGATTTTCCTGCTAAACGACCAGGGGGTATTTTGCGATTCGGCACTGCGTGACTTTAACGGACAATTGCGCGGTCGTGCGACGCTGTACCTAAACGAATTTGACGTCCTTTTTTTCCCACAAACAGAGCTTTCTTTTGGTGGTATTTGATCACCCGTGCGATTTTTACTTTTTGCGCTATAAACAAAAAAAAGAGCGTACATTTTGCAAAAATAACAATATTTTTCACATTTTTTTATATGAAATTCCCCCCCAAAAAAAAATGTAAAAATCAAAATTTTTTAACATTTTCGGCCAATTTGTTTTATGCTACCTATGTTTGGTAAAAAAAAAAAAAAAAAAAAGCGTATTTTGATTGGTTTGCGCAAAAGTTATCGCGTTTACTAACAAAGGGAAAGATTTTTGTCATTTTTGTTGTTTTTTTTTTTTTTTTAACGTGTAATGGCGGCGATCTGCGATTTTTTTTGCGGTACTGCGACATTGCGGCGGACAGATCGGACCCTTGACTGACATTTTTGACACTTTTGGGGTTACCAGTGACATTTCTACAGTAATCAGTGCTATACATATGCACTGTTACTGTAAAAATACACTGGTAGTGAAGGGGTTAACTTTATTTGGGAGGGAGGGGCTGTGTGTATCCCTAGGGGCGTGCTTTCTACTAATTGGCTGTGGCTTGAGCTGTAAGGACACTGATCAACGGATCTACATACTAGATCCGTGTGATCAGTGTCTTTACAGCGAGGAGAATGACAGGTGGCTTGTTTACACAAGCTGCCTGACATTCTCCCTCTCCCCCGCCGATCGCCGAGTGACCGGCGGACATCGGGTCCGCTGGTCACACGCGCAGGGGGGGGGGGGGGTCCATGACCGCGCGGGTGCGCGCTCGCTCCCCAGAGCCTCACAGGCGAGCGACGTAGACCTACGTCACTCTGCCTGTGAGGGGCTGACTGCCGCAGTAAATATACTGTGAGCAGTCGGCAAGCGGTTAAACAAAGTATCTGCCTTTTCTACAAAGATTCCTCCAAGCAGCAACACAAACCTTCCCCTCTGATATGCAACATCCCCACTATTCAGAATTCAATGCAGAAATGCTGATTGCAGAAATTTGTCAAGAATCTTTTATGTATTTTAGGTATCAGCCCAAAACAAAACCATTTTTGTGAACAATGCAGTTGAACTTCCCGCCAGCTTCTCCCCGTCTCTCATGGAGTTCTCCAACCTTCATCAAGTTATGCAAACACGTAGCACAGGCTCTCCATTTTTCACACCCTAGAAATAGGGATAGCAGCTATAACACTAAGGAGACTCCTTGGGATTCCTGCTTACACCTTTGACTGCAACACACTATACCTACTGTATACATAACATGGTAATTGAGCTGATGGAGCTGGACAGCTCCCTTTGACACCTTGAGTGCCGGTTCACATTTGTGCGATGCGGGAACGCTGCGAATATACAGCGTGTTCCTGCATCGCATCCGCACCCCTGGCAGTTCACACTGCCATATGCAATATGCTGGGGGTGCCAATTAAAAGTTGACGACACCCCCAGATCGGATCGCATATCGCAGTGCGATCTGAAAGTTCGCACAGAATCGGATCGCACTAGTGTGAACCATGCGATTCGATTCTGCTGCGGACCAAAAAAGGGTCCTGCGCATCTTTTAGTGCGATTGCGGTGCAAATTCAGCCATACATACTGTATGGCTGAATTTGCACCGCACAGAGATCGCATGTCATTTTAGGAGCAGTGCGCTCCGAATCACATGCGAGCTCTGTGATCGCACTAATGTGGACCGGCACTTAAGCTCCAGCTATGCTGGAGCTTGTAGCCAACGGTCAGCAACTAAAGCAGTGCTTTCTAGAACCCCTTGCTATGGTGTCATGCTTCCCCGGTATTAAGCCCTGATGGATGAGATTCCAGCTCTTTGGTGCGGGTGGAAGGCACAGTCGCACTGTCTAGCTCTGACATCAGTAGCCTGTAAAACACTATGAGAGGCTGAAAGTTGCTGTGGCTGGATGGTGCCATAAGTGCTAATAACATTTAGGGCAGCATATGTCCCAGAACAAAATCTCAGAATGCAGACTGCTTGCATTTCCGGGGTTCATCCTTGGGTATATACAGGTGCATCTCATAAAATTAGATTATCAAAAAGTTAATTTACTTAATTCAATTTAAAAAGTCAAACTCCAATATTTTATATAGATGCGTTACACACAGAGTGATATATTTCAAGCATTTCTTTCTTTTCATTTTGATAAATAGGGCTTATAGCTAGTAAAAACCCAAAAATTCAGGATCTCAGAAAATGTAATTATTACCGTATAGAAGACCAAAAGAAAAAAGGATTTTTAGTATGTCCATGTACAGTATAGAATGCACTCAATACTTGAGTTGGGGCTCCTTTTGCATGAATTACTGCATCAATGTGATGTGGCGTGGAAGCAATCAGCCTGTGGCACTGCTGAGGTGTTATGGAAGCCCAGGTTGCTTTGAATAGTGGCCTTCAGCTCATCTGCATTGTTTGGTCTGATGTCTCATCTTCCTCTTGACAATACCCCACAGATTCTCTATGGGGTTTAGGTCAGACGAGTTTACTGGCCAAACAAGCACAGGGATACCATGATCATTAAACCAGGTATTGGTACTGTAACGGAACCGTGACACACAATGTGCTGGTGGGCTTCCGTCAGAATACAGCTTCCTCCAGTCTGAACATAGATATCAGATATTCTAGCTGCCCTTATACAGAACTAGCCGAGAATAGCTTGTATAGATCCGGAACCTTTATTGAACAAACACACACAATACAGTTGGGCAAAAAAAGTATTTAGTCAGCCCCAAATTGTGCAAGTTCTCCCACTTAAAAAGATGAGAGAGAGGCCTGTAATTTTCATCATAGGTACACTTCAACTATGAGAGACAGAATGGGGGGGGGGGGGGGAGATTCCAGGAAATCACATTGTAGGCTTTCTAATGAATTGGTAAATTCCTTGGTAAAATAAGTATTTAGTCACCTACAAACAAGCAAGATTTCTTTTCTGGCTCTCACAGACCTGTAACTTCTTTAAGAGGCTCCCATGTCCTCCACTCGTTACCTGTATTAATGGCACCTGTTTGAACTTGTTATCAGTATAAAAGACACCTGTACACAACCTCAGTCACACTCCAAACTCCACTATGGCCAAGACCAAAGAGCTGTCGAAGGACACCAGAAACAAAATTGTAGACCTGCACCAGGCTGGGAAGACTGAATCTGCAATAGTCACGCAGCTTGGTGTGAAGAAATCAACTGTGGGAGCAATTATTAGAAAATCGAAGACATACAAGACCATCGATAATCTCCCTCGATGTGGGGCTCCAGGCAAGATCTCACCCCGTGGGGTCAAAATGTTCACAAAAATGGTGAGGAAAAATCCCAGAACCACACGGGGGGACCTAGTGAATGACCTGCAGAGAGCTGGAACCAAAGTAACAAAGGCTACCATCAGTAACACACTATGCCGCCAGGGACTCAAATCCTGCAGTGCCAGACGTGTCCCCCTGCTTAAGTCAGTACATGTCCGGGCCCGTCTGAAGTTTGCTAGAGAGCATTTGGATGATCCAGAAAAGGATTGGGAGAATGCCATATGGTCAGATGAAACCAAAGTAGAACGTTTTGGTAAAAACTCAACTCTTCGTGTTTGGAGGAGAAAGAATGCTGAGTTGCATCCAAAGAACACCATACCTACTGTGAAGCATGGGGTGGAAATATCATGCTTTGAAGCAGTTTTTCTGCAAAGGGACCAGGACGACTGATCCATGCAAAGGAAAGAATAAATGGGGCCATGTATGGTGAGATTTTGAGAGAAAACCTCCTTCCATCAGCAAGGGTATTGAAGATGAAACGCGGCTGGGTCTTTCAGCATGACAATGATCTCAAACGCAGCGCCCGGGTCCAAACGAAGGAGTGGCTTCGTAAGAAGCATTTCAAGGTCCTGGAGTGGCCTAGCCAGTCTCCATATCTCAACCCCATAGAAAACCTTTGGAGGGATTTGAAAGTCCGTGTTGCCCAGCGACAGCCCCAAAACATCACTGCTCTAGAGGAGATCTGCATGGAGGAATGGGCCAAAATACCAGCAACGGTGTGCGAAAACCTTGTGAAGATTTACAGAAAACGTTTGACCTTTGTCATTGCTACCAAAGGGTATATAACAAAGTATTGAGATTAACTTTTGTTATTATTATTATAATACAGGATTTATATAGCGCCAACAGTTTGCGCAGCGCTTTATGTTTTTGACCAAATACTTATTTTTCTACCATAATTTTCAAAATTTTTTTTAAAAATCAGACTGATTTTCTGGATGTTTTTCTCAATTTTGTCTCTCATAGTTGAAGTGTACCTATGATGAAAATTACAGGCCTCATCTTTTTAAGTGGGAGAACTTGCAAAGTTGGTGGCTGACTAAATACTTTTTTGCCCAACTGTATATACCACACAGGAGGATGTCCCCCTCCTGATCAAATTATCCCACCAGGTCAGGTGCCCAATTACACTATGCTATGCAGATGAAATTGTGTACAGAAATATAGTTAACCTGATTTCTTTAGCCATCTGGACAAAAACAATAGGTCAATGGGAATCCACATCTAGACAATGTTATAATAAACATGGTAATTTCACTCAGCACTGCAACAAGGTTAAAACAAAATATATTACACATTATCCTAAGTATAAACACAGAACTTATTAAAACAGACAATAGTAGGAGACCACTAGTAACAGGCTGTCCGTCTCCTATATTGAAGAACCTGGAATTAACATCCAAGCAGTGTTAATTTCGTCGACTAAAACGTTTTCGTCGACTAAATTAACACAATTTTAGTAGACTAAAATAGGACTAAAACAATTCAGATGACTAAAATACGACTAAAACTAAAATGGCATTTTAGTCAAAAGACTAACTAAAACTAAATCGAAATTTGCTGCCAAAATTGGTGCATGCTCAAAGCTTAATATCATAAATAATAACATATTTCGATTTTTCACTCCAGGACCAGCAGTAATATATAATGAGTTTGGAAATTGTAGAGAAATGCTTAAATAATGCATTACAAGTTACAATTGAACGACATCCATTCGATTATAGATGACTAAAATGAGTTATAATCGACTATAAAATGTAGGACGTTTTAGTCGACTAAAATGTACTAAAACTAAAACACTTGCAGAAGACTAAAATGGGAGTAAAACGCCATTTTAGTCCTAAGACTAAAACTAAATTGAAATTTGCTGCCAAAATTAACACTGCATCCAAGCAACGCCCCTGGAATTAACATCCAAGCAACGCCCCGACCATTCAGAAGTCACAGGCCGTCTACAACAGTCTGAGGCGAAGCTCATACAATGTTCTATCATTCTGATACAGTGGAATTAATGTATCCTATATGTCTTGAGGTATATTGTGGACAAATATATCACTGTCCCATTTGAAGCAATCAAAACCACATTATCAGTGTCCACCAAGTAGTTGTCCATCATTTTCTTGGTCACCCTGTGTCCCTAATAGACACAGGGTGACTTACACAGAGGGGCCTAGAGGGCTCAGAGGGGAATTTCCCAACCTCTCTAAGGTAAGCTGTGTTCCACAGGCCCCCCCAACCAAAGTGACTCCTGAAACAGGTTCTTTTGACAGTGTGGGCAGGTGCCAAGTCCAGCTGGAAAATCAAATCTGCATCTTCATAAAGCTGGTCACCAGAGAGAAGCATGAAGTGCTCTATAATTTCCTGGTAGAGGGCTGCTCTGACTTTGGACTTGATAAAACACAGTGGGCCAACACCAGCAGATGACACGGCTCCCCAAATCTTCACTGACTGTGGAAAAGGTTGCATTAAATTTGGAAATAAAGGTCCCAGAGTCTGGAGGAAGAGTGGAGAGGCACAGAATCCAAGTTGCATGAGGTCCCGGTTTCCACAGACAGTGTCAGGTTTCCACAGTCCGTGATGATTTGGGGAACCATGTCATCTGCTGGTGTTGGTCCACTGTGTTTTATCAAGTCCAAAGTCAACGCAGCGCTCTACCAAGACATTCTAGAACAGTGGTCCTCAACCCTGGTCCTCGGGGCCCACTAACAGGCCAGGTTTGCAAGATAACTAAATTACATCACGGGTGATCTCATTTGCTGCTCAGTGATTGCAGTACTCTAGTCTGCATCTCCCCAAGGTAATACTTAAAACCTGGCCTGTTAGTGGGCCCCCGAGGACCGGAGTTGAGGACCACTGTTCTAGAGCACTTCATGCTTCTCTCTTCTGACTTCTGCTACTTTTCAGTAAGCCAACATTTCTGTATTGATTTAAAAATCCTTTTTTTCTGTTGACCTTATATATTTAAAAATTAAAACCATTAGAAAAAAAAGGGTCTGACCTATCCTCACAGCTTGCCAAGAGATTTTTGGGAAAGAATAGGGCTGGGAGAGATCCTCCTGAATGCACGCTTCCAGGAAAAGGATAACTGAACTAGATATGCATGCTCAGCTACTTCATACACACGTTTATGGAATGATCAACTATCACATCTTTTATCTACGGAAGGACTTGACAGCATTCTTGTAAGCGGAAAATCAAAGGCATGCAGTTTCAGAGAGCAATAAAGAAGTCATAAAGCTGGACAGCTCCCCATGTCAGCTTGAGATCCTGACTGTGCTGGGCCCAGTTCACAGTAAGTAGCCCTCTGCATAGGGCAACCTCCTCTGGGAACCAGAGTCATCATAGGGCGCCTGTGCAAGACCAATTTTTGGGTCCCTCAAATAACTATTGGATAATCACATGAAAGTATTAATTTTAAAGAAATAGGTGAAAGGGGGAGCTTGACACCATCCCGTTCTTAAACCATAAGAACAGTTCGTGCAACATGAAGAATTCCTGCTGCTTGTCACTTTCCTAGAAGTGGACAGTACCCATGTCTGGCTGGCAGAGAGAGGTGCAAGTATCCGCCCAACCCACATCTACAACAAATGGACCCCCAAATGCCACAGTAAAGTGGCAAAAAATGGCATTCCTGTTCCTAAGGCTAGCCTTAGAAACATTCCTATGCTTACAGAGACAGCCCTGTCCAGACACCTTGAAAAAGAACAGGTCAAAACAGACGTTCCAAACCAAACCCTCTCAAACCCAGCAGCAGTCAAACAAACATGCATGCACAGCTTGTCTGCGTGTGCACATTTATGGATCTTTCGGCTGTTGTTTCTCCCATATCTACAGCAGGTGAAGAGTTCTATTAGACATCACAATCTTAAACAGAGTTCCATGGAACTTAGTGTCCTTGAGCGGTGGCTGGTTAACCTCCACCTTGCTTACATAGTTCTGGGTCCAATTGCCACTTGGAACATTCTTCCAACTGGTCATCAATTTAAGAGGGGATTATTCCCACTGATCATTGATGTAAAGGGGGGCAATGCTTCCCACTGATCAGCAGGGTTGAGCTCAGACTTGTTTGAATCCTAGCCGGAACGCACCAAAAAGTGGTTACCTGTACTGAGCCAATCATCTGCAGCTATGCTATTACCCACCCCACAGCCACACCTATAAGTACAGTGGTGGGGTGGAGAATGCCTCAACGGCTTATGACTGGTCCAGTCAAGCAAAAGCTTTCTGGTGGGATTGTTCAGGTGGGTTTGGAGTAGGATCTGATCATGCCTGAGCTCATCTCTGACCACCAGCTTAAGGGGGATATTCTTTTCACTGACCACCATGTAGAGGGGGCATCTTTCCCACTGACTGCCAATGTAAGGGGAGGCGGGGGCATTCATCCCACTGCCTGCAAATATAAAGGTGGCATAAGGGGTGAATAATCCCCGATGACTGCCAACCTAAGGGGGCAAGAGGGACATTCTTCCAATGACAGCCAACCGTAAGGGGAAGGGGCATTCTTTCCAATCACCGCTAATGTACCAGAGGCATTCTTTCCACTGACCAACGTACAATGTAAGGGGGACATTCTCTCCACTGATAACGAGGAGGATAATAGGAGGGGTGTTGTATTGGAGGACAGTGATAATGATGATGATAGGTGTTGTATTAGAGGACAGTGGTGATGATGATGATGATGATGATGATGATGGGTGTTGTATTGGAGGACGATGATGATGATGATGATGGGTGTTGTATTGGTGGACAGTGATGATGATGATGATGGGTGTTGTATTGGTGGACAGTGATGATGATGATGATGGGTGTTGTATTGGTGGACAGTGATGATGATGATGATGGGTGTTGTATTGGTGGACAGTGATGATGATGATGATGGGTGTTGTATTGGTGGACAGTGATTATGATGATGGGTGTTGTATTGGTGGACAGTGATGATGATGATGAGTGTTGTATTGGTGGACAGTGATGATGATGATGATGGGTGTTGTATTGGTGGACAGTGATGATGATGATGGGTGTTGTATTGGTGGACAGTGATGATGATGATGGGTGTTGTATTGGTGGACAGTGATGATGATGATGATGGGTGTTGTATTGGTGGACAGTGATGATGATGATGATGGGTGTTGTATTGGTGGACAGTGATGATGATGATGATGGGTGTTGTATTGGTGGACAGTGATGATGATGATGATGGGTGTTGTATTGGTGGACAGTGATTATGATGATGGGTGTTGTATTGGTGGACAGTGATGATGATGATGAGTGTTGTATTGGTGGACAGTGATGATGATGATGATGGGTGTTGTATTGGTGGACAGTGATGATGATGATGGGTGTTGTATTGGTGGACAGTGATGATGATGATGGGTGTTGTATTGGTGGACAGTGATGATGATGATGGGTGTTGTATTGGTGGACAGTGATGATGATGATGATGGGTGTTGTATTGGTGGACAGTGATGATGATGATGATGGGTGTTGTATTGGTGGACAGTGATGATGATGATGATGGGTGTTGTATTGGAGGACAGTGATGGTGATGATGGGTGTTGTATTGGTGGACAGTGATGATGATGATGATGGGTGTTGTATTGGTGGACAGTGATGATGATGATGATGGGTGTTGTATTGGTGGACAGTGATGATGATGATGATGGGTGTTGTATTGGTGGACAGTGATGATGATGATGATGGGTGTTGTATTGGTGGACAGTGATGATGATGATGATGGGTGTTGTATTGGTGGACAGTGATTATGATGATGGGTGTTGTATTGGTGGACAGTGATGATGATGATGAGTGTTGTATTGGTGGACAGTGATGATGATGATGATGGGTGTTGTATTGGTGGACAGTGATGATGATGATGATGGGTGTTGTATTGGTGGACAGTGATGATGATGATGGGTGTTGTATTGGTGGACAGTGATGATGATGATGATGATGATGATGGGTATTGTATTGGTGGACAGTGATGATGATGATGATGGGTGTTGTATTGGTGGACAGTGATGATGATGATGATGGGTGTTGTATTGGTGGACAGTGATGATGATGATGAGGATGGGTGTTGTATTGGTGGACAGTGATGATGATGATGATGATGGGTGTTGTATTGGTGGACAGTGATGATGATGATGATGGGTGTTGTATTGGTGGACAGTGATGATGATGATGATGATGGGTGTTGTATTGGTGGACAGTGATGATGATGATGATGATGGGTGTTGTATTGGTGGACAATGATGATGATGATGATGATGATGATGGGTGTTGTATTGGTGGACAGTGATGATGATGATGATGATGATGGGTGTTGTATTGGTGGACAGTGATGATGATGATGATGATGATGGGTATTGTATTGGTGGACAGTGATGATGATGATGATGATGATGGGTATTGTATTGGTGGACAGTGATGATGATGGGTGTTGTATTGGTGGACAGTGATGATGATGGGTGTTGTATTGGTGGACAGTGATGATGATGATGATGGGTGTTGTATTGAAGGGCAGTAATGAGGAGGATGATGGGTGTTGTATTGAAGGGCAGTGATCATGATGATGGGTGTTGTATTGAAGGGCAGTAATGAGGAGGATGACGGGTGTTGTATTGAAGGGCAGTGATCATGATGATGGGTGTTGTATTGAAGGGCAGTAATGAGGAGGATGGGTGTTGTATTGGAGGACAGTGGTGGTGATGATGATGATGGGTGTTGTATTGGAGGACAGTGGTGGTGATGATGGGTGTGATATTGAAGGATAGTGATGATGATGAGTGTTGTATTGGAGGACAGTGATGATGATGAGTGTTGTATTGGAGGACAGTGATGATGATGAGTGTTGTATTGAAGGACAGTAGTGATGATGATGGGGGTGGTAGTACAGTAATATCACCTTGAAGTCCCGGCTGTGTTGGGGGGTGTACTCCAGGGTCCAGAGGGATCTCAGCAGCTTGGCCAGCTGTTCGGTGACCTCTCCCCGGTCAGGGGTGGTGGCGGCGGGGCTGGGGAGCGGGCTGCCCTCCTTGTACTGCTCCAATCCCAGGAACTCGGCGAACAGGTCGGTGTTGCTGAGGCACTGCAGCACGGCGTTCATGAAGCAGGTGTTGCCGTGATTCTTGAGGCCGGACAGGCCGGGGGTGCGGGGGCTGTCGGGAGCAGTGAGGGCGGGGGACGAGCTGCCATCACTGGGGGGGTCGGGCTGAGGCGCTCGGCAGGGGGAACCTTTGTCCCGGTTGGGGCTCTCGGCCTCCTGCTCGCTGCTCAGGTGGGATAAGGTGCTGAGGGTCCGCAGGAAGCGGCTGACAAATCCCCCCCGCCGCCAGAACAGCTTCTTCCCCACCTTCTTCTCCTTCCCGCCCTGCACCACCACCGCCGCCTGCGACATGAGGGCATCCCCCGTCCTGCACACACCGGGTACAGTGCGCCCAGGAGCCGATGCCCTCTGGCTGCAGCACGCTTTCCTTTCCGGTGGATGGGGAAGGGGGGGTACACCGTGCAGAAGTGCCCGGACACCGGCGGTGGCGCTGGTCACGTGATTGAGAGACGCAAATCGGCCGGGCCCATCTTTGTTCAGGGCAAAAGGGGAGCGTCGCCCGTCGTTGTTGCTATGGTGGCAATTTATTCCTGCCCACTTCAGTGGCAAGCTGGCGAATAGCTTGCTAGGCGTGGCTGTCACTGTGCAGGGGGCGTGGCATTAGGCTTAGCTATAACTGTACCTGCAGTTGACAAGGGAGAAAGGTGCAGATAACTGATACCGTATATACTCGAGTATAAGTCGACCGAATATAAGCCGAGACCCCTAATTTTACCACAAAAAAGTGGGAAAACTTATTGACTCGAGTATAAGCCTAGGGTGGGAAATGCAGCAGCTACTGGACCACCACGAGACACAAAACAGGGGCTGCGGGCATGGTGCAGGAGATGGCGCAGGTCATAGTAAGGGCATGGTACAGGAGATGGCGCAGGTCATAGTATAGGCATTGCACAGGTCATGGTAAGGGCATGGCACAGGTCAGGGCACAGGTGATGGTACAGGCATGGCAAGGTTATGGTATAGGCATGGCACAGGTCATGGTACAGGCATGGCACAGGTCATGGTACAGGCATGGCACAGGTTATGGTACAAGAGATGGTATAGGCATGGCACAGGTCATGGTACAGGCATGGCACAGGTCATGGTACAGGCATGGCACAGGTCATGGTACAGGCATGGCACAGGTTATGGTACAGGAGATGGTATAGGCATGGCACAGGTCATGGTACAGGCATGGCACAGGTCATGGTACAGGCATGGCACAGGTCATGGTACAGGCATGGCACAGGTTATGGTACAGGAGATGGTATAGGCATGGCACAGGTCATGGTACAGGCATGGCACAGGTCATGGTACAGGCATGGCACAGGTTATGGTATAGGCATGGCACAGGTCATGGTAAGGGCATGGCACAGGTTATGGTATAGGCATGGCACAGGTCATGGTACAGGCATGGCACAGGTTATGGTACAGGAGATGGTATAGGCATGGCACAGGTCATGGTACAGGCATGGCACAGGTCATGGTACAGGCATGGCACAGGTTATGGTACAGGCATGGCACAGGTTATGGTACAGGAGATGGTATAGGCATGGCACAGGTCATGGTACAGGCATGGCACAGGTCATGGTACAGGCATGGCACAGGTTATGGTATAGGCATGGCACAGGTCATGGTAAGGGCATGGCACAGGTTATGGTATAGGCATGGCACAGGTCATGGTACAGGCATGGCACAGGTTATGGTATAGGCATGGCACAGGTCATGGTACAGGTTATGGTATAGGCATGGCACAGGTCATGGTACAGGCATGGCACAGGTTATGGTATAGGCATGGCACAGGTCATGGTACAGGTTATGGTATAGGCATGGCACAGGTCATGGTACAGGCATGGCACAGGTTATGGTATAGGCATGGCACAGTGAAGAAAGTGGAGGGAAGAGATTGGACTTTATAGGCACCAATATTAAAATTGTATATTCTTTATTAGAAAATTCACAAAAGCACATTGATAACAAAACGCAAAAGAAGAGACATATGAAAAGGACAACATATCATATACAGCAATTATTACAATAAGGCGGCAAAGCCTCAAAACGGTTGTGCAAATCGCATAGCCTATCAAGTATTGATTATTGGTACAACAATCACAAGCGATACAAGGATGACCTGTGTTCATGAGGCGGCCCTGGAGAAGGGATGGCCGTCTCCAAAGGGTCGTCTGTACATAGTAGATACAGATGTTTAGGTTGAATCCCAGCTGCCCTACATGTTTCGCTTAACATAGTAAGCTTCTTCTGGAGCATGTGATGAGAGCAAACATCTGCATAAGGACAAAGCAATAACAATGAATATCCTTATATGTAGACAAAACGTTTACATTTTTATAAGAGTTATTATACCGTCATATAACTGAATAGATCTAATGACCAGTCAACACATGGTTACATTTGAGGCTACGTGCCATACCCTTGTCACACCAGGAGACAGAAAGATAGTAGAAAGAGAAAGTAAGAATAAGAGGGCAGAGAAGAGAGAAAAAAGAAAAAGGGGGGGAATGAAAGTGAAACAGAGAGGGAAAGGGTGGAAATAAAAAGGGGCCTGAATGCTGGGAGTGCTAGCCAGGCCCGCAGACATAGAGCCAAACGTAGGGACCAAGGCTTCATAGTATGGTAAAATGGGGTATTCTAATGGAGTGAGCAGAACTGCAATCATATATTAAACAAAATACATACCTGAGAGAGATATTTCAGGTGAGAGAACCTTATGATAAATCAAGCCTTAAAGGCTAGAAGAAATAACGAGGGGGATCGGTGCGCTGTAGTTGGAGCAAAAAGCCTGGTAGGATTACCAGACCTAACATGAGACAAGGAACTTCGAATAACCTGAAATAAATAATGTAATAAATGGAATGGACAATGGCCAAAAATTGATGGAATTGGAAGGGAGACTAGGATGAGGACAGTTGTCCAAGACCTCACCTCAGTGCAACTAAATAGCTACAGTTACAAAGACCCCAAATTCATACAAGGATTAATACCGCGTATTTTAACAGTTGAAAGTAGTAATAACAAGTAAAAAGAAATTCCAGATAAGTGTGACAACATGCATCAGCAAGGTACAGGTAAGGATTAAAGTGCCTAAGATGGATATAGGCATCCCCATTATGATAGGTAACCACAAGACACCGGGCTGTGATAAAGCAAAAAGTAGCAGCGTGAAAAGTTAATGGGGCCAACTGGGGCAGTACTCACATGGGTACGGAACAAGGTAGGGGCTTGTTATCATGGAAGTTTGGTCCCAAAAGGAGGTAGTATGTGGCGGCCGGATGGAGAGAAAGCCCCGGCCTACAAACCCAAAACATGGGTAGGTGAGGTGAATAACCTCATGTGCCTAAGACCTGTGGATATTGAAGGTAGTAAGTACAATAAACCGCCGTATATAGAGATAAATGGCCCAAAAGAAGCATGTAGACTTACCCAGGTGTGTTCAGGCTGTGTATGCTACCGCTACAGCGACCGTGTGTGTGCCCCCCCAGATGGGGATACCGCCATGTTTTAGAGCGAATAGCGCGCTCTATTTAAGGGCAATGGTCCCGGGTGATGAGTCAAGCGTGTGACGTCATCAACTCCGGCCGGTATTCCCCGCGCATGCGCGGGCCACAGGCGTCACCATGGTGACCCAGCACCAAGCCGGCCGCGTCATGACAGGGGGAGGGAGCCCTTGTGAGTCAGTCGACCCACAGCGCTACCTCCTATCCACGCCAGCGGGGGCGCCGATTGGCAGCCAACCGTTGGGCGTGGTTACCCGGCCGTACGTCGGCTCCGAGCAGTCAGCGGGGATGGTGTGCACGCCCCCACATGCACGGCGCCTTCCTGTAGACAAGGAAAGGAAAGAATGCTGAGATGGGACAATCCAGTAAGAAAAATGCCAAGCTAGTAGGAAGGCGGGGGAGAGGGAGAAGAAGGGAGACCCCCGACGGAGAAGAAAAAAACACAAAGAAAAGCACGACCATATATGTGACAAGTGCACCGTTGGCATGACCTAAAAAACGGGACACTTGGAAACATCAGTAAATACTAACAATTACGTCTAGGGTACATGTCATAAATAAAAAATCGAGTGCCAACCTGACCATATATTGGACCACAGGTGTCCCCAAAGTGGGGACACTAGGGTCACAAACCCATGGGCATGGTGCAGTCGATCCGTACAAACATTTATAATGGCCAAACAGAGTACATAGTATTAGATAGCTACACTGGATGTATCAAACAGTGATGTCTTGAAACTTGAACCAATTATACAGAAGGGGAGAGGGACTGGGAGGAAGAAGGGGAGGAAGGGGGGAAAAAAACAAAGGGGGGGGGGGACACAGGCGGGGAGGGAAGGGATGAGGAGGAAAAAAGGGGGGGGGGGAAAGGGGGGGAAAAAAAATATTAGAGAAATTATACAGCAGGAAGAATACAATTGCCAATCATAGGGGGATTGACAGCGTTATTGATCCTTCACAGAAAGCATTTATAGGAGTGCGCCTCGTTAAGCCCTGGGCGGACATTGGCATTCAGACGCTCAATCCAGAGGGATTCCCTCTGGAGGATACGCTGATTCCAATCGCCGCCCCTGGGGTCACGAGGTATGACCTCCAAAACAATAAAATTGACATTCATAGTATTAAACCGATGGTACAAGTCCAAATGCCTGCTTACCGGCGTGATCATCTTGCCACCTGATGAGTAATAAATGTGGTCATTTATCCGTCGTCGAAATTGACGAAAGGTCTTCCCCACATAAAACATGCTGCATTTGCAGAACATGAGGTAGACCACCCCCTCAGTACTGCAATCTGCTCTAAAGGTCGGAACAAAAGTCTCGCCATTGGGCAAAATAAATCTGTTACCCTCGGCCACCCAAGGGCACATATCACAGTGGCGGCATTTGTAAATGCCTCGTGGCCCAGGGACTATGGTCTTCTTATGGCTGTAAAAACTACGTGTTAGGCGGTCTCGCAAGGAGGTAGTCCGCCTAAAGGTGATCTGAGGCACTGCATTCACATGTTTGCCCACTATGGGGTCTTCATGCAGAAGATGCCAATGTCTATTAAGGACATTGCGCAATGTGCCCTGATGGCTGGAAAATTTTGTAATGAACTTCACTAGGTGATTCGAAGTAGTAGGTTTAGTACCATAAAGAAGGGAATGTCTGTCTTTTGACAGAGCCAAGTTGTAGGCCTTGCGAAGGGTACTCTTGCTGTAACCTCTCTTCAACAGACGCATCCGCAAAAGGCCAGACTGTCTCTTGTAGTCTGCAAGTGATGTACAGTTCCGCCGTAACCTGATGTACTGGGCATAAGGAATACTGCGAACCAGTGCGATGTAGGATGGGAGGGCATGGACATGAGGCATTAAAAAAATTAGAAAAAAGTCAATGAACCGGCTCGCATTCTCGGTAAGATTGCCAATACCGGAAATAATAGGGCGGCCAGGGGGAGAAATGACATTTTTGTGGGTTTTGGGTAGGGCATAAAATGTAGCCTCCCTAGGGAAGCGGGTATTGAGAAAATTATAAGTATAGGCATGGCAGAGGTCATGGTACAGGCATGGCACAGGTTATGGTACAGGAGATGGTATAGGCATGGCACAGGTGATGGTATAGGCATGGCACAGTATGTACAGGCATGGCACAGTATGAACAGGCATGGCACAGTATGTACAGGCATGGCACAGTAGGTATAGGCATGGCACAGCAAGTACAAGCATGGCACAGTATGTACAGGCATGGCACAGGAGATGCAGCGCTGCGGGCATGGTACAGGAGAATGTCCTGTACCATGCCCGCAGCACTGCATGAGGAAATGCAGGGGCTGCAGAGGAGTCTCACTTACCTGTCGGTGAGGCGCCTTCGATTTAAAAATCGCGCAAATGCGCCGCCGATGCTCGGGAAAGCCCGAACATGTTCAGCTATTCCCGGGCATTGCGGCACATGCGCAGTGACACGTCGGCGCCAAGCGGCGCCATTTTTAAAAAGACAGTGAAGCCAGTGACTCGAGTATAAGCTGAGGGGGGGGCATTTTCAGCATGAAAAAACATGCTGAAAAACTCGGCTTATACTCGAGTATATACGGTATATCTTATATGTGTTACCACTCCAGGACATTTTTTGCTATTCAGCACTGCGCTCCTATAACTAGAAACAAAAAAGAAAACATTAAAACCATGCATGTGATATACTAGTCCTCTACGGCACCTCCTAAAAGTTGGTACGATTTGGGTTTCAATACCCAAAGAAGGTGTATATTGGGTCACCTCTGCTGGTTAACGCGTTTCACTATAGTGCATATGTAGCACCCCCCTAGATAGGTGCTAGGAAAAAGCATCTATTGCTCCTGCTGCTTATCAGGAGAGCCTGATCTATTAGTTTGAATGTCACATGTTTCCAGGTGGGATTCACTGGGTCTGAGGGAGTGTCCCCACTGTATCCAATGAGAGCGCTTGTTGCACAGTGGAGGAAACCCAGCCAGTGGCACATCAGGAAAAAGCATCTATTGCTCCTGCTGCTTATCAGGAGAGCCTGATCTATTAGTTTGAATGTCACATGTTTACAGTTGTGATTCACTGGGTCTGAGGGAGTGTCCCCACTGCATCCAATGAGGGAGCTTGTTGGACAGTGGAGGAAACCCAGCCAGTGGCATATCAGGTTTTATGACAGTCCCAGTGGGTGGGCATTCCTGCAATGCATCTTGGGATTGGCCATAAATACGGAGGGGACATGTGACAGGACGTCTTTGGCGGGAAGAAGAGTCCCAGGAGGAGGTGGACGGCTGTCTCTCCTCCTGCAGTGTGTAAGGAAGTGGTCTTAGGCAGTCGGCCTAGTGAACTGGGTGTGGATCTGAGCTGCAGAGGATCCAGAGTGCTGACATGATTTTTTTTTTTTCCACCACAAATAGAGCTTTCTTTTGGTGGTATTTAATCACCTGTGTAGTGTTGCACCCTCCCAGATAGGTGCTAGGAAAAGTATAGTTTGCTCTGCCTGCTTCAAAGGGGAGCCTGATCAGTAGTTAGGCCTGTTGCATGTGTCCATGTGTGATTCACTCGGTCTTAGGGAGTGTCCCCACTGTGTTCAATAGGGGAGCCTGTTGGACAGTGGAGGAAACCCAGCCAGTGACACACAGGCTTTTATGACTGTCCCAGTGGGTAGGCACAAACAGTGGTGCATCCTGGGATAAGTTAAAAAAGCTTGACAGGGTGTCTTTGGGTGGGAAGCCAGGTCCCAGGACGAGGATGATGGCTCTCTCTCCTCCTGCTGCTGAGGAAGGTGGTCACAGGCAGGGCCGGTCTTTGGGGTGTGCGAGCTGTGCAGTCGCACAGGGCGCAATGGGCAACCGGGGCGCCGTGCGGCCATCACAGCTCGCAGATGATCAGGCCGCACAACGGGAGGTTAGCGGCAACCGCGGCCTGGACAGGGGTAACACAGGCCGCGGCCGCCGCTTACCTCCCGCTGTGCCTTGCTCTCCTATAGCAGCAGGGCTGAGCTGTGTATCTCAAACAGCTCAGCCACAGAGATGCCACCGCTGACAGATCCCTCCTCTTCTCTGCAGGGACGTCAGAGGAGAGATTGTCAGCTCCTCCACTTCCCACCCCTTCTCCTCCTGGGTCTGCCCCGCCCACACTCCTCGGGGATGTGTGGGCGGGAAGTTTAAAGAAAAGCTGCAGACAGTGAGGTAAATAAGGTCTCTCTCCTGCAAAAAATGTAAGGGGGGCTCTGTGTGGGGGGGTGTCTCTGATGTAAGGGGGGCTCTGTGTGGGGGGTCTCTGATGTAAGGGGGGCTCTGTGTGGGGGGTCTCTGATGTAAGGGGGGCTCTGTGTGGGGGTCTCTGATGTAAGGGGGGCTCTGTGTGGGGGGTCTCTGATGTAAGGGGGGCTCTGTGTGGGGGTCTCTGATGTAAGGGGGGCTCTGTGTGGGGGGTCTCTGATTTAAGGGGGGCTCTGTGTGGGGGGGTCTCTGATGTAAGGGGGCATTGTGTGGGGGTCTCTGATGTAAGGGGGCTCTGTGTAGGGGGGGTCTCTGATGTAAGGGGGGCCTGTGTGGGGGGGTCTCTGATGTAAGGGGGGGCTTTGTGTGGGGGGGGGGTCTCTGATGTATGGGGGGCTCTGTGCGGGGGTCTCTGATGTAAGGGGGGCTTGGTGTGGGGGTCTCTGATGTAAGGGGGCTCTGTGTGTGGGGGGGGTCTCTGATGTAAGGGGAGGCTCTGTGTGGGGGGTCTCTGATGTGTGTGGGGGTCTCTGATGTAAGGGGGGGGGCTCTGATGTAAGGGGGGCTCTGTGTGGGGGGTCTCTGATGTAAGGGGTCTCTGTGGGGGGGGTCTTTGATGTAAGGGGGATTTGTGTGGGGGGTCTCTGATGTAAGGGGGGCTTTGTGTGGGGGGGTCTCTGATGTAAGGGGGGCTTTGTGTGAGGGGGTCTCTGATGTAAGGGAAGGCGCTGTGTGGGGGGTCTCTGATGTAAGGGGGGCTCTGTGTGGGGGTCTCTGATGTAAGGGGGCTCTGTGTGGGGGTCTCTGATGTAAGGGGGGCTCTGTGTGGGGGGTTCTCTGATGTAAGGGGGGCTCTGTGTGGGGGGATCTCTGATGTAAGGGGGGCTCTGTGTGTGGGGGGGTCTCTGATGTAAGGGGGGCTCTGTGTGTGGGGTCTCTGATGTAAGGGGGGCTTTGTGTGGGGGTCTCTGATATAAGGGGGGCTCTGTGTGGGGGGTCTCTGATGTAAGGGGGGCTTTGTGTGGGGATCTCTGATGTAAGGAGGGCTCTGTGTGTGGGGGTCTCTGATGTAAGGGGGGCATTGTGTGGGGGTCTCTGATATAAGGGGGGCTCTGTGTGGGGGGGTCTTTGATGTAAGGGGGTCTCTGATGTAAGGGGGCTCTGTGTGGGGGGTCTCTGATGTAAGGGGGGCTCTGTGTGGGGGGTCTCTGATGTAAGGGGGGCTTTGTGTGGGGGGTCTCTGATGTAAGGGGGGCTTTGTGTGGGGGGTCTCTGATGTAAGGGGGGCTCTGTGTGGGGGGTCTCTGATGTAAGGGGGCTCTGTGTGGGTGGTCTCTGATGTAAGGGGGGCTTTGTGTGGGGATCTCTGATGTAAGGGGGGCTCTGTGTGGTGGGGTATCTGATGTAAGGGGGGCTCTGTGGGGGTCTCTGATGTAAGAGGGGCTCTGTGGGGGTCTCTGATGTAAGAGGAGGCTCTATGGGGGTCTCTGATGTAAGGGGGGCTCTGTAGGGGGTCTTTGATGTAAGGGGGGCTCTGTGAGGGTCTCTGATGTAAGGGGTGGCTCTGTGAGGGTCTCTGATGTAAGGGGGGCCTCTGTGAGGGTCTCTGTCTTTAATGTAAGGGGGGCTAACTTATTAGTGATCATAAAAAAGAAAAGTCAGATAAAGTGCAAAAAAGGTGCAAGAAAATGTTGGGGGGGGGGGGGGGAGGGGAGCGTGCGGGTGGGGGGGCACCAAAGGATTAGCTCGCAGAGCGCCTGAACACCTAAGGCCGTTCCTGGTCACAGGCAGTCAGCCTAGTGGACCAGAAGTGTGGTGCTAAGCCAAGAGGTCCTGTGGATACTGACAGTGGAGCAAATGGCAGAGCGACCTGAGGAAAAACAGTGTCCGTGAGTAACAGGGAGCTTGCCAGGGGTCTGCCCAGGACGGGGACCACTCCAGGAGGGTGTCAGTGGACAGAAGGTCAGCACACACAGTCAGTGAGAAAGGGGGTGCCAAGTTAGACCCTGAAGAGTAATCAAAGTAAGAGTCCATATTCTTTATCTTCACTTGAGTGGCAAGGTGAAGCAACGGCCTTGCTGCATTCTGCAGTCAGTTGTCCTCAGGAATTGTGCATAGTTCAAGTTGGAGTATCCCACTCATCCCTTCTCCCATCCACGTTCTAAAATAAAATACAAAAAAACACATCCCCTGGACTGTTCATTGTCTGAGCCAAGAACTGTTAATGCCGTATATCTGCAATCAGTTGCTAATGGTAACCCAGGGGAACCCAAGAAGTGCAAATCTCAGCAGCTCCCTTGGGGGCAGTGCTACAGCAGTTTTTATATTTTTGTGCTACAAACAAAAAAAAACATATTTTATAAAATATATATATATATATATATATATATATATATATATATATATATATATATATATATATATTACTTTCTGCTATGAAACATATCCAATAAAAAAATGTAAAAAATCAAATATCTTCATCAGTTTAGGCCAATTTGTATTCTGCTACATTTTTTTGGTAAAAAAAAATCCCAAAAAGTGTATAATAAATGTTCTGTGCAAAAGCTATAGCGTCTACAAACTATGGGATAGATTTATAGACTTTTTATTTTTTTTATTGTTTTTATTAGTAATGACGGAAATCAGCAATTTGTAGTGGGATCGCGGCAGACAAATCTTGACACTTTGTGGAGACCAGTGACCCTAATACAGTGATCAGTGCTAAAAAAAAAGTGCACTGTCACAGTATAAATGACACTGGCAGGGAAGAGGTTTACATCAGGGGCAATCAAAGGGTTAGATGTGCTCCTAGGGAGTGATTTCTAACTGTGTGGGGAATGGACTAACTGCAGGAAGAGAGAGGTCTATGTTCCTGATTAGTAGGAACACAAGATCTCTCTCTTCCTGTCTGACAGAAGGACGGTCTGCCTTGTTTTCCTAAGCAGACCGCCGTTTTGTCATTCCTCCGAATGATCGTGAGTGGCCGGACCCGCTGATTGGCTCCTGCTGTGAGCTCCTGCGCCACAGAGCTGATAGAAAAAAAATCATGTACAGTTACATGATTTTGTGCTAAAGGGCCGCCCTGCTGCAGTACATGTACGTGGGGCGGTCCTTAAGTGATTAAAGGTGTAGAAGTAGAAATATCTCTGAAAATGTATTAATGTGTACATATAATAAATTCTCATTGTATTCAGTAGAATGTGATACCCTCCAATATTGGTCTTGAGGAAGCTACGCACTGATGCGAAATGTGTTGTCCAGCGGAGGTGACCCAATATACAGACATCTTCTTCGGATATTGTAACCCGTATCGTACCAACTTTTGGGAGGTGCTGTATAAGGGCCAGATAGAGGATTAGTATGTCACATGCATGGTTTTAAAGTTTTCTTTTTTGTTTCTTGCATGCTTTGTAAATGTTTCTTTTAGCCCCCTTTCACATTAGGTCACTCCGACTTCGGGGGCGACCTGTGAAGTCGCGTGCAGCGCGACTTCGGCGCGACTTGCACGGACTTCACATAATGGAAGTCAATGCAAGTCACCTACAGGTCGCCCCCAAGTAGTACAGGACCCTTTTTCTAAGTCGGAGCGACTTGTGTTGCTCCTATTAGAACGGCTCCTGTACTACACAGTGGGAGCGGGAGGACCGCGACTTGTCAGGCTGACAAGTCGCAGCAGTGTGAATGGACTCTTAAATATGTGTACCAATACACATTTGATACTTTTTCCAAACCATTTTCTTGGTCTCATGTTGGTGCCAGTAAAGTCCATCAACTGCAGGACTAGTTCTTGCATTTTTTTTGTGTATACTGGCAATTGCTCAGTCATGCAAAAATGCACACAAATACATTTATATTATTTGTTCACACAAATAGAGCTTTCTTTTGGTAGTATTTGATTACCACTGTTTTTTTTTATGATATAAAGGAAAATAAGAAAATTGTAAAAAAAAAATGATATTTTTTAGTTTCTGCTATAAAACATAACTAGTAAAAAAAAAAAAAAAAAATCTAATTTATTCATAAATTTAGGCCAAAATGTATTCTGCTACATGGCCTCAGTAAAAAAAAAAAAAATTCCAAAAAGTGTATAATAAATAGTTTGTGTAAGGGCTCTTTCACACGGCCGCTCCGTGTGAGAGCTCCGCTGCAGGTCCTTTTTTTTTTTTTTTCCACGGAGCGGATGACATTTCTGTCATCCGCTCCGTATGCCCGCATATCATCCCATCCGTTTGAGGATGATATGCGGACATAATGTAAGTCTATGGGGTTTGCGGATGTCAGCGGATGACACCGATGACATCCGATTTTCCTTCCTTTCCGTTTTTTGGACGGAACAAAAATAGGGTTTTGTTCAGTTCCAAAAAACGGAACAGAACTGACAGGAAGAAAATCGGATGTCAGCGGATGGTATTCCGCTTACATCCACAATGCCATAGACTTACATTATGTCCGCAAATCATCCGCAAAAAAATAGGATGATTTGCGGACATACGGAACGCCCGTGTGAAAGGGCCCTAAAAGTTATAGCGTCTACAAATGATGATAAATATACTGGAATATACGCAGCTTTTACTTTCTGACTGCCTATCACATTTCACGAGGTGCTAAAATGCCAGGGCAGTACAACCCCTAAAATTACCCCTTATTGGAAAGTAGACACCTTTCCCCTTATTGGAAAATATTTGCTGAGAGGCATCTTAACTCCATGGAAGATTTTATTTTTTACCACACGTTTCTGGAAAATTAAAATTTTTTGTTTTTTACACAAAGTTGTCACTTTAATGAGATATTTCTCACACCTGCCATGGGTATATGTGCAATTACACCCGAAAACACATTTTGCTCCTTCTCCCAAGTATGGGGATACCAGACGTGTGAGACTTTTTGGAGCCTAGCTGAGTACAGGAGCCGAAAACCAATGACCACCTTCAGGCTTTTAGAGGCTGTAATTTCCTCATGTCGCTTCATCACTACCTATCACAATTTTGTGGGCCCAGAAATGCAAGGATAATACAAATACCCCCCCCCCTCCCCCAAATGACCCTTGTTTGGAAAGTACACACCCCAAGCTTTTTGCTGAGAGGCATGTTGAGTGCATGGCATATTTTATTTTTTTCCACAAGTTTTTGGAAAGTGACACAAAGCAGTAAATTTAATGGGATATTTCTCACACATGCCATGGGTGCATGTGGAATGAGACCCCAAAACACATTCTGCTACTTCTCCGGAGTATGGGGATACCACATGTGAGAGACTTTAAGGGTTGAAAACCAATGACCAACTTAAGGTTTGCAAAGGGCGTAATTCCCTTACTTCATTTCTTGACTACTTATCATGGGTTTGGAGGCCCAGAAATGCCAGGATAGTACAAACATCGCCCCCAAATTACCCCTTTTTTAAAGTAGACATCCTATGCCACCCTTTTTCATCCAGGGTGCCTTGAGGTTTCTTCAGGGGTGGCTTGGTAAAATGCCTAAACATTGCCCTTAAACGGTATTTAAGCCAGTGGGTGGATAAAGCATACCTTTTTGTTACACAAAGCCACAGGTTTTCATTGGGCACCATTAAAACCTTCTTGCTGCTGGGGTCCTAACCATCAATGACATCATCAGTTGATAAGGAGGATATCAGTTGCCTGCATATCATCCTTGTTTGACCCTCCCTTGCCTCTCTCCATCAGCTTTGGGGTCACATTAGCTGAGTGACGGGGAAAAACTAAAGGAGAAGAGAAACATTGGAATACTAACAGTAACAGTTTTCAAAAGTGTAATTGCTTTGGGAGAATAAATAACCTCTAACGTGTGGATGTTGCTGCATTATGTAAAACTATTAGAATAGTGTCTACATTTTAGAATGAGGCGCCTTAAAACTGTCTATAATTTTAGAGGGTGCCTCGAGATTGTCCATAATTTTAAAGGGTGACTTGACTGAAAAAAGGCTGAGAAACATTGTCCTGAGCTATTTGCTGAGAGGCATGTTGAGTGCATGAAGAATTTTATTTTTTGTCACAAGTTTTTGGAAATTGAGAAAAAAATTAATTTTCTTTTTTTACACAAAGTTGTCAGTTTAATGGGATATTTCTCCCATTATATATTATATGTATATATATACATATGGATATATGTGGAATTAGACCCCAAAACCCATTCTGCTACTTCCCTTGAGCATGGAAATACCACAGGTGGGAGACTTTCTTGCAGCCTAGCCACATATGGGGGCCAAAAACCAATGACCACCTTCAGGCTTTGAAAGGGTGTAATTCTCTCACTTCATTTCCTGATTACCTATCATAGGTTTGGAGGCCCAGAAATGCCAGGATATTAAAAAAAAAACACCCCCTCCCAAAATACCCCTTTTTTGAAAAGTAGATAGATACCCCCAAGGTATTTGCTGAGAGGTACGTATAATGGGTGCATGGAAGATTTTATTTTTTGCTACAAGTTCTTGAAAAATGACAAAACAAATGTATTCTTTTTTTACACAAAGTTGTCATTTTAATGGCATCTTTCTCACGCATGCCATGGGTATATGTGGAATGACACCCCAAAACACATTCTGCTACATCTCCCAAGTATAGGACTACCACATGGGAGAAACTTTTTGGAAGCCTAGCCACATGCAGGAGCCAAAAATCAATGATCACCTTCAGGCTTTTGAAGGGTGTAATTTAATTTCCTGACTACCTATCACAGTTTTGGAGGCTCTGAAATGCCAGGATAGTATAACCCCCCCCCCCTTTGGAAAGTTTTAACAAAAAAAAATATTTTTTTTTTACACAAAGTTGGCACTTTAATTAGATATTTTCCACACATGTCATGGGATATATGTGGAATTATTCTGCTACTTCTGTGTACAGGCAAACCACATTTTTGACACCTTTTGGCAGCCTAGCCACATACAGGCCCCCAAAATCCAATGACCACTTCAGGCTTTCAAAGGGTGTATTTCCTCATTTCGTTTCCTCATTACCTATCACAGTTCCGGAGGCCCCTTTTTGGAAAGCAGACAATTTGATAAGAGGCATGGTAAGTATTTTGCAGATCTCATTTTTTTTGTTACAAGGTTTTGAAAAATAAAAAAGGAAAATAAAAAATAGATTTTCTTTCATCCTTTTCCAAAAACTTGTAGCAACAAATGAGACCTGCAAAATACTCACCATGCAAATACTTAGCAAAAAAGCAAAAACATTTAGCAAATACTTTGGAGTGTCTACTTTCCAAAAAGGGGTCATTTGGGGGTTGTTTTGTATTATCCTGTTATTTAAAAGCTTCCAAAATTGTGAGTCAGGAAATAAAGTGAGGGAATGACACCCTTTATTCACATCAGTCGATGTGGATGAAGAAATCTCTGTCAAAAAAAGTGAAACAATTTTATGCTGGAGCATAGGAGCAATCCGACCACTGACCACTCTAGACCCCTCATGCTTTGACATACATTTTTTTTATAACTGTGGATCAGAAATATCCTCCTGCAATGCTGCAGGCACTGATGTATGTATTCTCAGAGCACCACCCTGCTGCTGTCAGAATAAACGGATCAGTGCTGCAGCTGATTGGGGTTCCTGCAAAGCAAACAAAAATGGTTAACAATAATACACAGTATTGATATAACTTTAACCCAATAAAACAACAACTTTTTTTTTTTTCTGAAGTCTGTGCCAAAAAAAAAAAAAGAGAAAAATATATATGCTGAAGCATATCCACCCACTGAACATTCTCAGGCCTCTCATGCTTGGACGTTTACATTGTTTTTTAATTGTGGGTGAGAAATCTCCTTCTGCAGTTTTGCAGGCACTGATGTATGTATTCTGATAGCAACACCCTGCTGCTGTCAGAATAAATAGATCAGTGCTGCAGCTAATTGGTGTTTCTGCAAAGTAAACAACAACGGTTAACAATACACAGTCACAATATAAAATTAACTCAATAAAACAACAACTTTTTTATTAAATTTTTTTATTTGTTTTTTTTTAAACTCTTTTTGTAACTTACCAGAACCGTAAATTTTACAGCTTTTGATTTTAGGGTCTCTCAAAATGCAATGCACAGTTTTCTGACTATCTAACATTTCGGTACCTTTGTGTGTTAATTGTGTGCCCTAGACCGTGCCGTGCTGTACCCTATGTTAATACTCCATGTTAGGAACCTGTCAGGAAGGCTCTGGCAGTGGATGAGTTAAGACTCACAGGCTATTCCGGCTCCACCCCTCTCATCTAGAAAGAGCTATATTTAAGCTGGATCAGCACACAGGTTCAGTGTTGTCTTGTCTTCAGCTCCTGCCGTTGTTCCTGAACCTGTGACCTGTTTGCTGCTGATTTCCTGTTGACCTTTTGGCTTGTTCCTGACTCCGCTCGTCTGCTGCCTGTCCTGACCCCGGCTTGTTTGACCATTCTCTCGGATCTCCCTTGTCTGTTTACCCGCCTTCGGACCTTGATCGGTTCACCCCTGGTGGGGCGACCCTGAGGACCGCGACCTGGTATCCACACGCAGCGAACTCCATCCTCACCACTAGAGGCTCTGGCGAAAACCGGTGGATACTTAGACTCCGCACCTCAGGCTAGCCTGTGTCACTTACCTTGGGGGTTCCGTCCAAGCTCCGCCCTCTAGCGGACATCGGGGCCTATCTCTGTCGCCAGGTTACCACCAGCACCCTAACAGTACAAGACAGCCATGTCGGAACCTGCAAGAGAGGCTTCACCGTTAGAGGAGATCGGCCAACACCTAGCAGCCCTGTCTCAAGCCGTGAGGACGCTTCAGAATGGCTATACACAGTTAGAGGGACGATTACGCTCTGTAACCCTCACGGCAGATTCCACTGCGCCATCTGCTCCCTCCTCCGCTGCCGCAACTGCAGCACCGGCCTCCAGCCCCACAGTAGTGATGCTGCCACCGGAACCTCGGGTCCCTACCCCTGAAAAATATTCCGGAGATCGGGGTAAATTCCGAGAGTTTCGCAATGCCTGCCAGCTCTACTTCTCCTTGCAACCCCGGACCTTCTCCCTGGAGGCCACCAAGGTGGGGTTTGTTATTTCATTGCTACTATGCGGACCCCAGTCCTGGGCCCATCGGCTCCTTGAAGAGGATTTGATCTCCCAGGCCATTCAAATCGACCGTCGGCTCCGAGAACGCCGGGCGGAACGATCAACGCAGCAGTTTCGGCCAGCCTGGATGTTGCCACGAGTAGCACCTCCTGTACACTTCCCTTCCGCTGGGGCAGTCTCTCCCAGCCCTGCTCCCGCCGGAGCCATGCCTGATGATCCTGAACCCACGCAACTTGGGGTCATGCGGCCTGTCTTGTCTCCGGAGGAGAGACGTCGCCGCCAGCTGGGTAATCTTTGCCTGTATTGCAGGGAAGCTGTCCATTATGTGCGCTCTTGCGCAGCAAAACACCATAAGTCTTTGCCAGTCTCGCCCTCCAGTTGTGTGGCATCAGTTACCTCCACCTCCCACTTAGCCTTTCCTGTGTCTTTGCAACTCCCAGAAGGACCCGTCCAGGTTACAGCAATCATTGACTCGGGAGCCTGCAGTTGTTTCATTGACCGTTTCTTTGCGGGGCAGCAAGGCATACCTCTCCAGACCAAGACCCAGGACCTCACTATCTTCCTGGCCGATGGCTCCCACATCAAGTCTGGACCCGTGACCCAAGAAACCCTTCCTCTTCCAATGGTCTCTACATCTGGCCATAAGGAATTGATACGTTTGGATGTCATCGCATCTCCCGTATTTCCCATTATCCTGGAATTGCCATGGTTGCAGGCACACAACCCACAAATCAACTGGATCACAGGAGCCGTCCAGTTCCCGTCTCCTTACTGCAGGAACTCCTGTCTACCCGCTCCATTCAAGTCCCCCCAAACTCTGTTCTGTCTCGAATCTGAGCCTGATTTATGTTCTGTTGTACCCAAGGCATATCACGACTTCCTGGATGTTTTCAGTAAGCGGGGAGCTGAGACCTTACCTCCTCACCGTTCATATGATTGCCCCATCGACTTGCTCCCGGGAGCCGAGATCCCATTTGGCCGAATTTACCCACTATCTGAACGTGAGCTGGACGTTTTAAAGGACTATGTGGACGAAAGTCTGAAGAAGGGGTTTATCCGTCCTTCCACCTCTCCGGCAGGGGCAGGTATCTTTTTTTGTAGAAAAGAAGGATCACTCCCTTCGACCTTGTATCGATTACCGAGACTTGAATAAAGTTACCATTAAGAACCGCTACCCTCTCCCTCTGGTTCCCGAGCTCTTTCAGCGGCTCAGATCTGCTGTCCTGTTCACTAAGTTGGATCTCCGCGGGGCCTACAACTTAGTCTGTATTAGAGAAGGCGATGAGTGGAAGACAGCTTTCCGTACCAGGTTCGGGCATTTCGAATATCTTGTGATGCCTTTTGGCCTCTGCAACGCCCCAGCTACGTTCCAACACTTTGTGAACGATATTTTCCGGGATTGGCTAAATATCTTTGTCATAGTTTACCTAGATGACATCCTAATCTTCTCTACATCCCTGGAGCAACATCGCGAGCATGTTCGAAATGTCCTCGGCCGCCTCCGTCAGCATGGTCTCTATGTTTGTCATGGTCTTACCTTCTTGCTGTTCTCCTTCGTTTGACATGTGCTGGCGGCCATCTTGGTTTCTGGGTTTCTTGTAGCCTCCCACCCTGCGGCTCCTCCTTCCCACTGGGAGGAGCTGGATGCCTAGCTCATATATATAGGAGGTCTGTGGCTTCAGTTCCTTGCTTGGTCCTCCTGTGTTCACATGCTTCTAAGACTGCTGCTGCTTCTGGTTCCTGATCCTGGCTTCGTCTGACTACCCTGCTGGTTCCTGATCCTGGCTTCGTCTGACTACCCTGCTGGTTCCTGATCCTGGCTTCGTCTGACTACCCTGCTGGTTCCTGATCCTGGCTTCGTCTGACTACCCTGCTGGTTCCTGATCCCGGCTTCGTCTGACTACCCCCCTGGTTCCTGACCTCTGGCTTCGCAAGGACTCTGCTTCAGTTTCGCCATCCGTTTGGACTTTTGCTTTACAGCTGGATTTTCAAAAAAGCCTTCTTATTTTCACTTATCTGTTGTTGTACGTCTGGTTCATGGTTCCGTGACATTAGGACCAAGCCATGAATTCTGACGGTACAGGGCCATCCTCGCTACCCACGCTGGTTGCCAGACTTGATCAGCAGGATCACCTGTTGGGTCGGTTCGCCGTGGCGTTGCAAACCCTGCTTGAACGCACGGCTCATTTCGCTCCCGTTGCCGATGGGTCGGTTGTCGCTCCTGGGCCCGCTCCTACTGCCGCTCCGGTTGTTGCGCCAGAGTCTACCCCGACACCTGTTGTTGCGCCTGCGGTGTTTCGGGGTATGACCGGTTCTGCCCCCCTTCCACAGCGCTTTGGGGGAGAGCCAACTCAGTGCCGAGGTTTCCTTAACCAGGTGGGCATTTATTTCGAGTTGCTGCCACATGCCTTTCCTACTGAGAGATCAAAGGTGGGCTTCTTAATTTCGCTGCTCTCGGACAAGGCCTTGGCCTGGGCCAGCCCTTTATGGGAGAACAACAATCCGGTGGTTGCCGAGTTTTCCGGTTTTGTTGCTTCTCTTCGGAGGGTATTCGATGTGCCGGCTCGTGCTGCCTCTGCTGCGAAGCTCCTTATGTCCATCAGACAGGGTTCACGATCCGTAGCTGAATACGCCATTGAGTTTCGTACCCTGGCAGCAGAAGTGGGCTGGAATAATGAGGCTCTGGTCGCTGCTTTCTCTCATGGTCTCTCGGATGCCTTGAAGGATGAGGTTGCAGCTAAGGACCTACCAGTGGAGCTCGAGTCTCTTATTTCTTTCCTGATTTTGATTGACACCAGACTCAGGGAGAGACCTTCCTTTAAGGAGAGTCTGCGGAGGCCTCCTAACAGATTGGCGCCTACCTTTGCTGTCCCACCCGTGCCTCCCTCTCCTCCCACGCCTCCTGGGGATGACTTGGCTGGGGGTGAACCCATGCAGCTGGGGTTTGCTCGCCTGTCCGAGGGGGAGAGGGTACTCCGGAGACGCGAGGGCCGATGCATGTACTGTGGTCTCGGTGGGCATTTTCGGTTGGCATGTCCGAACAGTACGGGAAACGCTCGCACCTGAGATCCTGTCGGGGGCAGATCTTGGGTGGAGTCTCCTCGTCCCCGGTTTCCCGTGTTGACAAACCACTGATCACTGTTGTCCTCTCCTGGGTCGGGGGCTCGGTGACGACCCAGGCGTTGGTGGACTCTGGTGCTGGTGGTTTGTTCATTGATAGTGTGTTCGCTGCCGCCAATTCCATTCCTCTGCAGGCTCGAGGTTCTCCACTGGCTCTTGAGGCGATAGACGGCAGACCCCTTCTGCCGCCACACGTGACTCATGAGACCCTTCCAGTGGGGATAGCCATTGGTGCCGTTCACAGAGAGTCGGTCTGCTTCCAGGTTATTTCGTCTCCACACTACTCGGTGGTCTTGGGGTACCCCTGGCTCCAGAAGCATAATCCGACTTTCGATTGGAGATCGGCCGAGATCCTCTCGTGGTCACCGCAGTGTGGGGCTAGTTGCATCCATGGGCCTGTCAAGTTGCTGTGTACTTCCTCGGACTCTCTGTTGCCTCCTGAATACGAGGAGTACCGGGATGTATTCGATAAGGTGCGCGCGGTTGCCCTACCTCCGCACCGCCCATACGATTGTGCCATCGAGTTACAACCTGGTGCCGTTCCTCCTCGTGGCAAAGTCTATCCACTGTCGGTAGCGGAGAATGAGGCCATGGAGGAGTACGTGAAGGAGGTGCTTTCACGCGGACACATTCGCAAATCCTCATCCCCGGCAGGGGCTGGATTTTTCTTTGTGAAAAAGAAGGGTGGTGAGTTAAGGCCTTGCATCGATTACAGGGGTCTCAATCGCATCATGATCAAGAACGCTTACCCGATACCCTTGATTTCCGAGCTGTTCGATCGCCTTAAAGGGGCCACGGTCTTTACCAAACTCGACCTGAGGGCGGCATATAACCTCGTAAGGATCAAGGCGGGCGATGAGTGGAAGACCGCGTTTAACACCAGGACCGGTCATTATGAATCCTTGGTTATGCCCTTTGGGTTGTGCAATGCGCCCGCAGTCTTTCAGGAATTCATCAACGATGTTTTCCGTGACCTGTTGCAGCAGTGTGTGGTGGTCTATTTGGATGACATCTTGGTATATTCTGAATCCATGGAGACCCACATTCTGGATGTCAGACGAGTGTTGCAACGGTTACGAGAGAACAAGCTGTTCGGTAAGCTTGAGAAATGCGAATTTCACCGATCCCAGGTAACCTTCTTAGGTTACATCATTTCCGCTGAGGGGTTCTCCATGGATCCTGAGAAGGTTTCGGCTGTCTTACAGTGGCCCCAGCCCAGTGGTCTTCGCTCCCTGCAGCGCTTTTTGGGCTTCGTCAATTATTATCGGAAGTTCATCAGGGACTTTTCCATGCTAGCCAAGCCTCTCACGGATCTGACCAGGAAGGGCAGTAATTCCCAGGTCTGGTCGCTCGAGGCCATCCGAGCTTTTGAGGCTCTAAAGTCCGCCTTTGTGTCGGCTCCGATTCTGTCGCATCCCAACCCTGGGTTGCCCTTTGTCCTCGAGGTGGACGCGTCTGAGACGGGAGTAGGCGCCCTTCTGTCTCAGCGTAGAACTCCAGAGGGTCCTCTGCTTCCTTGTGGGTTTTACTCCCGGAAACTGTCTTCCGCGGAGTGCAACTATCAGATTGGTGACAGGGAGTTATTGGCCATCGTGCAGGCCCTTAAAGAATGGAGGCACTTGCTCGAGGGTTCGGTGGTTCCGGTCCTCATCCTGACGGACCACAAGAATCTGACCTACCTTTCTGAGGCCAAGTGATTGACACCACGTCAGGCCAGATGGGCTCTGTTCTTGTCACGTTTTAATTACGTGGTCTCCTACCTACCCGGTTCCAAGAACATCAGGGCGGATGCCTTATCACGGCAGTACTCCGACCTGTCCAGGGAGGAGTCGATTCCGACTTCGGTCATACCTCCGAATCAGATCCTGGCCGCCATTCGCACCAGCCTGACCTCTCCCCTGGGTGAGCAGATTTTGGCGGCTCAATCTGGTGCTCGCTCTGGGAGACCCAACGGCAGATGTTTTGTGCCTGAGGAGTTGCGCACTCGGTTGTTGCGAACCTACCATAACTCCAAGACCGCGGGGCATCCTGGAAAGAATCAGCTGTCCTGGGCTGTTTCACGTCTGTTCTGGTGGCCTTCCCTACGTTCCGACATCGCCGCATATGTAGCGGCATGCTCCGTTTGTGCCCAGAGTAAGTCCCCTCGGCACCTTCCGTTGGGCCTTCTGCAACCCATAGCCACCGGGGAGCGCCCATGGTCACACCTGGGGATGGATTTCATTGTGGACCTCCCTGCATCCCGAGGCCATACGGTCATTCTCATGATTGTGGATCGGTTTTCCAAAATGTGCCACTGTGTTCCTCTCAAGAAGTTACCCTCTGCACAGGAGTTGGCCACGATTTTAGCCAGGGAGGTCTTCCGGTTGCACGGTTTGCCCAAGGAGATTGTGTCGGATCGGGGGAGTCAGTTTGTGTCCAGGTTCTGGCGCGCCTTTTGCTCCCAGTTGGGGATTCATCTCTCCTTCTCCTCGGCCTACCACCCTCAGTCCAATGGGGCCGCAGAACGATCCAATCAGGCCTTGGAGCAATTCCTTCGTTGCTATGTCTCCGATCACCAAGACAATTGGGTTGACCTCCTGCCTTGGGCTGAGTTTGCCAGGAACACGGCGGTGAACTCTTCCTCTGGGACGTCTCCCTTCATGGCCAATTATGGGTTTCAACCTGCCGTGTTACCGGAGGTATTCTATCCCCAGGATATTCCGGCTGTGGAGGATCACCTTTCCGTCCTACGTGCTTCTTGGGTACAGATCCAGAAGTCCCTTGAGGTCTCTGCGCAGCGCCAGAGACTCCAGGCTGATCGCAGACGAGCGCCTGCTCCTTCCTACCAGGCCGGAGACCGTGTATGGTTGTCCACCCGCAACCTCAACCTTCGAGTGCCCACTCCCAAGCTGGCGCCTCGCTTTGTTGGTCCCTTCCGAGTGCTTCGCAGGGTAAACCCGGTAGCCTATGCCCTTGCGCTTCCTCCTGGCATGCGGATCTCCAACGTGTTTCATGTCTCCCTGTTGAAGCCACTGGTGTGTAATCGTTTCACTTCCTCGGTTCCTCGGCCTCGTCCGGTCCAAGTGGGCAATCGTGAGGAGTATGAGGTGAGCAATATCCTGGACTCACGCCTGGTCCGCGGTCGGGTGCAGTTTTTGGTTCATTGGCGTGGTTATGGTCCAGAGGAGCGTTCCTGGGTTCCCTCCGCAGATGTCCATGCTCCTGCCTTGCTCCGAGCCTTCCACGCACGCTTCCCTCAGAAACCGTTCTTTACTCCGCGGAGGAGGGGCCCTTGAGGGGGAGGTACTGTCATGGTCTTACCTTCTTGCTGTTCTCCTTCGTTTGACATGTGCTGGCGGCCATCTTGGTTTCTGGGTTTCTTGTAGCCTCCCACCCTGCGGCTCCTCCTTCCCACTGGGAGGAGCTGGATGCCTAGCTCATATATATAGGAGGTCTGTGGCTTCAGTTCCTTGCTTGGTCCTCCTGTGTTCACATGCTTCTAAGACTGCTGCTGCTTCTGGTTCCTGATCCTGGCTTCGTCTGACTACCCTGCTGGTTCCTGATCCTGGCTTCGTCTGACTACCCTGCTGGTTCCTGATCCTGGCTTCGTCTGACTACCCTGCTGGTTCCTGATCCTGGCTTCGTCTGACTACCCTGCTGGTTCCTGATCCCGGCTTCGTCTGACTACCCCCCTGGTTCCTGACCTCTGGCTTCGCAAGGACTCTGCTTCGGTTTCGCCATCCGTTTGGACTTTTGCTTTACAGCTGGATTTTCAATAAAGCCTTCTTATTTTCACTTATCTGTTGTTGTACGTCTGGTTCATGGTTCCGTGACAATGTTAAGGCCGAGAAGTGTGAATTCGAGCGGAGCAGTATCCCGTTTCTGGGGTTAATAATTTCTACAGAGGGTATAGAGATGGATCCCCAGAAAGTCTCTGCCATCCTGGATTGGCCACCTCCATCTGACAAAAAGGGAGTGCAGCGATTCGTTGGCTTCGCCAACTTCTATAGAAAGTTCATTAAGGGTTTCTCTCATATCATCACTCCCATTACTCAGCTCACCAAGAAGAGTGTTCGCTTTCAATGGACCCCCGAAGCCCAGTCCGCCTTCTTGGTCCTTAAGAAGCTCTTCACGTCAGCCCCTGTGTTGAGTCACCCGGATCCCACCTTACCCTACCTCCTCGAGGTTGACGCTTCTGAAGTTGCTGTCGGGGCAGTCCTCTCCCAAAGACAGGGAACCAAGGACTTGATACACCCAATAGCATTCTTTTCCCGGAAACTCTCCTCTGCGGAGAGGAATTATGATGTTGGGGACCGGGAACTTCTGGCGATCAAAGCCGCACTTGAAGAGTGGCGGTATTTGCTTGAGGGGGCTGTACACCCTATTCTTATTTTTACGGATCACAAAAACCTTGAGTATCTGAGATCTGCAAAACGTTTGAGACCCCGTCAGGCACGGTGGGCACTTTTTTTTTCAAGGTTTTCATTCCATATCACCTATCGGCCTGGGTCTAAAAATGTTAAACCGGATGCCCTGTCCCGGATGTTTGATAGCCCGAAGGAAACTTCAGTATCTGACACCATCCTATCCGAAAAGAACTTCCTACTTTTATTCACTAATCTGAAGGCCCGTCTTGAGCAAGCCTCTGCCCACATTCCTGGTCCACCCGGAATACCCCTGGTGCACAAAAATGGCTTGTTATGGGTTAAAGACAAGATCTTCGTCCCGGAAGAGGTCAGAACAGCAATTCTGGCTGCCTGTCATGATCACCCTCTGGCCGGTCATTTTGGCGTCCATAGGACCCTTGACCTCCTGCAGCTTTCTTTTTGGTGGCCTGACATGGAAGAGAGCTGCAGGAGTTATGTACTCTCCTGTACCACCTGTTCCCGGTGTAAAACCGCCAGAAGTAAGGCATGGGGCCTTCTCAGACCTCTTCCCATCCCTGATCGGCCCTGGCAAACAATTGCCATGGATTTTATCGTGGAACTTCCACTTTCTGCAGGGTGCTCTGCCATTTTTGTGGTGGTAGATCGACTCTCTAAAATGGCCCATTTTTTGCCCCTCAAGGGTACTCCCTCTGCAGAGGGAAACTGCAGAGATCTTCATTAGGGAGATCATAAGACTCCATGGGATTCCCAGGAACATCATCTCTGACAGAGGGGTACAATTTACGTCCCGCTTCTGGAAGGCTTTATGTAAACTGTTAAAGATCGAGCTGTCTATGTCCTCAGCCTACCACCCACAGACCAACGGACAAACTGAGAGGACAAACCAAACCCTGGAGCAGTACCTGGGGTGCTTTACCACCTTTGTCCAGGACGATTGGGTAGCCCTGTTACCATTTGCAGAATTCTCCTACAACAACTCCAAGCACTCTGTTACTGGCCAATCTCCCTTCTTCGCTAATTACGGATTTCATCCCTCCTTCTTACCAGATATTCCATGTGAATCCGGAGTTCCTGCAGTCCAAGACACTGTCAACTTCTTTTCCCGGAATAATAACCTTCTGCGGGAGACCTTAGCCAAGGCCCAAACTGCGTCCAAAAGGATCTTTGACAAGAGAAAGAAGGGAGAGTTAATTCTTCAACCTGACGATCGGGTCTGGCTTTCCACGGGTAATCTCCGCCTAGCCTGTCCGTCCAAGAAACTGGCTTCCAGTTAAAAGGAAACTCAATGATGTGTCCTATGAACTATCCCTACCCGATACCCTTCGGATCCATCCCATATTTCATGTTTCCTTACTGAAGCCCGTGATCCCCGATAACTTCCCTGGTAGAAGTTCAGGAACCCCAGAACCTGTGTTCGTGGATGGAGATGTGGAGTATGAGGTTGAGGCTGTGGTAGACTGTCGAAAGAGAGGCAACCAGCTACAGTTTCTCATCAAATGGAAGGGTTATGGTCCGGAAGAGAACTCCTGGGAGTCTGAACGGAACGTCCATGCTGCGGACCTAATCCAAACATTTTTTCGTGCTCATCCACAAAAAAGGAGCTTGTTGGGCACCCGGAGGTTGCCCTTAAGGGGGGGGGGCAATGTTAGGAACCTGTCAGGAAGGCTCTGGCAGTGGATGAGTTAAGACTCACAGGCTATTCCGGCTCCACCCCTCTAATCTAGAAAGAGCTCTATTTAAGCTGGATCAGCACACAGGTTCAGTGCTGTCTTGTCTTCAGCTCCTGCCTTTGTTCCTGAACCTGTGACCTGTTTGCTGCTGATTTCCTGTTGACCTTTTGGCTTGTTCCTGACTCCGCTCGTCTGATGCCCGTCCTGACCCCGGCTTGTTTGACCATTCTCTCGGATCTCCCTTGTCTGTTTACCCGCCTTCGGACCTTGATCGGTTCACCCCTGGTGGGGCGACCCTGAGGACCGCGACCTGGTATCCACACGCAGCGAACTCCATCCTCACCACTAGAGGCTCTGGTGAAAACCGGTGGATACTTAGACTCCGCACCTCAGGCTAGCCTGTGTCACTTACCTTGGGGGTTCCGTCCAAGCTCCGCCCTCTAGCGGACATCGGGGCCTATCTCTGTCGCCAGGTTACCACCAGCACCCTAACACTCCACTAACGTGTGGTGGCAACAGAAGCAATCCTTGAGGCAGAGACCAGGTTGGCCAGGACAGGAGGGACAGAAAAAAAGGGTGCCTAATCTTATTCCATGTCTGCTACAGTTACAACATCTTCTTAGGTGTGACCTTTGGGTTGGGGTACCAGAGAGGACATCAGAAAAATACCTCTCATGCAGTTGGCTCACTGCATCTGGATTTGGGGTTTGGGCCACAGTACCTTCTGGATACAAAAGGGCAGCGATAATCACTTCCTGAAAGTTTAGAAAGGATCCACTTTCAGTTGCTTTGGAAATTACAAAAATGTTATATATAGAAAATTTAAATGCATAAATAGACACATTTTTGTTCCAGCGTGAAACTCTGCGGGAAGCTAAATACGGCTATATAATTTGGTCATTGAAGTTCTCCCTTCCCATGTTAGGATTATATTCGTGGACACAGAGAGGCTTTTCAACAACACAAAATGCCATGCTAAATTAGAACGCCGTTACTGCGTAAATGGAAGACAGGGAAAAAAACATCCTGTTTGTCCTTCCACTTCACTGCAAGCGAGGAGTAGAGGAGGAGAGAGCCAGCTGTGGCGGTTTGTGGGGTCTGCGGTAGTTAGGTGTCTGGTGGACTGCTTGGAGCCCTCGGGAAGCACTAGGAGCATCCGTCAATGGAGGTACCCAGTCGGGGTGCCAGTTGATCCGTTACATTGGTGGCAGCCGTGGGATGGCATCCTAGTGCAAGGAGAAGCAGCACTCAGAGACACCGGTAACGTTATGGAGCGAGCTAACACCCACGCAGCGTTCCCATATGAGGAGGAGTTTCTCTGGAGGTTGCAGCAGCACTTGGCCCAACAGTATGGGTCTGTATCAGAGGAAGGCATACTGGACTGGAGAGATGCCACTCGAAAGGAACCGTGGTATGAGGCCTTAGAGGATGTGCAGCAAAGGCAGAGAGAGAGCCTTCCCAGTAAAGAACAGAGGTTCCAGGTATACGTTGCCCTGCGGTTACCTTTCCTAGGAGAGCAACCCCTGGATGACGGAGCTGTGGGACCTGATTCGGAAGGAGTTGTGGCTGGATGAAGCTTACCGGGCACTAAAGTGGTATGCCACCCGTCGCAACCACTGGATGACTGACAACAATATGCCGAAAGGTGAGGACTATAATGGCCCGGGCTTACTGTGGGAGGCCTTTGAGGAGAGCAATGACTTTGGATGTCCAGCAGAGTGTTGGCTCTGGAACATCCACGACACCAGGGAAGCCCTACTGGATCTCCCCAGAGCGGACGACCTGGTGTCAGACCTGATTCATCTGGTCAGAATGGAGTGGGAACTGGAGCAGTACTACCAATGCCTGCTCTGCTCCATTCTGCCCCAATCTATCCCTCAAGCAGAGCCAGAGTGCTGGGTGGCAGATACAGACCTACAACCCTTCAGTTGGAGAGACATTATAGACTGGTACTGGGAAGACCCACCGATGGCAGGTGGAGATGGGACCGAGGTCTCTCTAACGGCATTACAGGGAGGCTAGGCAGCCGGCCCAGATCCCCAGCTACAGCAGCAGTATGTGTTACAGTGAGCTGAAGGTGTCGTCCTTCCTCCCCAGCGGCAGTGTACCTTCCAGGGAGAGGAGACAACTAATTCTTCTCCCCAACAACAGGAAGACTGCAGCCCTGACCCCAATGGTGCAGATGGGACTGCAATCTCTGCACCAGACCTACAGGGATGCTGGATGGCCGGTCCAGATCCCCAACCCACCCCGCAGGAATACCAGGAGGAGGAGGTAGGCGATCCCCCCTCTCTACAGCAGACCCCAAACCAGGTCCTAGGGGTAGTATTCGCCAACCCCAACCCAGCCGAAGAGCTAACAATAGAGCAGAGTGCGGCTGGCCTCTGTCCTCAACGTACAAAAGATGGAGTTCCTGTGGTAGTGGATGGGACTACAGTCTTTACTTGTATACCCTAGGGATGCTAGACAGTCAGCCCAGATCCCCAACAGCCTGACAAAGTGAGCCCCACCACCCTGTCTTCTCTCCAGCGGCTGAAAGGACTCCTGGAGGGACATTCCACATTTTTCCCCAGCAACGGGTATGTGCTACGAGAGAGGCAGAGGTTGGCTGGGTGAGTAATGCTGTTTTCCAGACAATTTGTTTGGGGTACTGGGTGGGTGCAGACATTGGGAGGGTCCGTGGAACACAACCTACCTTAGAGAGGTTGGAAAATTCCTCTCTCAGCCCCCTAGGCTCCTCTTATGTCTAAGTCACCCTGTGTCTATTAGGGACACAGGGTGACCAAGAAGCCCAGTCTGGCCTGCCCAAACCAGACTTCCACAGACTGATGAGAGCTCCATGCACCCTGCCGGGACAAACTTATGTGAAACTTTGTCAAGGAAGCTGCCATGATGGATTGACTCTTTGGGACTTGTTACCTGACTAACTCAGGCACAGACCCGTTGGAGGTCTGGTACCTGGTTAGTCTACCTTTGGGGGGAAGATATGTGACGGTATTCACCCTCACTGGGAGTGAAAGACAGATACTTAATAGTTTGAATCGCTTCAAGTGGGACAGTAATATTTGTCAGCTGTCTGATTCTGAACATGTTTATTGAAAGAGCTAATCACATTGGCTTCTGTTCCATGTACTTCAATGTCAGACAGTCTCTCCCTATTGTTTGTGCATTGAGATAATGTGTATTATGGTACGTCTGCCTGTCCCATTGTTAAATGTTAATGACCTCACATTGTTCTGTCCAGATGGCTAGATAATTAGTTCAGGTTAATTCTGTTTCTGTATACAATTTCATCTGCATATGATAATGTAATCAGGCAGAGGGGAGGGATTGTGTACACTGTATGGGAGTGACAGAGTGTAAAACTCTGTTTTTGTTGGATTGTGAATTTAATTTCCTGTTCCCCACAAGGTCCACCTGGAAGGTAACCTTGTGGGGAAAAACTGTATAAAAGAGCAGCTGTACCATTAAACCTAGAGTTCTATTTCACCCTCAATCTAGAGTCCTGTCTCTTATTGGGGGAATCTGCTACAAGGGATTGCTATGCTCTTCATACTCCCTTGAATAATCACTAAGCTCTAGTAAGAGCTTGTTCCTGTTCCTGCTTCACTCTCTGGGGAAAGAGAGGTTCACCCACTGGAACCTGGAGCCTTGTTGTAGGTCCAGGGTGGGTAGGAGACGGCGAGACCTCAACCAAGCTATGGCAGTTTGTGGGGTCTGCGGATGTTATGGTGTCTGGTGGAGTGCTTGGAGCCCTTGGGAAGCACTAGGAGCATCCGTCAACGGAAGTACCCAGTCGGGGTGCCAGTTGATCCGTTACAATAACAAGGTGGCTTAACAACCATTTTTAAATGTCTGCGGGCTGGGTGCACATAAATTCATTACGTACACTGATGGGCCGGACAATTAGCGGTGGCGTTTTCGGTGCGGCCCATGGGCCATAGATTGCCGACCCTGGTGTACACTGACACTGTTGGCTGGGTGACAGCGGTGATTAAAAGGTTAATGAAGGCAATCAAGGGGTTAAATGTGTCTAATCTAACGTGTATGTGTAAAGCAGGCTGCTTCAACTTACTGTGATCTGTCTCTCTTCTCGGCCTGGACCAAAATGGATCCGGGCAGAGAAGAACCAGCTAGATCCAATGCCTGTGTTTACTAACACAGGCATAGGACTGCTTTCTTATTTGCTGCAGGCGATCAGCAGGGTCAATCATTTGCCAGAACCCGCCGACAAACTGTTCCTGCAACAAATGATGGCGGAGGGTTAGCGGGGACGCGCGCACGCAAGCTGAGGATCCGGAAGTAGGTCGCGACGGACAGGTACGTCGATTTGCCTCAAATTCTATTTGTCAGAGCCAATGTTCCCCATTAGAAACAGAGGGGTGAATCTCTCCGATGGGAACACAGACAGCAATATAACTGTGACAGAGGGTCTAACTCTACTTTATTCTATCCAAAAGTAACAAAAAAAAAAAATATCATTTTTTTCCTAGAGATACAACTTGTATTAAATCCCAATTACATGGCAGACTTGTCTTTCCATCACAGGTACGATAATAACTGTTATTATTATATGTTCTTATTGCTGGCTTTTATTCTGATGAGCGAGCTGCTCCCCTTCCACATACACACTGACAACCCAGGTTACTTAGATACAGAGACTGAAGTCAGAATGGAGCACCCCCCTACTTGTGTATGGTGACATCTCCTCACATGCTCTAAGATCAGCATGTCCTATTAGCGTGTCCCAAGAAGCAAAGAACCAATAGTTGTGGGTATGTTTTTCCAAGGCCCAGAATATTCTTTGTTGTAAACTGTATTGTTTAGTAACAAACCTATCAGGTCTGGTATTGGGATAGAACTTCACTATGCCCCTTGCAATCAAGTCCTGTATTGGGGGTTCACTAGGCCCCTAGTGGTAAGCTCTAGTACTGGCACACAAATGATCTACTCATATATGACAAGGCTGATACCCATCCTTTAAGTAAACCTCTCTATGCCCCTAGTGGCCAGGTAGGGCCATCAGGCAATTATTTGTATTTACCTATAGGACCTCACTATACCTGTAGTGGTAAAGTCTGGTATTGGGATAGGACCTCACTATGCCCCTAGTGGTCAAGTCTGGTATTAGGATAGGACCTCACTATGCCCCTAGCTCTGGTATTTGCACACAAATTATCTACTCATATAACAAGGCCAATCCCCATCCAGTAACTGGACCTCTCTATGCCTCTGGTGGTCAGGCCCAGAATTAGTATAAGACCTGGTAGTAAAAATGTGATATTGGGATAAGACCTCACTATCTGTTATTGACATATGGCTTCCCTATGCCCCAATTTTTAGAACATTTATTAAGATAGGAAATTCCTATGCCTCCAGTGGTCAGGTATTGTATAGGATCTCCCTATGCCCCTAGTGGTCAGGTCTGGTATTGGGATAGGACCTCACTATTCGCCTAGTGGTCAGGTCTGGTATTGGGATAGAACCTCTTTATGCCCCTAGTGGTCAGGTCGATTATTAGGATAGAACCTCACTATGCCCATAGTGATCAGGTCCAGTATTGGATTGGGACCTCCTTATGCTCCGAGTGGTCAGGTCTGGTATTGGGCGAGGACCTCCATATGACCCTAGTGGTCAGGTCTATTATTAGGAAAGAACAGGGGTGTCAAACTCCTTTTTCATCACAGGCCATATAAGTATAAGGATCTTAATAGGGCAACAAATACCAGGAGTGTATTATGTACAAAGTTCAGGGGTGTGCTATTTGCAGGGTACAGGTTCAGGGGTGCCCTATGCACAGAGTGCAGAGTTCAGGGGTGCGCTATGTACAGAGTTCTGAGTTTAGAGATGCATTACGGAGTGCGCCACATACAGAGTGCAGGGTTTAGGGGTGTGCTATACACAGTGTGCAGGGTCCAGATCTCTTTTATAGGCTGTCTACATTCCACTGCCAATCCTCGTCAGCTCTGACCTCTGCACCACTCTCCCCCATCCCCCACCTCTGCAAACATTTCAAGCCACAGTCCTCATTTCCCCTCCCCCAAAAGCTTCCTTGCATCTTACCTACCTGGCCTATCTCTAGTAACTCTAAAGGCAGTGTGGGTGGACCGCTTCTCTCTCTCACCTGCATGGAGATCATTGGTAGGCATCTGTGCACCTGGGCACAGATGGAGCTCACAGTGCAGCTTAGCAAGTGATGCCCCATCCCACCTATGACCACACTGCACCTGCATCTGCCTTTTCCTTGTCCCTGCGATATGTGCAGGCCAGGCAAGGATCTGTGGGAGCCACTCAGAGGAAAGCTGTTCTTGTAAACTCAGAAGGTTTCTGTTTTTACAAGTGACAGTGGTGAGCAGGGAGTGGAGATCAAGAGCCTAAATTGGTGGAATAGATTTCCGCCGCGTTCGGGGTAAAAAAAAGCCCTGGGTGCGAGGGCCACATGAATGGCCTGGCGGGTCTGATTCATCCCACAGGTCTTGTGTTCCACATATGTGGGATAGAACCTTACTATGCCCTTAATGGTCAGGCCTGATATTGGGCTAGGGCCTCTCTATGCCCCCTAGTGGTCAGGTCTGATATGGGGCTGCCCCCTATCTATCCATTAGCTTGCATGTGTTTCCACTGTGAAGACTCTCATAAATTTATAAGAGTTAGGACTGCAGGTAATACAGGGTGCCATGGAGTGGCCCTGCAGCTTACACATGCTTTTGCAAGTGTGTGCTAACTAAACCCCTGTTTTAACGCAAACTGTTAGACAGGTTAATTTGGTTGGTAAGCAAACTGGTTGGCAAATTGAACTGCGAATTTTTATCTGTTTGTCTGATATTGGGCTTGGACCTCTCTATGCCCCTATTAATAAGGTTCGGTACTGAGATAGGAATTAATCTGCTCATATATAAAAATGAATACTCAGTAGGTTTTTGGTTGTCTCCAAGCCCTTCTCCATAGAAGCCATGGCTTCACAGCGCTGTTTAAGGCCAACAAGCCTGGAAAACAACGGTCACCTTGGCTCATAGTTTACTAGGTGTATGCTTTGGCCATTTCCTGTTCCTTTGCTGACATCACTTAGAGATCCTGACGATAACTAGCCACTACCCTAAGGGGATGGAGATAAGAAAAAGGCTGCTAGGCCACAGACTATCAAAAGAGCGAATGATGACCACAGTAGGCCAAACACACCAAGCTAAAGAACGTAGCAGCCTGGATCCCAGGACTGGACCGCCGCTCCTACTAGCTTAGGGGGGGTGTAATTTTTCAATTACCTGTGCCCATTTCTGATGATCATGTGCTGGTTGGAGGGAAATGCTATTTCTTCAGTTTCAGGTGCATGCCTATTCTGCTCCCGCTTGCATGTTCTTCTGCCTTGGCTCAAGTCTGGCCAGCCGCCTACCTGCCTATTTCCTTGCCTTCCCTGGCGGAGTGATCTTCCTCCCCCTCAGCTCCACTCCCCACCCATTAGTAGCCGTGGCTCAGAGAGTGAGACTTGAGAGGCTGTAAGGCAGGTGGGTGGTGGCGGTGACAGGCAAAGAGAGGCAGCTGAGTTCAGATGACAGTGTCCAGCAGCAGGAACAGAGGGGAAGCGGAACCCATCGTGGGGCTGCTAGTGTCTTCAAGGCTTTAGCACAGGTGTGCTGTGGGGGTGTCTGTGAATAGACTACATATCACTGTGTGTGTCTCTCTGGCATCATGGATGGTATCATAACTCACAGGCAGAGGGCGCTCTATCTTGGCTCTGTCTGGCAGTGCGCTGTCACAGTGTGTCACATTGTAAATAAATAGCTGCGCTAAGTATTAATATATATGTATAAAAATCCTCAAACACATCAAACAGCAGCTACACTAGTCATATACTGACATTATGTGGACAAGATAAAAAATATAAATATGTAGCGCTAAAACATAATTGTTAAAAAGTCCATAGATAGTCCATATAAAATGTTTCCAGAGATCCCAGTGAGAAAATACACAGCAACCAGAGTAAAAGAGTGAAGCAGATCCGCCACAAAGTAGAGTGCCAAAACACGCTTACCAGACGGATATGATAGACAGGCATTCAAGCTAACACTTGGCATACTGCATATCACTGTCATAGGGTCATCATCCCAATCCACTTCTCAAAGGGAGGTCTCATAAATGTAATGTCAGGTGTCACATCAGATCAGGAACCGTTGGGTACTGCTTTTTTAGTAGCGGTCGCTGCTGACGGGAAAAGAGAAAAAAAGATGACAGAGGACGTTTTGGGGGTTCCTTTGGTGGAGGAGCTGTTGGGAAGTTGTTTAATACTGGATTTTTCGAGAACCACCTTGCTGTCACACACTACACAGCTGATAAAGCACTAGGAAGACTGCTGCACCTTGCAGCCTGTGAACAGGTGAGCCCGACCAGCGACTTGGCAAAGACCCCACACCTCTAGACAGTGTCTAGCTGATTTTGTTAACTTATTGGTCAAAAGTCCACCATCAGCACCTGGGAGCCATGTCATGTGACACACTGTAACAGAGCCATGATTGAGCGCCTGCTCCTGTGAGTTATCATAATGCTGATGATCTTAACCAGTTGCTGACCGGCCCATAGAAAATTTACTGCTACAGGGCAGTCACGCTGAGCAGGATCATATACAGTATGTATACATGATCCAGTATTTCCGGGTATCGGAGCTGATCAGTGGGTCTGGTGGACTCAATGCCCACCAGTACCCACCGATTGTTCTGTACACAGGCAGAACGGTGGTCTGCCTATGTAAACAAGGTAGATTGCCGCTCTGTCAGTAGGAAAGACATTGATCCTGTGTTCCTGCAAAGGAGGAACAGGGATCTATGCCTTCCCTTAGTAAAAGCACCTCCCCCACAGTGAGAAAACACTTGCTAGGCACACATTTAACCCTCTGTTTGTCCCTGGGGTTAACCCCCTTCCCAGCCAGTGTCATTAGTACAGTGACAGTGCATATTTTTAGCACTTATCACTGTATTAGTGTCACTGGTTCCCATAAAGTGTCACTTAGTGTCCGATTTGTCCGCCGCAATATCACAGTCCCACCATAAGTCCCTGATTATCTCCATTACTAGAAAAAAAAATGATGTCCACGGATTTCATCTAAAAAATCTGGGCTTATAGTAGTGCAGATCTCAGATGTGCTGACAACGTCTGTCTTGAGGGGAAGAATACATCCTGGTCATTCCATGTCAAAATGGGAAGGTCTCCAGGAAGGATAGCATGTTCCTATTCTTTCCCAACTCATCTGGAACCGCTCCCTACTGCTAATCCCTGACAGACGGGTGACCTGTCCCCACACTACCCACATGCAAAAAATGCTCGCTAGGCCCAGGAGACAGGGTCTTAAATAGATTCTGCCTGACCCAAGAGTCACATGGTGTGGCAGCATCCGATCAGAGAGCTTCCCCAGTGACCAAGGAAACCATAGAGGAACCATGTTCCTCTTGACTTCCTCTCCCTCTGCATTACCGCTGCAGGTGAGCCCCACCTACAGTGGACAAAGTAGAATGCATCTGCCTACATGCTGTTTAACTTTTCCTGCAGCATGTGTACAACCATGAGTGGCTGCATGAAAATGTTCAGGCGGACATTTTGAGGGGCAGTAAAAGTGCGTCTCACTGGCCTGGTTTTAACACCTGCTAGCCACACATGTAAATTAAGCCTAAAAGAATGAATTCCTATCACTGCTCACAGGCCAGCCCGTACCTTGCTTGGTTCCCTGCAATTAGCTTGGTGCCAAGGCCCTGTAGTCAAGACACCCAATTCCCTATGGACATATCCTGGAGACACTATTCTACCGGAGATTCTGGGTTATATACCTTTAGAGAAATTTCCAAAGGGGACTAGACACTTTATACTTTGTAATTGTTTTACACAATTATCTCTATATTAATCTTAGGAAGTTACTACACCATATTGAGGCATATTGAGTTAACACCCCACCATTTACCACATTCAATTCCTCTGGGTGAGTTATCAACGCCTCCACCTGTGGGTGTGTGTGCATGTGACCCTATCCTATTAGCTTGTACATTTCTAACTATTATTATTATTACCCCTACAACATACTCACCTTGAGACTGCTGTATTGCAGTTCTTGTACTACGCCCCCTGCTGGTTTTTAACCTACAAACATAGCTCTAGAAAAAAAAAATTCAGTCACAAGGAATGCATAAGGACACGAGGCCATACAATGCGATTAGAGGAGAAGAGTTTTAACCTCAGGCTACACAAGGGGTTCTTTACAGTAAGGGCCACAAGACTGTGGACTTCTCTGCCACAAATGGTAGTAACTGCGGGGAGTATGGCTACGTTTAAGAGACTCTTGGACGTACATCTCAAGGATCAAAACATTCAGGGGTAAAAGAAATGTTTACGGCCACACACAACTACACAGATTGAACTGGATGGACTATTGTCTTTATTCAACCTCAACTACTATGTAACTATGTAGCTCTCCAACCTGCTAAAACTACAAACCCTTAACCTTTATTGTATGTGTCCCTATTCCACGCATGTTACTTGCTTTCTCCTGCATCCAGTATGCGGCTGTCTATATAGGATTGATTAATGGATCTTGACACTCCACTTTTATTACATCTCACTATGTGCAGCTTGTTGGTTTCTCATACTGCACCCTGGCAGTGGTTTGCTGTGTGTGCACATGTCCCCATGTTCACATATTGCTGTTATATGGCCTGGACCCACGTATCGGCTAAAGGGATGGTGGCCAATACTATGTGTAACACTTGCTGTAGGTTTATACTATTAAATATTGTCAACATATATTATGCATTTCTATTTATCTAGAATACCTGTTTAAGCTCCTGAGGAAGCGCATCAGTGCAAAACATGTAGAGCTACATCGACTCACACCAAGCCTGCCTGGTTACTGGTAGTCGCAAATTGGCACCCTTATCATAGTCCTAATCAAGCTTTCATGGTGCTGTAGTTGGTGTGACTAGTGCGTAATTTTGTTAGAAGGCTATCATGTGATTTTTGCATATTCATTTTTGTCTTTTTCTATGTTTTATAAATATTTGTAATAAAAATGTATATTTTTTTAAGAAATTATTGTCGTTTGGTGCCTATACATCCAGCAGAATGCTTGGATGTATAGGGAGAGGTATAAGCAGGAGAAAGAGAGAAGTGCTTATGCTGCTGTACAGAACACTGGTGAGACCTCACTTGGAGTATTGTGCGCAGTACTGGAGGCCATATCTCCAGAAGGATATAGATACTCTAGAGAGAGTTCAGAGAAGAGCTACTAAACTAGTACATGGATTGCAGGAAAAAACTTACCAGGAAAGGATAAAGGACCTTAACATGTATAGCTTGGAAGAAAGAAGAGAGAGAGGGGATATGATAGAAACTTTTAAATACATAAAGGGAATCAACTCGGTAAAGGAGGAGAGCATATTTAAAAGAAGAAATACTACCACAAGAGGACACCGTTTTAAACTAGAGGGGCAAAGGTTTAAAAGTAATATGAGGAAGTATTACTTTACTGAGAGAGTAGTGGATGCATGGAATAACCTTCCTGCAGAAGTGGTAGCTGCAAATACAGTGAAGGAGTTTAAGCATGCATGGGATAGGCATAAGGCTATCCTTCATATAAGATAGGGCCAAGGACTATTCATAGGATTCAGATATATTGGGCAGACTAGATGGGCCAAATGGTTCTTATCTGCCGACACATTCTATGTTTCTATGTTTCTAAGACCCCATTCAGACTAGCGCGACTTGTCAGACGACTTGTCAGCCTGACAAGTCGCGCTCGGTCGCTCGCCATTGATTAGCACAGGACTCGTTCTAATAGGAGCGACACAAGAAAAAGGGTCCGACTTAGAAAAAGGGTCCTGTACTACTTTGGGGCAACCTGGGAGCGACTTGCATAGACTTCCATTATGTGAAGTCCCTGCAAGTCGCGCCGAAGTCGGATCGCGCCAGTCTGAATGGGCTGTAAAAGGCCATTGTTCTGCCAAATCTACATACTTAATTCTAGGACGTGGCATGTTGCTATCATTTTTTGGCATCCACACTACTGCCCTGTGAAGATGCAAATACTTAGGCCCTGTTCACACCCAAGCATTTTTCAGCTCGAAAAAAGCCCAACAAGCAAAATCCCATTAATTTCTGTCAGGATTATTGGGGAGATTAAATAAAAATGGAATTATATTTAAAAGCCATGTATAATTAGTTCTATACAGAGAGATTCTGAACAGTATAGCATCCATCTTGTATGGGGTCATTAAAGGTTTATGTTCTTTTGAGCAAGATGCCTGTACAGAGAGTCTTGAAAAGTCAACAGAAGATTTTCTTTGTATTTCTTTAAATCGTAAATAATGGGACTTTCTAACATTTCACCTGATAAAAGCCTAGCCAGGATGGCACCAGGTTTTAAGGGGGGTGATGTCTTCTTGATTGTTATTTTACAACGAACAATAAGTTCAGTATATTTATTCTTAAAAGGTTCATTTAAATATATACGTTTTGGAAAACATCATCATGTGTAAGATGTATATTAACAATAATATATTGTTTTATTATTGATATAGTAAGTGTGAGATTGGAATTTATATAATGTTGGATATATATATATATATATATATATACCATATTTATCGGCGTATAAAACGCGCCGGCGTATAACACGCACCTCAATATTTGGAGAGAAATTTCAGGAAAAAAGCTTAAATTTAAAATAAACAGCTTTGAACTCAGAACATTTTTTTTTTTTTTTAAATCAAATGACATCTCACCAGTGCCCATGAATGTAGCCTCATCAGCAGTGTCCAGCAATGCATCCTCATCAGCAGTGTCCATATATGCAGCCTCATCAGCAGTGTCCATATATGCAGCCTCACCAGCAGTGTCCATATATGCAGCCCATCAGCAGTGTCTATATATGCAGCCCATCAGCAGTGTCCATATATGTAGCCTCACCAGCAGTGTCCATATATGCAGCCTCACCAGCAGTGTCCATATATGCAGTCTTTACCAGCAGTGTCCAAATATGCAGCCTCACCAGCAGTGTCCATGTATGCAGCCCATTAGCAGTGTCCATATATGCAGCCTATCAGCAGTGTCAATATATGCAGCACATTAGCAGTGTCCATATATGCAGCCCATTAGCAGTGTCCATATATGCAGCCCATCAGCAATGTCCAAATGTGCAGCCTCACCAGCAGTGTCCATATATGCAGCCCATTAGCAGTGTTCATATATGCAGCCCATTAGAAGTGTCCATATATGCAGCCCATCAGCAGTGTCAATATATGCAGCCTCGCAAGCGCAGTGTCCAAATATGCAGCCTCGCAAGCGCCATTGGAACTGTCCAACTCCGAATCTGTTTTAAAAAAGGGCCGGGCCAAGGAGAAGGAAGGACGAGCTGTCATAAGAGCCGAAGGGGGCGGGCCGGGCCGAGGAGAAGGGAGAACTAGCGAGCGCAGTCATCGGAAGTCCCGCCTTCTCTACCGAGGCGTGTGACGTCTGTCATAGGCGGGACTTCCGATGACTGCGCTCGCTAGTTCTCCCTTCTCCTCGGCCCGGCCCGCCCCCTTCTGCTCTTATGACAGCTCGTCCTTCCTTCTCCTTGGCCCGGCCCGCCCCTTCTGCTCTCGGCGATGCTTCCTGGACTTTTTATTTTTTAATATCGGCGTATAACACGCACTGCTGCTTTTTCCTCCATTATTAGGAGGAAAAAGCGCGTGTTATACACCGATAAATACGGTATATATATATATATATATATATCTTAGAATATTTATTTTAAGTGTAAGGACTTATGTGTCTTGAAACTAATTACTTCATTTTAAGGCAAGTGGAGGAAGTGTTTATATAAGATTTGTCTCAGCCTTGGCTAGGTAATATAAATCCTGCAAGCCAGACGCTTTTCTTGGCAGCATATGACACAGCCAAGTGATTGAATTACTTTTGCCCAGCCAGGTCATAGGTTATCAGGGCGTCTTTGGCGGGAAGCAGAGTCCCAGGAGGAGGCTGACAGCTTGTATCTCCTCCTACTGCATGAGGAAAGTGGTCTTAGGCAGTCGGCCTAGTGAACCAGGTGTGGAGCTGAGCTGCAGAGGATCCAGTACAGCTGACAGTGGAGCTGTTGGAAGAGTTTTCCGGGAAAAACAGTGTCCGTGAGTACCAGGGGACTTGCCAAAGGGTATGCCCAGGAAGGGAGACCACTCCAGTGAAGTCAGAGGATCAAAGGGCCAGCTCACACAGAGTGTCAGAGAAAGGGGGTGCCAGTTTCAGAACCCTCAAGAGTAGGGACAAAGGGGGTGCTAAGTAGGAGCCTGAAGAGTGCAGTACAGTTCAGTATTTCTTCTTCACTAAAGTGACAAGGTGAAGCAGCAGCCTTGCCGTACTCAGCGTTATATAGAAGTCTCAGCAATTGAGCATAGTTCATAAAGTTGGAGTATCCCACTCATCCCTTCTCCTATCCAAGTTCTCAAATAAAACAACAAAAAAAAACAAAACCCCTAGACTGTTTTCTGACTGAGCCGAGCACTTTGAATATGCTATATTGTCAAGTTGTTGCTATGGGTAACCCAGGATAGCTGAGGGACAGGTGGGTCTGGAGGTAGCCCAAACCTCTTTAAAGGCGCAAGGGCACCCTGGACACCCAGCATATAGCACAATGGTAGCAAAGGTGTCCAGTGTGTCCCCTCACCAATATTTACACCAGTAACAAAGAAATGGCCCCTGCCCAATCTATAACTGGACTTTAAAGCAAGGAGCACATGGAAGGGCAAATGCACGAAAGACAAAACCAGAGAAAATTCCCAGCTCAACTCACACACCAGTCTGCTTACCAACCAAATTAACCTGTCCAGTAGTATGCGTTAAAAACAGGGGTTTATACTGTTGGACAGGTTATTTCGGTTGCTGTGAAAGCCAGTTATAGATGGAGCCATTTCTCCCCGGCGCACCCGCCGCCGCTGATGGCTTGATTGGGTTCAGAACCGATCAGTCATCAGGTCCAGACCAATGATTTTTGGTCTGGAACTGTTGATCAGTCCTGCCCAATCAGATTTTGATCTGTGCCTGTGAAATGTAAACACAGGCACAGAAAAGACCTGCTCTCCCCTCCCATGATCCTTTTTGGATTGTAACCAATAATCCCGACAGGATTCATCGAGAGGAGAGAGCACATCTAACTGTGAGTACTGCACCAAGCACACCCACAAACACTTAGATAGGCACATTTCACCCCCAATCGCCCCCCCCCCAGTTAACCCCTACACCCCCTGTCACAACACACACTGTATACTGTATATAGCATTTTCCTATATACCCGTATAAGTGTGACTTGTGACCAGGTTTAGCCTTTGCGGCCCTTCCTTTTACACTTAGGATACCTGCCACCCCCCCAATAAAGATTTAACCCCCTGATCACCCCCAATTAACCCCTTCCCCCTGTCACATTGCACACTAATACACATGTAATATAGTGTTTTACTGTATTTTGTATTAGTGTGATTGTGACTTGAGTTGCGCTAGCGAGTTAGTTTCTGTCCCAAGGAGGTTTATTGTCCCAGCCACCCCCCCAATAAAGATTTAACCCCCTGATACCCCCCCCTGATCACCCCTACACCCCCTGTCACAAAACACGTTGTATACAGTATATAGCATTTTCCTATATACCCGTATAAGTGTGACTTGTGACCAGGTTTAGCGCTTGCGGTTGTTCCTTTTATCCTTAGGATACCCACCAGCCCCCCAATAAAGATTTAACCCCCTGATCCCTCCTGATCCCCCCCTGATCACCCCCAGTTAACCCCTTCCCCCTGTCACATTGCACACTAATAAACAAGTAATATAGTGTTTTACTGTATTTTGTATTAGTGTGATTGTGACTTGAGTTAGCGCTAGCGAGTTAGTTTCTGTCCCAAGGAGGTTTAGGGTCCCCGCCACCCCCCCAATAAAGATTTAACCCCCTGATCCCCCCGATCACCTCCAGTTAACCCCTTCATTGCCCTGTCACAGTGTCACTTTTATAGTGTACCGTTTTTTTTCTGATCACTATTATTAGTGACACAGGTGACATTAGCTAGTGTTAGCGTCAGTCTGAAATAGCGCAGATCCCCGGCGCATAGTTAGAAATAACCCCTTTATTACCACACACACACACACACACACTTCCATTACTAGTATAGTGTTTGAACAGATCAATATCTGATCTGATCAGAACTATACTAGCGTCCCCATAGTTTAGGGTTCCCAAAACGCGGTGTTTGCACGATCAGCACTGATTCCTGCCAGCACCTGCGTTTAACCCCTCCACCCAGCCCACCCCACCCAGGCAAGTGTAGTAATCAATAGATTACTGTCACTTACAAAAAACACAACACACAAAACCGCTGTGTTAGCAGAGTCGGGCCTGATCCCTGCTAGCATTAGCAGTTTTTTTTGATAGGGGTTGAAATAGTCCTTGACAACCAGGTGTTTTTATCACCTGTGAGTCACACTACTGTACAGGTAAATTTAGTTACTAAAATGTCCAAACGTTGGTACAGTAGTGAAGAGGCCTGCAGGATACTGACCATGTCAGATGAGAGCGATGGGGAAGCCTCACTGGCATAATCAGGGTCAGTATACAATCCTGATGACAGCAGCGGCTCCCTGACAGATAGCTCAGAAGACGGATGGGTCCCTGTTAGACCCAGGCGGACGCGACCCCATTCTGGAGTTGTTGAGATGCAGGAATCGCAGGGTGTTCGTATGGAGCAGAGTGTAGGTACTAGTGCCGCTCATCCTTCTGGTGGCCTGGCAAGCGCCAGCGGCCTAGTACACTCTGGACCTAGTACAACCAGCACTGCAGTAACACTTGGTGACGTGGCGAGTCCCATAAGTACAGTTGAAGTTGGTGCGGTGGCTAGCACGTGTAGTGGCCCGTAGCCACCGCATATTCGAAAACAGGCCCGTAGATCCCATAGTGCCCTCCCTGATGTGCTGGCATATCCCAATTGGCAACCCACTGATACTACAGCGCCAGTACTTCCCCCATTCACTGCCCAACCTGGAATCCACGTGGAGACAGCTGGTTTTACGCCCCTGAATTTTTCTGAGCTGTTCTTCACGGAAGATCTTTTCAGATCTATTGTGGATCAATCCAATTTATACGCACAAAAATTCATCGCTGCCAACCCAAATTCGCCCCTTGCCAGACAATTCGCCTGGAAACCTATAACGGTTCCCGATTTTAAAATTTTTCCTCTCAACATGGGCATAACCAAAAAGAGTGAATTGAGGCTATATTGGTCCACTAGCCCACTTCACCATATGCTCGTGTACTCTGCCTACATGTCCAGGGCGAGATACAAGCAAATTCTGCGATTTATGCATTTCAACGACAATGAAATCTGTCATCCTCGGGGAGACCCTGAATATGATCGGCTCCAAAAAATTCGGCCCCTCATAGACCACTGCAATCAGCGGTTTGCAGCCTTGTTTACCCCCGAACAAGTTGTCTGCGTTGCAGTGGCGGCTGGTGAAGTTTTAAGATGGGGGGCGCAAGACCCCGCCCTTCCATTTTGACCCCTCCCATTTCTCAGAAGCCACACCCCTTATAGACTCCACCCATTTTGTCCCCTGTATTTTGCTTGCGTGAACCAATTCTCCCAATATATCACATATTAAGGGGTCTCTCAGTACTAGTATATCCCATAATAGGGAACAGGGGCCCTATTATGGGATATACTGTGAGAGACACCCTATTATGGGATACATGGACTGAGAGTGGCACAAACCCCACAGTACAGACCCCCCCAAGCACAAACCCGCACAAACAACTCAAGCACAAACCCCACAGTACATGTCCTCTAGCATAAACCCCACAGTACAGGCCCCTAGCACAAACCCCACAGTACATGCCCCCTTCAATATAGTGACCACCAGTATAAATGCCCCCTTTCAATGTAGTGACCAGCATACATGTCCCCAATGCAGTGACCAGTATACATGTCCCCAAAGCAGAGCTATGCATGCGATGCGTGCCTCCAGTGCAGCCAGTATACATGTCCCCCAATGCAGAGCTATGCGTGCGTGCCTCCAGTGCAGCCAGTATACATGTCCCCAATGCAGAGCTATGCGTGCGTGCCTCCAGTGCAGCCAGTATACATGTCCCCAATACAGAGCTATGCATGCGTGCCTCCAGTGCAGCCAGTATACATGTCCCCAATGCAGAGCTATGCATGCGATGCGTGCCTCCAGTGCAGTCAGTATACATGTCCCCAATGCAGAGCTATGCATGCGTGCCTCCAGTGCAGCCAGTATACATGTCCCCAATGCAGAGCTATGCATGCGATGCGTGCCTCCAGTGCAGTCAGTATACATGTCCCCAATGCAGAGCTATGCATGCGTGCCTCCAGTGCAGCCAGTATACATGTCCCCAATGCAGAGCTATACGTGCGTGCCTCCAGTGCAGCCAGTATACATGTCCCCAATGCAGAGCTATGCGTGCGTGCCTCCAGTGCAGTCAGTATACATGTTCCCCAATGCAGAGCTATGCATGCGTGCCTCCAGTGCAGCCAGTATACATGTCCCCAATGCAGAGCTATGCATGCGTGCCTCCAGTGCAGCCAGTATACATGTCCCCAATGCAGAGCTATGCATGCGTGCCTCCAGTGCAGCCAGTATACATGTCCCCAATGCAGAGCTATGCATGCGTGCCTCCAGTGCAGCCAGTATACATGTCCCCAATGCAGAGCTATGCATGCGTGCCTCCAGTGCAGCCAGTAAACATGTCCCCCAATGCAGAGCTATGCATGCTTGCCTCCAGTGCAGCCAGTAAACATGGCCCCAATGCAGAGCTATGCATGCGTGCCTCCAGTGCAGCCAGTAAACATGTCCCCAATGCAGAGCTATGCATGCGATGCGTGCCTCCAGTGCAGCCAGTATACATGTTCGGATGTTCCCCAATGCAGAGCTATGCGTGCGTGCCTGACTGAGAGCAGTGCACTTACCTGTGAGTCACGGCGGCTTCTCCCTCTCCTCTTCTTCGTTCGGCGGCGGGAAGGTGAGCGGCGCTTCTCCCTCTTCTGCGGCGGGTGACCGGCGCGGGCTTCTTCTCCGGACTGGACTCCAGGTCTTTGGCGGCGGGAAGCTGACCGGGCGGTGACAGTGAGTGACTGATGCACGCACCGGCACCGCCCCCATTGCGACGTCAGCGGCGTCACAATCGGATGTCCTGGATGATGATTGGTCCAGGCTGGAGACTGGACCAATCACAGCCAGGAATCCACGAAGTGGGGGTGTGCAAGCGCTGTGCCCTGCTCCCAGGTTACGCCCCCAGAAGGCAGCCAATCGGCGCCTCTTGTGGGTCGTAACCCCACCCCCACCCCCAGCCTCCACATAGGCCGGCAGCAGCGAAGTTTGCGAACGCAATTTTTTTTGAAAACTTTATTGCTCACTTTGTCTTTTTTTTTCTTTTTTTAGGGGGGCGGCGCCCTGGCGCCCCCTATGCATGGGCCGCCACTGCTACGTTGACAAATCACTGATTAAATTTACTGGCCGCCTTGGTTTGAAACAGTACCTCCCCAGCAAGCGTGCCAGATACGGGGTCAAACTGTACAAGCTCTGTGACAGAGCCACAGGCTATACAGTTAGTTTCCAGGTCTATGAGGGAAAAGATAGCTCTGTGGAGCCCCCCAACTGCCCAGACTACATAGGGAGCAGCGGCAAGATAGTTTGGGATTTGGTGTCACCCTTATCCGGAAAGGGGTACCATTTGAACGTGGACAACTTTTACACAAGCGTACCACTATTTAGTCACCTTCTTGAATTACAATTTGGCGCATGTGGCCCCGTGCGACCTAATCGCCGAGGCTTCCCCCAATGGCTTGAAAATTCCCGTCTTAGTCAGGGGGGAGAGAGCCTGCTTGAAAACGGATAACTTTCTTGCAGTGAAGTGGAGGGATACACAGGATGTTTTCGTTCTGTCCTCCATTCACCCAGACAGGACAGTCCAAATTTCTACGGCAACTGGCGTTATGGAGAAACCCCTCTGTGTCCACGACTTGGCGCCGTATTTAGTTGCTCATAAAGCCAGACGCTGGTACAAAAAAGTGTCTCTTTATTTATTCCATTTGGCTATGCTGAACGCCTTTGTCCTATACAGGGCGTCAGGACGAGCCGGATCCTTCTGAGAATTCCAGGAAGAGATCATCAATGCCTACCTGTACCCAGGAGGTGTTCCTGCCCAACTTCTCCTTCGAGATGCAGTGAGCCGGCTGCATGAGAGGCACTTTCCACAAGTCCTGCCGCGTACCCCTACCCAAACACACCCCCAAAGTGTCTGTAGCACGCGCGGATTTAGGCGTGACACCCGTTATTATTGTCCCGACTGTCCTGACCAACCTGGTCTCTGCATCGGGGACTGTTTCTGTCGCTACAATACACTAGTGGAGGGTACAGCACGACACAGTGTAGGGCACACAAACACAGAGTCCCGAAAGATGTTCAATGGCTATCGACATTTTGAGAGACCCAAGCTGGAAAATTGCAGTTCACAAAAAAAAAAGTGTTAAAAAAAAAATGAAATAAAAAACCAAAAACAGTTGTTGTGTCAGTTATTTTTATGTTCTTCTACTCTTTCTACTGTACTTTGTTTGTTTTTCATTCTTTTGTTAACCTGTTTCTCTTGCAGGTACCCGTCAGCTGCCACACTGATTTTATATATTCTGACACAAACAGCGTTTGCGCTCAGCATATATGGATACCTCTGATGGCAGCTCTGTGGTTTTTCTCTGGCTCTCCTGTCCCACCGGTTAACCAGAGAGTGCAGCCGTTGGTTCAATTTTCTAACCATAGAGCTGTTAGGAGATGAGAATGGCTCCAATCATCTCTATGGCCTAAGATACCGGAAGCCACAAGCATTTCATGACTTCTGTTTCGCCAGAAATAAACAGCGCCATTGGGAAAGTATTTTATCACACCAATTTTGGTGTGGTCAGATGCGTTAAGGTCAGAAGAGAGATCTAGAGTCTAAAAGACCCCAATTTTTTAAAAAAGAGTACCTGTCACTACAGATTGCTATCATAGGGGATATTTAAATTCACTGTGATAACAATAAAAATGATTAAAAAAAAAAAATGAAAGGAAAGGTGTCAAAATAACATAAAAAAGCAAAATAAATAAATTAAAAAAAAAATCAAGCCCCCCTGTCCCCCCGTGCTTGTGCGCAAAGGCGCACGCAAGCGTTGGTCTAGTGTCATATGTAAACCGCAATTGCAGCATGCATGTGAGGTATTGCCGCGAACGCCAGGTCGAGGGCAGTAATTCTTGCAGTGGACCTCCTCTGTAAGTCTAAAGTGTTAACCTGTAAAGACTTTTAAAGGCTTTTAAAAATGTACGTAGTTTGTTGCCGCTGCACAGGCGTGCGCAATTTTTAAAGCATGTCATGTTTGGTATCTATGTACTCGGCATAAGATAATCTTTTACATTTTACCAAACAATTTGGAATTATATAGTGTATTTGTGCATTAAATTTAAAAAAAAAAATATTTTTTCGCAGAAATTGCGTTTTGAAAATCTGTGCGCAAATACCGTGTGACAAAAAAATTTGCAACATCCACCATTTTGGTCTATAGGGCCTCTGCTTTAAAGAAATATATACAGTAATGTTTGGGGGTTCAAAGTAATTTTCTAGTTAAAAAAAAAAAAAAAATTTAATGTAAACAAAAAGTCACAGAAAAGGCTTGGTTTTCAAATGGTTAGAATGTGATGAGAGGGTGATGAGTGGCTAAGATTGAGCATAAAATGCCGGACAGTTCAAACACCCCCCAAATGACCCCTTTTTGAAAAGTAGACACCCAAAGCTATTTGCTGAGAGGCATATTGAGTATTTTATATTTTGCCCTAAGTTTCGGGAAGGTGACAATTTGTTTTTTTTTGTTTTTTACACAAAGTTGTCACTAAATGATATATTGCTCACGCATGCCATTGGTATATGTGATATGACACCCCAAAATATATTCTACTGCTTCTCCTGAGTACAGGGATACCACATGTGTGAGACTTTTTGGGAGCCTAGCTGTGTACGGGACCCCGAAATCTAATCCCCATCTTTAGGTTTTCTAATGGCGTAAATTGCTTATTTTACCTCTGCACTACCTATCACAGTTTCAGAGGCCCTGAAATTTCAAGATAGCACAAAACCCCCCCAAATGACCCCATTTTGCAAAGTAGACACTCCAAGCTATTAGCTGAGAGGCATGATGAGTCCATGGAATAGTTTATATTTTGCCACAAGTTTCGGGAAAATGTTTTTTATTTTTTTTTGTTTTGTTTTTTTACACAAAGTTGTCAGTAAATGATATAATGCTCACACATGCCATGGGTATATGTGAAATGACACCCCAAAATACATTCTGCTGCTTTTCCTGAGTACAGGGATACCTCATGTGTGAAACATTTTGGCAGTCTAGCCGCGTACAGGACCCCGAAAACCAATCCGCACCTTCCGGCTTTCTAAGGGCGTAAATTGTTGATCTCACTCCTTACTACCTATCACACTTTTGAAGGCCATGAAATGCCAAGATGGCACAAACCCCCCCCCCCCCAAATTACCCCATTTTGCAAAGTAGACACTCCAATCTATTTGCTGAGAGGCATGGTGAGTATTTTGCAGCTCTCATTTTTTGGGGAAAATGAAGAAAAAACAGGAAAATGCATTTTTTTTACTCTTTTTTCAATTTCCAAAAGTTTGTGACAAAAAGTGAGATCTGCAAAGCACTCAACATGCCTCTCTGCAAATAGCTTAGAGTGTCTAGGGGTCACTGTGATAGGTAGTCAGGAGTGAAATCAACAATTTACGCCCTTGGAAAGCCTGAAATTGTGGATTGGTTTTCGGGGTCCTGTACTCGGCTAGACTGCAAAAAAGTCTCACACATGAGTATTCCCTGTACTCAGGAGAAGCAGCAGAATGTATTTTGTGGTGTCATTTCACATATACCCATGGCATGTGTGAGCAATATATCATTTAGTGACAACTTTGTGTAAACAAAAAAAAAAAATAATATATAAAAAAAAAAAAAAAGAAAATGTAATTTTCCCGAAACTTGTGGCAAAATATAAAATATTCCATGGACTCACCATGCCTCTCAGCAAATAGCTTGGGGTGACTACTTTCCAAAATGGGGTCATTTGAGGGGGTTTTGTGCTATCTTGGAATTTTAGGGCCTCAGAAACTGTGACAGGTAGTGCGGAAGTGAAATGCACAATTTACGCCATTAGAAAACCTGAGAGTGTTTTCGGGGTCCTGTACACAGCTAGGCTCCCAAAAAGTCTGACACATGTGGTATCCCTGTACTCAGGAGAAGCAGCAGAATGTATTTTGGGGTGTCATTCCACATATACCCATGGCATGTGTGAGCAATTTATCTTTTAGTGACAACTTTGTGTTAAAAAAAACATAAATAAATATATTTTTTTTAATTTTCCCGAAACTTGTGGCAAAATATAATATATTCCATGGACTCACCATGCCTCTCAGCAAATAGCTTGGGGTGTCTACTTTCCAAAATGGGGTCATTTGGGGGGGGGGGGGGGTTGTGCTATCTTGAAATTTCAGGGCCTCAGAAACTGTGATGGGTAGTGAGGAGTAAAATCAAAAATTTACGCCATTAGAAAACCTGAAGAAGGTGATTGATTTTCGGGGTCCCGTACACAGATAGGCTCCCAAAAAGTCTCACACATGGAGTATCCCCATACTCAGGAGAAGCAGCAGAACGTATTTTTGGGTGTCATTCCACATATACCCATGTCATGTGTTAGAAATGTATCTTTTAGTGACAACTTTGTGTTAAAAAAAAAAATTGTAATATTCCCAAAACGTGTGGCAAAATATAAAATATTCCATGGACTCACTATGCCTCTCAGCAAATATCTTGGGGTGTCTACTTTCCAAAATGGGGTCATTTGGGGGGGGGGGGTTGTGGTATCTTGACATTTCAGGGCCTCCTAAACCTTTATAGGTAGTGAGAAAATGCAATGAAAAATGTACGCCCTTTGAAATTCTGATGGTGGGGATTGGTTTTTGGGGTCCCGTACACAGCTAGGCTCCCAAAAAGTCTCACATATGTGGTATCCCTGTACTCAGGAGAAGCAGCAGAATATACTTTGGGGTGTAATTTCACATATACCCATGGCATGTGTGAGCAATATATAATTTCAATGTCAACTTTGTGTAAAAAAAAAAAAAAATTCAAACACCTGTGACAAAAAAATGAAATATTCAATGAGCTCAACATGCCTCTCAGGACATTTATTTAGGATGTCTACTTTCCAAAAAGGGGTAATTTGGGGGGGGGGGGGTGGTTTGTACTGCCCTACTATTTTAGCACTTAGTATTTACACCATAGTTTGTGGACGCTATAACTTTTGCGCAAACCAATAAAAATACGCTCATTGAGATTTTTTTTGTCAAAAACATGTAGCTAAATACATTTTGGCCAAAATATATGACATAAATTGAGTATATTGGATATTTTTTAAAAGACAAAGTTGAAAATGTCATTTTTTCTCAAAATTTTCGCTCTTTTTTTATTAATATCGCAAAAAATAAAAAGCGCAGAGGTGATCAAATACCACCAAAAGAAAGCTGTTTGTGGGAAAAAAAGGACGTAAATTTCGTTTGGGTACAGCATTGCATGACCGCGCAATTGTCAGTTAAAATCACGCAGTGCCAAGTTAAAAAAAGGGGTCTGGTCTTTGAGCAGCCAAATCCTCCAGGGCTTAAGTGGTTAAGGAGTTTTGGGCTACCTCCAGGCCCACCTGCCCCTTATCTATCCATTAGAATGCATGTGCTCCCACTGTGCAGACACTTATAATTTTAGAAGTGTTAGGACTGCCAGTAATACAGGGTGCCCTGAAGGGGCCTTGCAACTTAAGCATGCGCTTGCAAATGTGTGCCAACTAAACCCCTTTTTTAAATGCATACTGTAGGATAGGTTAATTCAGTTGGTAAGCAGGCTGGTTGGTAAGTTTAGCTAGGAATTTTCTCTGGTTTTGTCCTTCATTTGTTTCACCCACAGCAGGACTTAGGCTCCATTCACACCTGAGTGTATCCTTTCCGGCGTTTTTTTTGGTCAATTTTTCAGGCTTTTTGGGTGTTTTTTGTAGGTGTTTGGAGGCGGGCATTGACATCTAACAAAAAACGCTGGTAATCTGCCAAAAAAGAAGCTCATGTACTTTTTTGAGCGTCAGGCGTTTTGCTTCAGGAGCAGTGGCGGCCGGTCTATTGAGGGTGCAGGGGCGCCGCCCCCCCATCAATGCGTCCGGCCCCCTGATCTGCAAGCAGGGGCCCCGGACGCATGAAGCTTAATGGTTTTTTTTAAACCACCTGATTAGAGCCAGAGGCTCTAATAGGGTGATGCAGAGGGTGGAGCCCACCCATTGTGTGACAATAGCGAATGAAAATTCACTATTGCCACACCGATACTTCTCCTGGCCAATCAGGAAGCGCGTCCAATATGCGCTTCCTGATTGGCCGCAAGGCAAACCCCATGCCATTTGCCGAGGAGGAGGTGGGAGCGGGAGGACTGGAGGAGACGCGCCACCGGGACACTGATGAGAAGCCGCCCACCGCCGCTGCTGCTCCAGGTAAGTAAGGGGGCATGCACGCTGATCTCTGCATTGGGGAATGTATGCTGGTCACTGCATTGGGGGCACGCACGCTGATCTCTGCATTGGGGGCATGTATGCTGGTCACTGCATTGGGGGCACGCACGTTGATCTCTGCATTGGGGGAATGTATGCTGGTCACTGCATTGGGGGCACGCACGCTGATCTCTGTATTGGGGGCATGTATGCTGGTCAATGCATTGGGGCACGCACGCTGATCTCTGCATTGGGGGCATGTATGCTGGTCACTGCATTGGGGGCACGCACGCTGATCTCTGCATTGGGGGCATGTATGCTGGTCACTGCATTGAAGGGGGCACGCACGCTGATCTCTGCATTGGGGGCATGTATGCTGGTCACTGCATTGGGGGCACGCACGCTGATCTCTGCATTGGGGGCATGTACGCTGGTCACTGCATTGAAGGGGGCACGCACGCTGATCTCTGCATTGGGGGCATGTACGCTGGTCACTGCATTGAAGGGGGCATCTATGCTGGTCACTGCATTGGGGGCATGTAGCTGGTCACTGCATTGAAGGGGCATGTACGCTGGTCACTGCATTGAAAGGGGGCACGTACGCTGGTCACTGCATTGAAAGGGGGCATGCTGGTTACTGTGCATTGAAAGGAGGCACACTGGTCACTGTGCATTGGAAGGGGGCACGCTGGTTACTGTGCATTGAAAGGGGGCATGTATGCTGGTCACTGCATTAAAAGGGGGCATGTATGCTGGTCACTGCATTAAAAGGGGGCATGTGCGCTGGTCACTGCATTGAAGGGGGCATGTACGCTGGTCACTGCATTGAAAGGGAGCATGTATGCTGGTCACTGCATTGAAAGGGGGCACGCTGGTCACTGCATCGAAAGGGGGCATGCTGGTCACTGTGCATTGAAAGGGGGCACACAGGTCACTGTGCATTGAAAGGGGGCACTCTGGTCACTGTGCATTGAAAAGGGGCACGCTGGTCACTGTGCATTGAAAGGAGGGCACGCTGGTCACTGTACATTGAAAGGGGGCATGCTGGTCACTGTGCATTGAAAGGGGGCACGCTGGTCTCTCTGCATTGAAAGGGGGAACGCTGGTCTCTCTGCATTGAAAGGGGGCACGCTGGTCACTCTGCATTGAAAGGGGGTACGCTGGTCTCTGCATTGAAAGGGGGCACACTATACCTTATTTACTGAAGGCCCCTTTCACACTTTTGTGACCTCAAAGTCATGCAATTTTTTACAGCGTTTTTTGCCGCAAAGCAATGCCTATTACACTTTTCTGTTTGCGCCCCCCCCCCCCCAAAAATTTTGAGCACCAGCCGCCACTGTTCAGGAGACAAACTCTCTGATGTGAACAGGGGCCATTGAAATGAATAGGATCTTGCTTGTTGGGCGTTTTCAGACTTCAGAGATGAGTGTTTTACGAGCTGAAAAACGCTCAGGTGTTAACAGGGCCTAAATTAAGCATGTGCTGTGTCTGAAGTTGAACATTTTCAGAGGGCAGCCCATTACTCCTTTCCTTTGTAAGGTTCAAAGGAGCTACCCTTGTCTGCATGCTCCCGGCAGCCACCTACCAAGGTCCACATAAGGTCTGTCACGAAGAAGCCGGTTCACATATATGCGATGCGGTAACCCTGCAAATCCACTGCGAGTTCCCGCATCACATTCAACTCGCAGGCAGTTCACACTGCCATATGCGAATCGCTGGGGTGTCAATACAAAGTTAACGACACCCCTAGATCAGTTCGCATATCGCTGTGCGAACTGTCAGTTCGGACATAAATCAGATCGCATCAGTGTGAACACCCATGCAATCAAATTCTGGTGTGGACCCAAAAAAGGGTCCTGTGCGAGTTATGTCCAAATGCGATGCAAATTCAGCCATACAATATGTATGGCTGAATTTGCATCGCACAGACATCGCATTTGATTTGTAGAGCAGTGCGCTCTGAATCGCATGCCATGTCTGTCATCGCACATATGTGAACTGGGACTAAGCGTTTGTAAGCATATACCAAAAGAATCATGTATAAGGCAATGTTTAATAGGATGTTAATAATGTTATAATTAAAAATATATATAGTATTTAATACCAGTTTAATCCCCATCACATACGTTACCTTGTAATATATTATATTGTAAAATAAATCTGAGAAAAGAAAATGTAAAAATGTGAGTTGGTGCCCTTTGTGACCCATCAGGTTTAATTAATTCCTTGGAAAATGAAACTATAATATGTGTCTTAGATAATAATTGTACAGTAATGTAATTGCATTTCAGATTCGAGCTGGGAGAATAACCTAAACCCTACCAAGCTATCATGGTTCCAGTCCTGCAGATGTCACTATTGTACAGTACACAGCTCATCTCCAATGCATGCAAGCAGCTTTCAAGGTTGCAGTGCTATACCAAAAGGATTATGGTGGGAGTAATTCCATAAATACGCCACTAGGTGGAGACAGAGGATTTAGCATTGCCTGTCCTTATAGGAGGGATGTAAGTAATTGTGCACTGACTTGTGCTTTATGCAGTCAGGCAGTCAGTGTGCTGAGATGGAGCTAGCAGGTAGGCAATACTAACACCTGCAGAAGCCAAGAACGCAGTCAGCCCAGTGATGTAGAACCTCAGCATGCAGATGGAAAATTCCCAACTCACCGGGCTGAAATAAAAAAAAACTGATTCCTGCTGTGAATTGCTTTTCTCCCAGTCTGCCAGCATCATCTTTAGTCTGCGGCTACTACAATCAACCTTCTACATTGTTACTGCACAGGTGAGACTCTGAGCTGTCAGTTTTCCATTCTAATTTACTGCATAAAATGATCCGAACCAAGAAAACTTTCCCATCGTTTATCTTATCGTTTGTTTTTTTTAAAACAAAATGCTATATACTGTTCAAAATGCAATTACTTTCTACAAACTCTAGAAGTTTGGATTTAGGGTGATACTATCTATTGGCTAACTAAAATGATGGTATGGTCCCAAAGCTAAACTTCTTGGACTGCAGTATAATCTTTCTGCTTAGTCAATGGATGGTATCACTTTAAATCCAAATTTCCACTTTTATCAATGGCTAGCGCACGGTACGATGCTCTGCTGCTGTTCCTACAAACTGACGTTCTGTAGAAATTTAAGTAACAATGCCTTTGTAGAAACGGCTCAATTTTCATTTCGAATTTTCAGATCATTGGTCCTCTGCCAGCAGCTTGGGAGTCCCATGTGGCTCTCATGTTGATGTTGCTTGGATCAACCTGCTAGTGCTAAGTACCTATCTACCCAAATCTCTTGCATTACATGATTTCCATAAGGGGGCAGCCAGATGTTACCTAAATAAATAGAATTTTTAAAACCGTATTAAACCCAAACGCAAACATTTATTATATTGCAGCTTACCAATTCTTAGACACGGTGCTTTAGTTTACTTTTTTTAGACTTTCTTTTTTTTGGTGATCTGGCCAGTAAGTTTGCTGTTTTTTTTTAACAGAACAAGCTCTCTTGTAGATGTCGCAGTTAGAGGGTTCCGACAAACCATTTACCACTAACAGGGGGGCTTACAATTATCATCTTTTATTTATTCATCCCAAAAGGATCAAAACTGTTTGCTGTAACTGCTTCTAAAGGGTAAGCTAGAGTTTGGCTTTAGTTTGTTAGTGTATCCTAATCTGCTAGTACATCTAACAATACCCCCCCCCCCAAGACTGACAATGCTGCTGTCCAAATGTGCCCCCTATGCTCCTTCATCCAGAGTGCAGACACTCTAATATAGGAGATGTGATCACCGGGTAAAAAATAGAGAGGAAAATGCCTTAAAAAAGAAAAAAAAAATGCAGCCACCACATCTAATGATTGGTAATCTGCAATATATTACATTTTGGGTTTAATAGCAATTTAAATAAGCGTGCTCTTGTGAGTATACTCTTCAAAATGCAATTACTTTAGTATAAACTGTATTTAGGGTGATACCCTCTATTGCCTAACTTAAAAAGAATGTTACCCCAAATCCAAACGTCTTTTAGTTAGCCAATAGAGGGTATCGCTCAAAATCCAAATTTCCACTTTTTTGATGGCTAACTTGGTACAACCCTCTGCTACTGTTCATACAATCTGGCTTGTGTAGAAATTATTGTAGCAATGCCATTGTGGAAATGGCACAATTTAAATTTAGATAACTGGTCCTCTGCCAGTTACTTGGAAGTCCCATGTGGCTCTCCCGTTGATGTTGCTTAGATTAGCCTTTTTCAACCAGGGTGCCCTGAGGGCTCTCCAGGGGTGCCTTGGCAAAATGCCTAAAAATTGCCCCAAAATTGTATACAAGCCGGTGGGTAATTGTATACAAGCCTGCCATTTAGTTACACAAAGCCACAGGTTTTCATTGTACACCATTACAACCGTCTAGCTTCCAACCTCCTAAAGACCAATGACATCATCAGTTCAGGAGGATGTCAGTTGCCTGCATATCATCCTTGTTTGACCATCCCTTGCTTCTCTCCATCAGCTTTGGGGTCTCATTAGCTAAGTGGTGGAGAAAAACTGAGGGAGAAGAGAAACATTGGCACACTAGTCAGTACCAGTTTGCAAAAGTGTATTTGCCTTGGAAGAATAAATCCCCTCTAACGTTGGATGTCTTATGTATATGGATGTTGCTGCATTATGTAAAACTATTATAATCATTTTTACAGTTTAGAGTGGGGCTCCTTATAACTGTCCATAATTTTGGAGGGTGCCTCGAGATTGTTCATAATTTTAAAGGGTGCCTTGACTCGAAAAAGGGTTGAGAAACACTGGCTTTGATCATTGTATGAAGTACCTGCCTCAATATAGGCCTCTCCTAAGCGGGAAGCCAAAGGTTGTATAGAATTAAAATCTTTAACTTTTTTTTTTTTTTCATTGCCTAATTAAAGTGTTTTTAAACCCAAAACCATAAAATGTCAAATGTTGTAGCTTACCATTTATTAGATGTAGTGGTTGCAATTATATATATATTTTTTCTAGGCTTTTTCCCCTGTTGATCAGGTTAGCAACACACCTCCTGTATTAGTGCCTCCACGCTGGATGAAGGAGCACAGGGGGCACCTTTGGACAGTAGCATTTCCAGTCTGGGGGGAGGGGAGTGTTAGCTGTACCAGCAGATTTAGATACAACAACAAATTAAAGCCAAACTTCAGCTACCTACTTTTTAGGCAGTTATAGTAAACCTCTCCTCCCCCCCTTTGGGTACCCAAAATAATAAACAAAAACTGACCATTATAGGCACCCTTGTCAGTGGTAAATGGTTTCTCTCAACCCCAGTGGTGGCTGGTGCTCAAAATTTTTTTTTGGGGGGGGGGGGGGTGGGGGGCGCAAACAGAAAAAATCAAATAGGCATTGCTTCGCGCAAAAATGCGGCAAAAAATTGCATGACTTTGAGGTCACAAAAGTGTGAAAGGGGCCTTCAGTAATCAAAGTATAGTGTGCCCCCATCAATGCAGAGTTACTACAGCGTGCCCCAATTAATGCAGAGTTACTACAGCGTGCCCCCATTCAATACAGAGTTACCACAGCATGCCCCCATTCAATGCAGAGTTACCACAGCTTGCCCCCCCATTCAATGCAGAGTTACTACAGCAGGCCCCCATTCAATGCAGAGTTACCATAGCGTGCCCCCATTCAATGCAGAGTTACTAC
>NC_138773.1:78290598-78578098 GCF_965119305.1 Pelophylax lessonae
ATCAAATTGGTCTGCATGGCTTTCATCCCAGAAGGAAGCATCTTCTAAAGATGATACACAAGAAAGCCTGCAAACAGTTTGGTGAAGACAAGCAGACTAAGGACATGGATTACTGGAACCATGTCCAGTGGTCTGATGGGACCCTCTTAATGTTATTACAAAGGGTGTTATTACAAAGGGTGTAAATTAAAGCACATGCAACAAAACATTCACCTGCAGTGAATGTTGAGTGGACATCAGATTAATTGCTTTTTAAATATGTCAGTTTGGAATTTTTCTGGGAACTCCAAAAAAATACTGGGGATTAATATGTAGGACACTATTTGGAGTTCCAGCCGACAGGTACCACAGTTAAGGTCCAGAAAGAGGTTATACAACAAATGATCGCTGACTAGTCAGATGTCAGGGGTAAAGATCTGGTATGTGCAATAATTACAGTGACAATGGATAGCATGTTCTTGGTGGCAAAGATAAATCACAATTCTAATTACATGTATTCTATGCCTACTAGATTCATCATGTCTAATGGGCCGAAGAAGAAACTTACCCAGAAGCTCAAAAAGACCCTTCCAGTCACAGGGCCACAAGCTCCTACCTTGTATGAGTTGATGCAATGGTACTGCTTGACCACCAACACCCACGGCTGCAGGAGGATAGTGGTATCTAAGGGTCGCTTAAGAAAATGGATATGGATTGTCCTGACTTTAATAGCAGTGGCCCTTATATTCTGGCAATGTGCTCTGCTGCTTATGTCCTATTATAGTGTGAGTGTCTCCATTACCGTCAACTTCCAAAAACTGACGTTCCCGGCCATCACCATCTGCAACATGAACCCATACAAGTAAGAAAATTGGGGGTTATTGTAGGGGGTTATTGCAATTGTATAAATTGCATTTATATAGAACAGGGCATTAAGAGTGCCAAACTGGTAACAAATGATCTGCTTAAGTCTATTGTATTTCTAGTTTATGGAGACTAAATAGCTTAAAGGATGTTGAATCACTTAGTACCAAGAGATTGAATGCTAGTTGAAAGGTACCTTATCTAAACATGTTGATTTGAATGTGCTTCAGAAAAGGGATTAGTTAATAAGGTGTTAATCACAAGCTTTTATGGAATTAAAAATCTAATTTATAGACTTCATTCACAAAGCATGTAGAAGCCTGTTTGAAGGAAGCAGCAAAAATGTTTTTTGATGCCAATTTTTTTGTGTTTTTGTATTCCCATTCATCTGTTATTTTTATGTCATTTACCATGTCAATATCACTTTATATGTGTTTATGCATCAACATCCATTAAAATTGTATTAAACAGTCCATCCAATAATATACCTACCTAGCAAAATGATCTGGACATACACATTTTAACCAGGGGTGTACTAGGGTGTAAGCTAGGGTCGTGGATAAGGACTGATTTTTGTTAAATTGTAGTCTTTCGTGCTTTGCATTTATGTTGACAGTGATCTTGGAAGCATGGCACTCAGAAGGGCCTCCCAAAAAGTATTTTGCAACTACGCTGCTTCCCACTACCTTTACATCCAGGCCTAAGACTTTTTTTTTTTTTCTGAAAGGAATTAACTTTTTATTTTAACAGGCATATCTGTAGTTTTGTAAACATGATGACATGGCTAAAAACTATAAAAAACAAAAAAAAAAAACCAAAAAAAAAAAAAAAAAATATATATATATATATATATATATATATATATATATATATATATATATATATATGTATGTATATATATATATATATATATATATATATATATATATATGTATGTATATATATATAATTTAATTTAAAAAAAAGTTAATTCTAAATTAGATACACAATGTTCCAAAGCACATTGTGCATAGAGTATATAATTTAAACGTTTATATGGCAGTGTTCTTGTAAACTGAAAAGAAATATGAATTACCAAATAATGGTATACATTCAGAATCAGTAGTTAGTTTAAAAAAAAAAAAATGTTTTTAACCAACTTACCAACATTAGGCTGTGAGGGGCATATACAAAGACTAAAAATGGGTTAGGAGGATGGATGAATAAGATACAAATAATATTTCACAACCATAATTGTATGATTTCAGTACTTATACTACAGCAATTACTGCAAACGAGAAACAAAGGCATCTAGTAAAAAAAAAAAAAAAGTGTCGGGATCTAGTTACACCCGTCATTATCACATAATGTATAAACACACACTATTCATAATATATCTTTATAAGGTACCAACACAAAACATGAGCTTCCTAGCCATGATTGGGGAATAGCAATGTGACAAAAACTCTATAAACTTCAGACATCAAAGCATTAAAACCAAGTAATGTCAACTTTATACAGCCAACAATCAGACTGAGACTCGCTTCTTCTATTACAAACAGAAAATATATTTTAAATAATCACTCAAAATTCAGTAAAGTAACATATACAGAAATGATCTAAGCTCTAAGAAATTCTCAAATTTGAATGAACCCTGTGAAAATGGTAAATTACACTAAAACTTACCTCTGGTGTCCATGAAATCCCCAAAGACTGCTGGGATTTTTTTTTTCTAGATTATTTAAGCTACTGTGCACAGACATAGCTACAGATCATGGGGCCCTATAACAAAATTTTAACAGAACCTCTTGGCAACCTTTCTTAGTGGCACACATCAGTATTACTTGAAGAATACAGTCACTGTAGTAATCGAGTTGTAGTAGCAATAACAATAACCATAATAATGTTTTATATTGTGCCCAGGTTTTTAGTGCTCCTAGACACAATTACTCTCTAACTTTAAAACAAGCTTCATTAAATTGTGTTTTTATTGTAGAATTACAAACCTCAGTTGTCTTGTTAGTTTGTAGCTGAGGGGACATTCCAGGATTTTTTTTACAGCTTTAGAAAAACTATGTTAGGTCTTACTAGTTAATATAAGGATATAGCATAATTTCTGAGGGCAATAAATCTACTTCCATATGCAGCTTGCCACATATGGATAGTGAAGGAGAGACTATAGACCATAGCTTTTTTAGACTGAAGGCTTCACAGAGGGTCAGTATCAGCATCAACTACAGTATTTCCAACCCTCAATGATAGTGTTGGATCCACATTATTCTCAGATTTTCTGTTATTTTGTCTCAACAGCTTCCCTAATTGCCTTACCCCCACTTACCCTCAGACCAATAGCAGGTGTGTCAATTGCTATGGCTATAGTTGTGTCATTGCTACTGCGTGTGTCCAGTAGTAAACTTCTTTGGAACTTCTCTTCAGTATTTCGATTAGTGACTGGAACTAGTGTGGCAGTAGTGATGAAAGTTACAAATTAAAATTTTGATATTTGATGCGCAGATAAGACTTAATTTTAGCTAAAGTTATGTAGACGTATTAGGCTCAGTGAATGTATTTAAATAGTTGTTTGCAGTAAAGAAACAATTCTAAACCATTTTCAAGTTGAAGACTAAGACTTGAATGCTATTATTTAAGGAAGTTAGATTTTACCTAAAAGTGTAATTTATCTCTCACCAGTGGGCCTCTAAAAAGAATTGTGGTCTGCCAGCATAGTAAACAGGTAAGGGTAATAATTGTGTTGAAATAGCCTGAGCGCAGAAAATTGGTGGAGCTCCAGGGTTGTACCACTTTGACAGGAGGGGAAGATTTTTTGGAGTACAGGTGAGGGAAATAGGCATCAGGGTAGTATAACTATGGCAGGAGAGGAAGAACCTGGGGGTACAAGTGAAGGGAATGGGCACCACAGTTGTGGTTTCATGGGTGTTGTGAAGTGATAGATGGGGATGTTGGTGAGCTCACTTCTGGAACGGAAGGATTTGCCCCCTTAATGACCAGGCCATTTTGTGCGATTCGGCACTGCGCTACTTTAACGGACAATTCCGACAATATCTAAATAAAATTGATGTGATTTTTTCCCCCCACAAATAGAGCTTTCTCTTGGTGGTATTTGATCACCTCTACGATTTAAATTTTTTGCGCTATAAACAAAATAAAGCGACAATTCTAAAAAAAAAACAATATTTTTCACATTCTGCTATATAACTTTCCCCAAAAAATTTAAAAATCCAAATTTTTTAACATACTAAGCCAATTTGTTGTCTGCTGCATATTTTTGGTAAAAAAAAATCGCAATAAGCGTATTTTGATTGGTTTGCACAAAAGTTTTAGCCTCTACTAACTATGGGAAAGATTTATGTCATTTTTATTTATTTATTTTTTTTTTACTAGTAATGACGGCGATCTGCCTTTTTTAGCAGGACTGCGACATTGCGGCGGACAGATCGGACCCCTAACTAACATTTTTGACACTTTTGGAGGTACCAGTGACATTACTACAGTAATCAGTGCTAAAAATATGCACTGTTACTGTAATAATGCCATTGGAAGGGAAGGGGTTAACCCAGGGGCTATCAAAGGGTTAAATGTGTACCTAGGGGTGTGTTTCTAACGGTATGGGGTGGGGCTTATGGAATGACCATAGAGACCTGTGATCCTATATAGAAGGATCACAGGCACTCTGTGATCATTCCAGAGAGAAGAATGGTCAGATGTGTTTAGAACAGCTGACCGTTCTTCTCTCTCAGCGGGGAACGATTGTGGGTGTCAGGCAGCAATTGGAGCCGCCTGCCCCATGCATCGGAGTCCCCGCTGCCGAGTGGGGGCGGGAGTGCGCCGCCGGTGGCGTGCGCTCACCCCCTAGCTGCAGGCTTGCAACCGACGTATACCTATGGCGGTTCGCACAGGAGGGCCAGCCTGCTGTAGTATTTCTGCTGCGGGCGGTCCGAAAGCAGTTAAGGGCATTCTCATGCTCCTATGGTGTCTTTAAATCAATTAACCAGTAAGGTGTTGCTACATCCCTGCTCTTTGAGGGCAGGTGAAATTCTGCAGCATTTCTGCAAGCAGAGGGAATACCACGTAGCAGCAGAGGAGCAGTACTGTTGTTTGCTTGTATGATATGGCCCTAAAACATAGTAATCATGCTTATAGAATCAGACTTGCCTATGCCATGGCTTACTCCCCACTTACTCACAAACGGACCCCATTTCTATAAAATGCTTTCAAAATGCATTTCAAAACATTAGGGGGGTTTGCCATGCGCTGTGATGCAGAAAAATGTTGGCAGCTATATTCTTTCAGTAAGCAGCACTGTAGTAGAAACACACACCACTGAAAACTGTTTCCCTAACACTGCTCCTGTATTTTGCTGCAGCACAGAAGAGCAGCAAATGTCACTGCAATGTTGTCCTTGAGAATCAGTCCTAAAGGAACAAGATGACTGGGAATTACAACTCACACCATTAGTTAATTCATTGTTCTGCAATTACTATATAAAAAATGCCACTTCAACAGTACTTGATGTTTATGTGGATAGTATTGCAATTTAATATACAGTTGTGAACAAGGTATTATGGTAATGGTAAACTGACTTTTGACCTAACTCGAAAGAGTTTGAAGTGCTTATTTTTAAGTGCAGTATCCCAAATTAACCAATCAACATCCACTCCGTTATAGTCTGACCAGTGCAAAGTGGATTCTGATTGAGCACTGTGGATTACTGCACTTAAGAATTACCACTTAGGAATAACAACTCTGTTGATTCAGGCCATTTCTGACTTTTTCTGTAGACTAATGCAGGATATGTTGAACAGACGTCTTCTCATAGTTTACTTTTTTTTATTATTTATATACAGCTTAGTACCAAGAGGTATATTACAAAATATGTTGAAGTGCTAAATGTAGAGTGCTCAGAAATGACTTAATTGCCTTTGAGAGGCTATACAAATGTGATCTTATACAATCAGACAGGATTGCAAGTTTCCTGCAAAGACAACAATAAAAGGCTAATAAACCTCAAATACAAACTAGTTCTTCTGAAGGAACAACTAATAACATTTGTGTTTCAAGATTTTTTTTTTTTTTAAATGGAAATTGAAAATAATGAATAGAAAATTGTAATTGTGTATAGAGTTCTAATCTTATACAACTTGCTTCTCATTTGGTAATACCTCTGAGTGAAACTAGACAGGCTTCGTAAAACCTCCTTTATCCTAAAATAGAAGAAAATTCCAAACAACAGGCAGCACTTTGCTTAAAGAACAACTAAATTCTCCTGTAAGACATATTTCAAATTCAACTACTATGTGACGCACAAGCATTGTAAAGTGAAAAATAGCTTTCTTGAGGTTTCCCGACTGAGCCTAATTCTCCTTCATTTGTGTCCCATATGCTCCCCAACCAGACACTGCAGCTCAGAGTGGGAAGGCTTCAGCAACAGAGGAAGTGCTCCAGAAAGTAAAGTGTGGGACTAGGTGTGGCCAAGTGCTGACTGACAAGCTACAGGCTTGTGAACACGCAGTGAAAATTACAAAAAACACACCACTTGTAACATTTTTTTATAGTTTAAACAGGCACAGCCTACATAGGAGTGACAGCTCTACTCTGAACTCAAGAGATATGCACACCCTAGGTTCAATAAGTTCTAAACGGTGACATCAATGTTTACTGACAAATGGGGAAGCTATCCAGTGCTATACTGTACCTCACAAATGCTAGCTTTACTGATTTCTGCCATTTTCCAGATGGAGGATGAGTTTTATGCAGTTCAGAGTTTCTCAGGCCATACTTGGACCAAGAATAGCAATAGATATGATCTATCATTGTTTTTGAAAACTGAATCTTAAATAAAGGAATCACGGAGGATGTGAAAGTGGAGGCTTATATAACTTAGGTAATGCCTCATACCAAATGAATACTGGCGATTTAAATTGCATACAATGAATGATTTAAAACATTTAGATGAATCATATTATGGTCTCACGTGAAACAAGGACACCGGTTTGGTGAGTATGCTACACAGACATAAAATGACCTTGTAAATGCAAAGTGTCATAACAGTTTTTATTTAGTAAAGTGGTCCTCAAACTTTCTAAACAATGAGCTATGCCACTGTCCTTCAGAATTTAAAGTGACCAAACTGTGGCCAATTGGAGCAAAAAATTCTCATGGGCAAAACAAAATTACCAAGCACCTGTGAGTGGTAGAAGAATGAATACTGCCCAATTGTTGGTGTCAGTGGGCAGAATCGTGCCCCATTGTTTGTGTCAGAGGTTGCTCTAAAAGTCGGTTTAAGGCAAACAAAGGCGTAGTTTTGGGACAACTAAACTATAATGTAAGTTTTAGTGGAAAGCCATTTGGCAAACCAAAAGCCTAATCTGTCAATTGATTACCACAGTCTGTGGAATCGGCAATGATAGCTGTATGATAAAATGAAGCATACCTTAAGATGTATTGATCCCTTCAACATAACGGCTGTGAGCTGCTACTGAAAATTAGTCCCAGAAGAATTATTGTTTCCATTATAATTCCTGGGTGTCTTGTGCTCTGTCTGGATGGAGTTGGACTCAGCTTTAAGTTTCTTGGCTGACTATTTTTCTTAGGGTTCTCTGATATACAGTATGTCAATTTACAGTTCTAACAGCTTTATAGATGGTAGGATGATTAAAGAACACCCGTAGGGACTCTGTGGGTGACAGCAAATAAGATAGACTATGCTCATACCATGGTGCTTTTTTGAAGACATTCAAATATTACTCCAATCCCATCTGAAGTGGAATTCTTACCAATTTAATGCACTGGCCCCTATGACTAACTTTTTTTTGTTGCTGGTTAACACTAACACAAATCACTTCTGGATTCTACACAGCTTGTATATTGCTTTTTCCTCACACCCTCAGTTACAATTTTAGGACACCCAAGATAATATCATTTTGAAAAGATGGACCATACAGGACTTGCCTTCATTATTGGTATAGATGTTACACTGGAGTGGGATTCACATAGATTTACAGTGACCCTATATTTTAGGTGATGCAGTAGGATCTGCATTTGTATAAGAAATAGTGCTGAAATTCAAGTTTTTGCAGTTTGGATAGAGTGAAAAAGGTTTAAATTTTCTGTCAGCTTTTGATAAAGGGGTACTTTGTATTTTTGAAACATTGGCTGTTGATTGTCACTATGTTAGTTAATAGTTGCTTATGGAATGTAGACCTTTTTTATTGTCATTCCCATTTGAAAAATGTCTGTTTTTTTCTGCTACCATATGTTCTCATGGAGATTCCAGTGGGTATCTAGTGTCACATAATCCATTGTGGTTTCTTGAAAGGATTATAGAGAGAGAAGGGACAATGAGTTCATCTGCCTTTGTGGTCATGACAATACTTGTACAGAAAACAGGCAGTTTGGACCCACTCAATTAACCATATTATAGATAACAACATCCCTAATATAATGGTTTAGAAAGACATAGAATTGAACAGAAAATTCTGGGTACCAATGTCTACTAAAAATCCAACCTATTCTTAAATTGTTATACGGTTAATTGTATAGCATTAATGTGCAAGACAAGTGTAGAAACCTGTTTAACAGGGACACAAACAGCAATCCTGATGGAAAATTTAATTATTTTCCAAATGTTAAATATATGCTTGCTTAATGTTAAATATATTCACCATAAAAATGTTTCAAGAACTACCACTAATAAGTAGATGCTGTTGCATTGTGCTTACTTGTGACAAAAAGCATGTGTGAGAGTTTTGTGACCAAATCAATTGTGGAATGTTGGTAGGATGCCTTTTTTGACTGTTTTATAATCTAAAGCTGAAACAAATGCATTGATAACCACCCTCATCCAACTGCAGAAATCAACTTTAAATGAATGGAAATAGTAGCTTTATATATAATCAAAATAATTTCCTAGTTAGCTGAGTGGTGAGCTTTGGAGTAGCAAATGCAAATGTATTGGTATATCAATATATGCAATTGCATGAATTTTTCCTCTTGTTTTTATATATTTTAAAATTTTGATAGTAATGAAAACATCTTTGTGGTATATTTAAGTAGATGTTATTTACCTCTTTATATGGTACTTTAAAATTCCTATCTATATACAGCATATTTCTCTATGTAGTATTAAAGTTGTGATCAAAGTGCTCTTTGTGTAGCCAACAATAGTCCATTTTGCATCCCAAAGCAGCTGATTGGAATCTGCATGGAGGGGACAAAATCACTGGTTCCCTTTTTATAAGTAAGGACAGGCCCCTTTTCAAAAGGAACTTGGCCTTTAATACAGTTACTGTAAAATGCTGTCCCTATGTTATCCCTGGCAATCAATTAAAGTGGAACTGTACCAATATGGGTACCCATAGTCCTTGCCATTATATGGAAGTATGCATAATATGCTCTTCTTTAATGCTGATAGGTCCACACTTACTCACATCACCCTGTTGCCACTGCTGCCATCTTCTCTGGGTCTGAAAACTACTATTGGCTGACCATGAATGACATATCCCTTATACATGGGTATTACTTTGCCCCAGCACCTAGTTCTTACTATTGGCATTTTTTACAGCTGTTAGGATTCTACACTAAAATGAATATGCATGGCAGTGGCAGTCAGTATACAAAAAATAAATAAATAAATAACCCCTCAAAAAAACACTATAGCGCGTGGGGGAAGATATTTTATGGCAGTCGAGACATACAGACAGACTTTTCTGCCATAAAACTACTTTAAAAAAATACATTTTAGTTTCGCTTTATCTGCCATTTCTGCAATCCAGATTTAAAAGAAATATACATTTTCTGATTTGTTGCATTTTTCTATACTGTTTATCATAAATTCGTGATTATTTTCAATGTTGCATTTTCATTGAGTAAAATAATAAGTTCAATCCACAAAGTGTACACACCATAATAAGAATACTTCTTTTGAAAAAAGCGATAGGAATATTCAGTTAAGGTAAATGTGATTTGAAAATGACAGTCACAAAGCTAAAATAAATAATGGTTAATCTTGTATTTAAGCTTTGTGAATGGAGCCCTTATTTCAGATAAGTGTGCTCATTCCCACACTCATAGACACGCATTCACGTAATACATACCGGAATACAACTAAGCACTAATACAAGAATCCGTTGTACCTGTTTTCTCGCTCTTACGGACAAAGAACAAATAATCACAGCACTTTGTTCCTGTGTGCCCTGCAGGTACATAATAAACACCAAGACAGTGTGACTGCTCTGTATAGCCTAAGGATACATTACAGGTGAAGGAATGCATTCTTCCCCTGTCATTCTCCGCAGGGCATACTATACAAAATTGGTATTTTATCATATCTGCAAGGATGAATGTATCACTAGGTATTCAATGTAGTTTTATGTATACATTGTTGTTATATTCTAAGTCACGTTAGAACCAGTAAAATACAAAAAGGTTCTCTGCAAAAGAGAGGATCCTAGCAGAGGGCTATTGCTTTGGGCACTAAAGTTTTTGTACTTACAGACCCCAGTGATGGTAATCCTGACTTTCTGTTCTTCTTGGTATCATATTATATATATTCTATGGCCATATTGTATGGCTCCAAACTTTGAATCGAGTTTCTCAGCTAAACAAGATCTGAGTTTCCGTATTCCTTTTCTGTAGGAATAGAATACAGATATTTCCATTGGCAGAACCTGATTTCTGTAACAGAGGCAATGGCTTGAAAAGCTAAGTTCACCTTTTTTTTTCTAAATTACATTTTCCCTATGCACAAATATACCATTAATCTACCTCTGTTGCTGAAAAGAAAACACTTTCTTTATACTCTAGGCAGGGTTGCTGTTAGAAATGATGGGGCCCCGTACAGCCTACCTGATGGGGCCCCCTTCAACCCCCATCCCTGGCCCCGCCTCAAAACAAAATGCAGGTTTGTCACCGTACATGTTTGCAATTACGCATGAGCAAGGGGGAATGGGGGCTTTAAAAAGGTGTTACATTTTATTTTATTATTTATGTTACTTTGTGCAAAGTTGCTGGGGCTATCATGCTGCAGGGATGACCAAGATATCACCCTTCCAATCCAGGGACGTGCCGGTCTTCTGTCAGAATAGCGCTACCTATCAGATTCTGCTACCGGAAGTGACATACGGACTATAACAACTTACTGCGCATGAGGCATGCGTTCCAACATGGTCGCTATGCGTACCAATAGCTTTCCTAATGTGACAGAACACGAAGCAGCTGCAGACATTTTCTTACACCCACGCAAGTCTTCAATTTTACATTTATTTTAGCCGTAAACTGACCTTATAGAATAAATCACAGTATTACATTTGTATTATTATTGTATTCTAGTAAATATAGCGAGAAACCTGCAGCCAGAAGGTGGTAACGGCCATCTTGGTACACCCCGCACTGCTCAGCGAGAAACTGATTATATAGTGAAATAGACTATTCCACTCGGTTGCGTTGAAACAGTCTATTTCAGTATATAAGGTGAGTTTACTGATAAAATAAATGTAAAATTCAAGACTTGCGTGGGTGTAAGAAGATGTCCGCTGCTGCTTAGTGTTCTGACACATTTGGAAACCTATTGGAACGCATAGCCGCCATGTTGGAACACATGGTGCATGTACAGTAAGTTGTTCTAGTCCGTACATCACTTCTGCTAGCAGAATCTGATAGGTAGCCCTATTCTGACAGAACACCGATACATCGATGGGCGGGAAGCGGTTAGAGGGGAGTGGTTTGACTGCACATGTTTACTGTCCCCCAAACACAAGTTTAAAGTAGCATCTCACTATGTCCTATGATCAGCAGCATGAAAATCACACAGTCAGCAGGTGCCCTGTCAGTGTCACATGGCTGCTGGGGCTGCTGACTTTGTTATGCAGTATCACTCACTACAGCCATAGCTTAAAGTCAGCATCCCCAGCATCCATGTGACACTGTGACAGGGCACCTGCTGACTGTGTGATTTTCATGTTGGTGATCATAGGACACAGTGAGGACTCTATCCTCTGTTCTTCACTCACTGTGTCCAATGCAGCCACGCTGTCCTCCTGCTGCTACCTGTCAGCTGCTGAGTCATCTCGTCTGCCTCCTTACATGATCACACTCGGCACCTGAGTAAGGGGAAGCGGGGCTGAGCAGAGAATTATTGTATCCCTCCGCCAGGCAAGGCAGTGGACAGCAGCAGCCAGGACTATATGGCAGCAAATCAATATGGAACTACATCCCGTGTATACATGCGCCCCCAAAAATGAAAAAAAAGTCCCGCCACTGCACTCACCTCCTGGGCCCTTCTGTTGACATTATAGGGCCCAGAAAAATGTAATTGCACCCCCAAGAAAGTACAAATTAGGAAAAAGTTTAGAAAAAACAATTTTTTTTTTAACATGCAGAAATTTACTGTGATGCTGCCCAGGCCCATTGTAGAGCTGATGGAGCCCGGGCCCGGTACAACAGGGCTGGTTGTACTGCCCTATCAGCGGCCCTGACTCTAGGATAGGCATACTTCGGCCTCCAGTAACTCTTATAGAAAACTCCTTCATTACTTCCTGGTATTTGCTCTGGTATTTGAGTTGGGAAAACTGTTAGTAAACTGAGGAAGTAGTTCAGCAGCTGACCTTATTTACATCCACCCTGTACCTGCACCTCCCCCACTTTCTTTCCTCTTGGAAATTTCTTCCACCCACCACTGCAGTTTCATGCTTTTCCAATGCAGTCATTGTCGGTGAGCACCATTATCCCTGAAAACACAGCCAGTGTTTTCCTTTGATCATCGATCATTTTGTATGTTACCTTCATTCTGCATAGATTGGCAGTGTGTGCAGAAGCTGAGCAATCATATAACAGCCTATGTGGAGCAGAGCTGTAGTACTGAAAATGGGAGAAGTGTGTCCCTGGAAGTTTGTAATACTCACCATACAATATACAGTACAGTCTCCTTTTGATCTGCCATCAACTATATAATGCAAGGGCTTGCTTGATTGGATACACTCAGATTGTATAGTGTACGGCCACCATTATACACCTAAGATGAACTCCTTGCGCTTTCAGTGTCATTAATTGTTAACAACACCCCAATTGCCGAAGCAAGCGTGCATTTTGTCAAGTGCAAAAACGAGTGACAAAAGCACATTAAAAAATGTGCAAACTGCAACGCGCCAATATGCCCCATGGGCTATTTTGCTGTGTCACATGTAGAGCATCCAATTGAAATTAATGAGCTGCCCTATATGCGTCACGGGACAAGCGCATCAAAAAACTTGCACTCCCTCTACACTGTGTGAATGGGCCTGAAAGTGAAATTTGTGTAGTAAAATATGCCCTATTCTGTAATGCAAAAAGGCAGTAAATGACGGGATATGATGGGATATGAAATTTCTTAGATGGTCATATGATACCACAGGAAGCAGATGCTCAGAAAGCATTTTTTTTTTTTTTAATTTTAACCAAGAGGTTGAAGATTCAAAGCTTTAGTGACCTAGACAAATGAGATATGAGCACATTGGGATGGCTTGGACAGAAAAGATATTAGAAATGGCTTCTATTTATTGTGAATGGTGAAATTATGCCTGAAAAAATGAACGTAGTCTTTAAAACACACACATTCCTATTATTATCTACTATTTCTATTATTATCCTATTATTTTCTTATAATAAAATGTTCTAGACCAGAATTCCTAAACCCTTTTTGTACCCCAGAGGAACCCCTAAAATAATGTTCAGGTCTCATTGTGGGCCAATAGGAAAAAGGCCCATTAGATTGATGGTCAGTAGGAAGACGACCACCCTTACAGTGGTGGGGAGAATGCCACTCTTTTAGACAGCTTAAAGAGATAATTAGTGCTATGCTGATGGCTATACCGAGTGGCTTTGGCCCTGAAACAATGCAAGCGCCATCAAATGGGAGGTCAAAAAATATTGTTTGTGGGTGAAGCCAATTACACATATTTATGTTTCAATAGTTTTTATTAGAATTTTTGTAGAAAAGAAGTACATGGGTATGTTTAGAACATTGTTATAACATTACATATCAGTCTTCTAGTAAGTACAGAGGAAAATAAAGAAGTACCTTAGGTCCAAAATAGTCCCTGTTACACTTGAAATTGTTATTATTGTTTTCATCACTATAGTTTAACATGGTGGGGTGTCGTTCCCCTCCTCAGACACCCCTTCTGGGATCAAACTGCATCTTAGGGTGGAGGCATTGTGTTTTATTATTCAACACTAAGATGTTGAAGTGATAATGGGTATAACAGGATTACATCAGAAAAACAGGTGCCAGAGGTTTAACTCTAAGATTATGGCACATATTCGAGAGAACTACCTCTTCAGAAAAAAAATAATAATAATGAAATAATATATAATAAAATAAAATCCAATTACACATATTTAAAGCACCAACATCCCAAATAAAAGGTATAAAATAGAATGTGAGGACTGGGGACTTTTTAGGTGCACAAGGATAATTAACCAAATAGGCATTAATGAAAAGCCCAAATAAAGAAAGCAGAGAAGAAAAGAAAAAGATATCTATGAAACATGTACAAAAATGTTATTTATTCCAAAATATTAATAACACTGATTTAAATAGACTCTATGTTCAATTTGCATATTACTCGCTTTGATTACTACGATTTGGTGACCGGTTTCGCCTTGTCGGCTTCTTCAGAGAAAGCGTAGATCTTAAACTGGCTAAATAAACAAATACAAAATATAATAAGTACAGTGACAGTTACACAGATACAGATTTGCCATAATTTCAAATAATCATATTTAGATCTCAATGCAGCCAATGAAGCTCAAAAATGTGAGAAATCATCTGTACCTGTGGTACTGAGCGTACACGGTGAATCAGGTGAAATTAATCTGCCCTCAAGGGCCCACAGCACACACTAAGACAGAGCAAGTCCGCCGTGATGGGTCACCCGCAGGAGGGAGGTATAAGGCCAATAAAGCAAGGATTAAACCTGTCAATAACAATTGTTATATCAAAAGGACGTATTCCAATACAGTATATAGTAGAGGAACAAGATAAAGGATAAACTAGTCTAATAACTATCACTCATACGCCACAGTGTTCACTTTCACAAATCGCAAAATACTCCAACTTCAATGGTATGTTCATGCTTATTAAGTTCTTCCAGAATACTATGTGATACCAAGTTAGAGAGAGGGAGGTCAATGAACCACAGCTAAAAAAAAAAAAACAAAAAAACCTGCTAACCTCTGGAGGAACCCTGGTTTAAAATGGCTGTTCTAAACTGCCACCTTGCCGATCAGACAAATCAGTCTAAGCTATCATCCTAGCTGTACCTGCAGAGTTTTGTATATATTTGTTGGTGAAATAGTTTACTGCGTACCTACAGTTCATCTACTCTGGGTCTAAAACTCCAAGAGCAAAACTGCGAGAAGAAAAGGTGGGCAGCTTTATCTATTCTTCGAGGTGTTGGTTCTGCATACCTACAGTTCATCTACTCTGGGTCTAAAACTCCAAGAACAAAACTGCGAGAAGAAAAGGTGGGCAGCTTTGTCTATTCTTCGAGGTGTTGACTTGGTTCTAGGTATACTGAGACAGTGTAGGCAAAGGGGGAGGTTACTAAAACTGGAGCACTCAGGAGCTGGTGCAGCTTTGCATGATAGCCAATCTTCTAACTTCAGCTTGTTTATTTAAGCTTTGACAAAAACCCGAAAGCCAATTGCTTTCTGTGTAGAGCTGTACCAGATTTTGCACTCTCCAGTTTTAGTAAATCACCCCTTCACCCAAACATGTCTTGGTTTGTCTTTGATGTCCAGTCTTGTTATGATAATAAGGCTGGCTGGTCATCTAGAACTGGAAAAGATGGCACATAGAAATTGGCTTAGGGACTATTGACCATGTATGTGACTTTCATTACAGACCAAATGGAGTTTGAGCTAAATCTAACTTTAAGTCCTAACACACGATGTTGTATCTCTAAGATCCCACAACACTCCTATACATTTAAAGACCCAGATAGGCCTCAATAACCACAACAAACTAGGTAGTGTATGCTCAATAAATATTTAAACAAAAGAAAAAAGCATGCTCAATTGTGCAGGTAAAACATCTTTTTAGTAAAAATATTTTTTTTTTTACAAAGTAACGAATTGAAAAGGGTTTAAATTGTAACTAGGAAAGGCAACTACTATTGTTTATCCAAACACAATTACAAATGCATAGGTATCTTTTTGACAAGTCCTGTTGAATGAGCTGATGTCTCTGGGTTGATTAAGGGCTCTTTCACACGGCCGCTCCGCTTGTCCGCAAATCATCCTATTTTTTTGCGGATGATTTGCGGACATAATGTAAGTCTATGGCATTGCGGATGTCAGCGGAATACCATCCGCTGACATCCGATTTTCTTCCTTTCAGTTCTGTTCCGTTTTTTGGAACGGAACAGAACCCTATTTTTGTTCCGTTCAAAAAACGTAAAGGAAGGAAAATCGGATGTCAGCGGTGTCATCCGCTGACATCCGCAATGCCCATAGACTTACATTATGTCCGCATATCATCCGCAAACGGATGGGATGATATGCGGGCATACGGAGCGGATGACACAAATGTCAAGCGGACAAGAACAGCGGAGCGGCCGTCTGAAAGAGCCCTTACATCGGAACCTGCCGGTCATTGATAGTTTCTGTGGTATATTTGAAGACTTTACCCCGGACCATCTGTCTATATGTTAGAAGCGCTTAGCCACTTATAATCTAGTGGCAAGGGTGATTCGGTAAGGAGCCATTTGAAACTCTTTTGTGGGTGTGTTTACCTCTACAACCCCTTGGCACATCTGACTCTTCTATATGGAGAGTTCCTTTCTGGGAACTTTGAATATTTGCTATCTTATATGGACTTTTTGTGCTGACATCTTTGTTGATTTTTTTAATTAATTTAATATTTTTTATCATACAGCATTATTTGAGTTATATTCTCTTTATTGTTGTATATCCATAATCATGCAACATTTCCATGATTAGCGTTGACCCATATTGTTGTGAATATCTTTATCTAGAACTTGTGCTATTGTTTCAAGTTTCAACTGCTTCTCCTTAAGCGCAGTGTGTTTTCTGGTTTGCATATAGTAATGTGTTGTAAAGGACTCTGGACAATCTGGAAGATGAAAGTCCACAACTCAACCAGATAAAAATATACTAAATGGGAACCAAGCAGGCAGCCTGAGAGCAATCTCCCTCCACTGACATGTTTCATGTCCCTGATTCAAATGAAGGTTGAAATAAAATGCCCCAAGCATTTTGCTTTGCATCTGTAATTGTGATTGCAAACAACGCAGTTGTATTGGCTGGTTATAAGCCCTGATTATTTTTGTTCTTATTTTATTTATGTAAAGCTGTTTTGCCAGCACTCTCCAATGTTCTTTCTGTGCATTATTTTATATCTATAGTTTACCTTTAGATATATGCATATAAACAGAGCTGGCAAGAATGCACGGTTTGCTGCTCTGCCATTAGTAAAGATTGGTACATTTAAAGATTTGCATACATAAATGTTTGGAGTATTTTTGGGGCACACCTCACTGCATGTACTCTCTATATAGTATTAACTGGTCTAGGTAGTATAGTCAATGGTATATTTATTTTTTTCACCTAATTTCTCTGATTTGCAGGTACAGTGCAATCAAGGAATATCTGACTGGACTAGAATTAGAGACCAACCAAGCACTGAAGGACATATATGGTTTCTCCCCTCCTATTGCTCGCAGACGCAGAGACTTAACACAACAAGAGACTATTCCAGAAGAGAAGTTACAGTACTTTAAAGAAGTCAAGTTATTTAAAATCAGGAGTATAAATGGAGATGAGGTCATTGCTGATGACATTCCTACCGGTAGACGTTCCAGAATGAATGCCAGAGTGGTCCACCAGAACAGAGAGAGAACAGTTGGAAATATTGTGGGTTATAAGTTGGTGAGTCACCTGAACATTCCATGATGTTTTACAAATAAGCTGGGGTCTCAAATTCAATTATACAGCACCTTACTACCACTAGCAGCATCGCTTCCTTTGTTCATACGCTCCAAATTAAATAGATTGCATTGTGCTTATGTCAAATTCATCCCTCATGCTACCCTCAGTTGGTCATACCACATTAAACCAAAAGATCAGACCCAGCAGTCACCACTCATTGTGCCTATTAGAAAGCAGTGAGGTTGCATCGCTTTATATAGAGATATATATACATTTAATAAATACTTTTGATTATTTCTGCATATACAAAAAAGAATAGACAATAATCCTTTAGAACAGTTTGGTCTCCACATCTTTTATGTTAGACATTCCTATCCTAAAAATTGTATATTTCACAATAAAGTGTAAAATTTGTTATTATAGTAGGGACAGTCAAAGTACAATCTTGAATCGAAAGGAAGTCCTGAAATTACCTAACATATGATTCATAGAAATCGCTTAACATTGTTGTTTAAATGGAATTCATAAAATTCCCTACATTTTCTCAAATGTTTTAGAACACCCTCTACTTCTAAACAATAATTTTTACAGGGAAAGGTATCTTTAAATCGGGTTCATATATTACAGAAGCATCGAAGACTGAATTTCCTTTTCAGTATTATAGAGTTACAAGCATACAGTAGTATGTAGCACAATTAATACTTCTTAAAGCAGGTATCTAAAAGTCTCACTTCCATCACAATTTCCAAAAATAAGGGGTCTATTGCTAATGGTGAATAGTCTAAATCATTGGTTCCTAAACTTTTCCCAATTACAGATCCCTAATCGATTGCCCAGATCATCTTCATCAACAGTACTATTAGGTAAAAATATGACTTAAAAACATGTCAATAGCTTGGTTTTACTTTCATATGGATAGCTAGAAATGGAACAACTGCATAAAAATCATAGGGATTTTATCAGCAAGTCACAAACACACAAGCTTACTGCAACTCAGGAAGCCATTTGTACAGTTTTTGTGCAATCAAGGCATGGGATCAAGGTACAGTTTCTAACCAAGCTGCTTGCTTAATGTAAATTTTTCCACTTTGATTTCAGTTGAATAATCCAGATAATCCTGTTCCATTTTTTTTTAAATTATTCATAGCTCTAGTAGAATTCCCTCATTTGGTTTTCATACTTCCAGAACACCTGGTCTGTACACACTAACTTAAAATTAGGAAAAAAAAACCCCTATATTTTTGGAATTTATGGCAGAAGTGAGACTTGGCTCAATTGTGCTTTGCATTGGTTCAATGCAAGCTTTCTTGATTGCTTTGAACCTACTTCTTTCTCAAGCATATTTAATACTTAAAGATGAACATGAAAAATTAAATTTTTAAAATAAACCTTTATGTTTATGGTTTTTATTTGTTTTCATCACATACTTTAGGGGAAAAAAACATTTCATTGTAAATGCTGTAATTATGAACTAGATTTTACAAATTTTAAAGCAAGTCCAGAATACTTAAACATTAGGCACACGGGGTCTTAGATTTAAAACACAAGTAGTTTGTCATTTGTCCTATTTTTGGGCATATAGTAAACCTGTTGGAATGTTTACCGTACCTTGCAATAAAAAATACCTGAGAATCACCACTAGGGATGGGCCGAACGACCCCCTGTTCCGTTCACACCAGAACTTTGGAACATCGCAAAATTTCTAAAACCGAATAACGAACCCCATTAAAGTCTATGAGACTCGAACTGAAAAAATCAAAAGTGCCCATTTTGAAGGGTTATATGCAAGTATTTGGTCATACAATTGTTTTGGGGATCAGGGTACTGCCCTGGGTGACATGTATCAATGAAAAACAGGTTTGTAAAATAAATGTCATTTTTAAATGAGCAATGATTTACTGATGCTTGAAGTGAAAGCATAAAAATAAGAAATACCAATAAAAAATGAAAAATTCCTTTCAATATAGCGCCTGGGGTATACCTATAGTCTGTCTGTGCCTGAGATATACTGTGTTAAATGTGCACTAACGCACTGAACTATAATGCAGTAAACCTGCCCTGACAAAATAAGCTGACACTAAAGTAAAAATGAATGGTCACTACACTCACACTGACTGAACTATCACTAGATTTACACTAAAGTGACACTAAAGTAAATATGATGGTCACACTGAACTTTTACTAGATTCACACTAAACTGATATTCTACACCACCAATAAAATCAGAAAAGCACACTATAGTACACTAACTCTCTAGTAGCACTGAACAGAGCCCTGTTCTACCTCTCTCCACGCCCATATCACACTACAAATGGCTGCTATTAAAAGAACACTTTTATAGTGTGGGGTGGGACTAAGAGCAATGAGCCATGATTGTATAGTCATTATTACTTTCTATTACTGTGCGGCGGCGCAGTGCATTGTGGTCATTTGGCGGGCCGAACAAACAGTCGAACGCCCCAATAATTAGAGTGTTAGTCGAATGGGCGAACAGTCAATGTTCAGCCCAAACTCATGCTAAGGCCAAGCGGTTTCGTCAATCCCTAATCACCACATTTGAAATATTAGGTACCTTATTCTTTTATAGGTAATCCAAACCAAGTTATTCATCATATTTACCACATCGGTACTGCCTATTGTACATGTACAAAGGCACAAAATGAACCCAGCTCATATCTTGGAAGACAAATATCTGGCCCAATCTTTTTTTGGCACTGTATATTGGATTGGTTGGGTTTATGTTACTTGACTGGTGAACTTTGCAAACAGGTCTATTAATTTAGATTTGTTTCCTTTTTCTTCATGCTCTAGTGTGACCCAAACAACAGCTCAGATTGCACAGTGTTCACCTTCAGCTCAGCTATCAATGCCATCCAGGAGTGGTACAGATTACATTATACAAACATCTTGGCCAAGATTCCGACAGAAAAGAAGATTGAAATGGGTTACTCTGCTGAAGACCTGTTTATCAGTTGTTCCTTTGATGGTCAGTCTTGTAGTGCAAGGTGAATTGAACTTCTAATATTTTTTTTAAACTTCATTTATATAGCAGCAACAAATACCATAGTGATTTACCTTTATTATTTGTATCTTCTTGTGTCTCTGAAGGAGCCTAAATAGGATTTAGGATATTATAAAAGGGTGATGTTAATCCTTGCCTCCTGTGCCCACAAATACCTTTTTCATTAAACTGTATCTATAGCTAAAACATTTAACACTGTGTCCCATGAAGGAGATCTCCATTCACTTTCTGACCTTGAGACACAATAGGAAGTTAAAAGAACTCTCCCCAAAGTGAGGGAAAATCCCTACTTAAACAGTTCTTACTGGAAAAGGTGTAATTATTGGAAGACATTACTTTCTTGTCCTGGTGACAATGGTCACCAGCAGGGATGAGCTGGGTTCAATCTGAACTCAATCCAAATTCACATTGGCATAACCCATGGGAAGCTGTCACATGATCACATTTCTGCTTGCCTATTGTAGGCCATGTTATGTCAAGGATGACATGAGCATCTCTGTCCCTTTGCATATGTGCAGCTCCAAGGTGGTGAGTGCCTTGGCCTTGGCCACAGCTGGTTAGCCCAATGGGGATGTGATCATATGACAGCTTCCTATGGATTCTGCCTAACTAGATTTGACTGAGTTCAAATGTAATCAGCTGTAATCAACCAGCTCATCCCTTGTCACTAGGTCAAACAATGCAGGTGTCTCTTCCCAAATGACACAGACAACAATAAAAAAACCTAACTTGGGAAAAAACCCAGCACGCCATCTGTACTTTCAAGATGACTGGTTACTAAATTCCTCTATTGTTTCAAGGGTAAGCAGACCCTCTTTCTTAAGCTGACATACCTCAATGTTTTCCAGCCTGTCTTCACTCTGGATGAAGAAGCAACCGAGCCATCGTTGGGCAGCAGCATTGCCAATCTGGGGAAAGTGTAGTGTTAGATGTACTAGCAGATTTAAATATACTTGACTAACAAATTAAATCCAAATTTAATTTAACACTTTTTAAGCAGTTACAGTAACTGCTGGCTTTACATAAATAAATAAAAGCTGACCGTTGTATCCACTCCAGTCAGGGTTAAATGGTTTGTCTCAACTCTCCAAGTGCCACATTTGCTGGCAAAATCACCAGCTGAAAATAAAAGAAAAACCCTAAAAAAATAATAAAATAAATGCAGCTATCACATCTAAAAATTGGTAAAATACAATATACTACATTTTATTTTGGGGTTTAATACTGCTTTATTTTAGCCATCCAAACTCGGTATTGTTCAGCCAGAACTAGAAAAATGACAGCTGGACCCTGATTCCATTAGAGCTAATACAAAAGGCTTTGTAGATAGAAAGCCCAATAACATTCTCAGTCCAGAAAGTGGTGAGAAATTTTTACTAGATAAACTATTGAATCATCGTGTTTGCTGGACCTGAGATATTTAAACATAAAGTTAATAGAAATAACAGTATGTCAATTCAGTGAGATATCAGAGTATATTAAATACTTACTAAGTGTTTAGACATAAGTGGCACTGAGGATTGCTTTGACAGATATGAGGCTTCTTTAGCTATTACCAACCCCCAGCTGCTAGATAAAATCAATTATTTGAAGTTGGTAATTGGGAAGATATTTCTTTTCAGAGCACCCATTTATGTGATTACCTTTAATGCAGATAAAATCAAATGTTACAAACATCTCTGGATTAAAACATAAACTGATCTTTAAAGTTGTGTGAACACTGGCAGAATGAATCTTAAACTTTAGGTATTTTATTTTTTGTGTCAGCCAAGGACTTTACAGAGTAGTTGAGTCACCCTGGTACCTGCTACTCAAATGAGCTAACAATCCAATGTCTAGTACTGCAAAGGGAACACGGCTAATTATTTAGGCCATTAATTGTACAGTACTTTAAATCTTGTAAAAACCATCATTTTACTTTGCTACATAGAGAATTTAGCAGGTGGAGTGGGATTTACTCACTTGGCTTCATATTTGCCATGGATGGGGAAAGAGCCGGGGATATCATCAGGCTTATCTCTCCTACAGATATTAGATGATCAATGAGTGATTTAACTAAGAAGTGTCCAACTATCATTAAAACATCAATTTGGGTTAATTGACCTTTAAATTAAAGTATAACTTAAGGCAAAACATTTTTTTTGTTTTAGATTTGGATAGAGAGCAAAAATATTAGAATACCTGTCAGTTTTTATTACTGTCTGTGCCCCCCTTTGGGAGATTCACCCTCTCTATTTCTCCTGTTTACCATTGTCATGGAAAGTGAAAGTAAAGGAAAATACCAAATTTTGGGTTGTCCCCAGAAAACAGACACTAGTTCTGGTGACCTGAGGGTCCCCAAGGAGATCCCTGAATTTGCAGGGATTTCCTCCCACTTCCTGTTTGGCTATGGGACAGGAAGTGAAGCGAAATCTCTTCAATGGAACACAGATGGTGAAATAAAATCTGACAGGGGTTATATCCTTCCCCTACTCTAAAAGACAGAAAAACTAATGAAAAATATTTATTTTCAATACAGGGACTTCACTCTATTTACTCACCCTCTCTACGGCAATTGCTACACATTCAATGATGCATCAAGAGAGCGGCTGTTTGTATCTTCCATGGGTGGAGCAGAAGCTGGTGAGAATTTAGTATTATACAGATCACACATCATGTTTTACTGTAAGCCTTTTTTTATGCATATACCAATGTTAGTCAAGCTATGATGCTGCAGTAAGAATTTGGAAACTCGAGATAGACTTCCAGGCGTTTGGGAATGATGTGTTGAAATAGTTTCAACATCTGCAGGATGAATTTCATCTCCCACACACTTGTTTTTACCATACCAGTATCTCCAGCTGAGATATGCACGACATGCCCAACACAATCGAAACCCCATTTATGCATTACAGACCCATGTGCTCAACACCAAACTCAAAGCTGACGGTTAGAGGGCTAACGTTTCCTATGTATATACAAGTTTACTTATCTCTATCTTGCAAGCAAATACTTGAACCTGCAACAGGATGTGGGCATCTGGGAATCAGGGGGAATCTGTCTTACAAATGATTCCCTTAGTCTCCCCTTCTAATTCCAGACATTTTTCTCAACTGTACAATTTACATAGAACCTACTGCACCCCTGAAAGTTTGCATACATTTTCCTCTATGCCCCAGGTGCTTGGGGGACACTGGAAACTTCATTCAGATGTTCTGGTTATGCCTTAAATAATTTAGATACTGGAGTGACATTTGATACTTGTATTGCTTTAAATCTTTTAATACATCTTGGGCTGGCTGGACATGCCTGGGGACAACCGATTACCGTCTATAGCCATAGGTAGATTATTGTATTTAGTAGATTGAAGAGGTGAGAGCCAAGAAGCTGATAGCTGTGAGGTGGCTCTCGGATACTCCCCCTACAGTTGTCCAGATGTACTTCCAGGTAGTGTATTTATAAGGGAAACCTTTGTTATTCCTTTGGCCTAATCTAGATTCTAATAGATGTTTCACAGATGCAGTCTTATCCCAACTTCTCTAAATTGAAATGCCATATGTATTACACTTACGATTACGAACAGCGATGGTTGACCATATGCTATTTGTATTAGGAGTCCTTTTCCTTGTTTTTTTTTTGGTGTATACTATTTCACCTTTTTTCTCATGAGTGGATGTTCTTCACTATACAATTTTTTATAACCGATTCTTGAAATCCTACACTTTGTGGAATTTTATTCTACTGAGGGTATACCTTAACATATGCATCTACCTTTCTTTGCAATCGTTTGTGCATTGTACCCACAAAAACTTTTTCAATAAAAATTATCTGATTAAAAAAGAGATAGTTTTAAACAGAACTAATGAAACTGTGAGCACGCAGGATCTGTACCAGAGAACAGACTTGCAATGTCTCTTCTGCAATGCAAAGTCTCTTCGGCAATAAAATTAACCTTCAGGCCTGTTTGCAGTTATCTGTAGAATGTACATTGAACTGCACATACGCAACTCAGTTTGCATTTCTGCACTGTGCCTGTGTGCCAGAATGCCTGTACTCTTGCACATGCAGTGATGTCATCCTGCTCTGGCCAATCAAAGCAGCTGAAGACCGGCACTTGGAAGACGCCAAGGATAAGATGCTGCCAAGTGACTGAGCGTGGATCATTAAAGCAGAGGTAAGTATTGTGGCCTTTAGTTTCTCTTTATTGTAGGTTTCTAAGTGAACCCGTGGGTTAATTTAAAGCCCAACTGAAATTTCACTGCCTCCTCCACAGTCTGAGTAAAAAAGTCTTTGTCCTGCCAGCATGCTGCAGAATGGGACCTTTGCTCTCTGGGGAAGCAGCAGTCTTTTTGCAGAGGTCCAAGCCCCCTGCTGAGTCAGAGTCAGGGGTCCTTAATCACTGAGAAGTCTGAGTTTTAATGATATCAGAGTTACAGGTTTGACTAAATAGGGGCTGCGCTGACTTCCACAATATGACATGAGAGAGCAGTGGCCACACTCTGTAGCTGATGGCAGGGAATAGGCTTTTCTACTCAGGCTGTGGCTGATTCAGAAAGAAAATGACCTGGAAGACAATGAACATCTTTTTTTCCCCTGTAATATATTTAGCTTTTCTAAACTAAAGACTCAGTTGACCTTTTAAAGATCAAAAAGAGGTGTAACCACATACAAGCTTGTCTTAGGTCAGCCCTTTAATTATCCCTTACTAACTTTTCATCTGATGTGTCTATCAAGCCTCTATTTATGGTAAAACTATAATTATTTTATCTTTCTTTAGGGCTGAAGCTTGTTATTTACATTGACGAAGGAGAATATAACCCCTTCCTAGTTACAGCAGCTGGTGCCAAAATATTAGTCCATGACCAAAATGATTATCCGTTCATTGAAGAGTCAGGGACTGAACTTGAGACAGCAGCTGAGACATCTATAGGCATGCATTTGGTAAGTAAAAGTGAACAGAACATTACTGTTACAGTTTTCCTGCTCTGGAATCTCAACCTACTCAACATAGGCATTCAGTTCACATGCTGAATAACTGCATGATGCAAAATTAGTCCTAATCAGGTTGTATGTGAATTCTGGCATTTGCCATAAGGGCTGGAGTAGCAGGTGGCTTGTATGGGCCAATATGATCTTTTGTGGATTGCTCAGCCTCATTTGTCAATTCTATCTAATTCTAATCACGCTTGCTTACACTGACAAACATTAGCTAGGCAAAGATGTTTAAGCTGCTGTTTTCTGTGTGATAAGCTTCTTTGGACAAGATTAAAGTAGAATTATAGGCATTTTATTTTTTCATTTTGGATAGAGCAAGGGAGAATTATAACCCCTGTCAGATTCTTTTTTTTTTTTTTTTTAGCCATCTGTGTCCCATTGCAGAGGTTTTCCTTCATTTCCTGTCCCATGGCCAACCAGGAAGTGAGAGAAAACCTTGGGGACCCCCAGGTCACCAGAACTAGTGTCCCCATTGGAGGATTTCCCCCTATTACTTTTCTGGGGACTTTATCTTTCACTTTCAATAATATCAGCAAATAGAACAAATAGAAATGGTGACTCTCCTTGACGGGGGGAACGGACAGAAATAAAAATTAATGGGTGTTCTAATCCTTCTCCATTCTATACAAAACTAAAAAAAAAAAAAAGTTTTGCTTTTAGTTTTAGATTAATCATCCCATTTTAAGCATATGAGTTGGAAAATGTTTTGTAGACTAGTAAGATGTAACTTCCTTTTTTTAAAAGCGATGGATTATTGATGACCTCAAGAGACTTATTGATTATCATTGGCTCATTCTTTATGTCAAGTTTCACAACCCTTGCAACAAAGCTTTATAAAATAATTGCAGACAGATGGCCTGTTTTTAAGAATAGTAATCCAGAACAACCAATCAGAATTCACTTTGCTAAAGTCAGGCCAATACAGTATGGAGTCTAATCAGTTGATGAACTTTAGTATTTAAAGTACAGTATATCTGAGCAACATTTTTTTTCTAGTTTTGCATAGCGTAGACAGGGATTAGAACCCCCATCAGGTTTATATTGCTGTCTGTGTCACCCTCTTTATTTGTCCTGCGACCAATATCACTGCCAAAGAAATTGATAGAAAAAGCCAAAAATGTGTATTACCACTGAAACAGGAATAGAGGGGAAATCTTCCAATGGGAAGAATTGTTGGGGTGAAAACTGTCTGAGAGGATATTTTTCTTACTCGCTGTGGAAATCTCTCCAATGAAACATACTGTAGATAAAAAAAATATAATAGGGTTTTTTACTATTACCTGCATTATACAAAATGGTTTTGTCTTTAGGTATACTTAATAAAGGAAAATAGACTGCAACTGCAGTTGTACTGATATTCCCCATAGCTTAATAAATGTTGCTCATAGATGACCTGGCATACAGATATGTAGTCTGTGTAGTCTGGTGTGCAAGCCCAGTCGCAGCTCTGTTAATCCAAGCAATAAGGATCCAGATTGCTACACTTCCAAAGAAAGATCTAAAAATGAGCCTTTATTGATAATCCGCATAAAAACAGTACAGATGTACAGACAGGGATGGGAAGAGGTTAAGGCTCCGTTCACATCTAGGCGTTTTGGGGCGTTTTTCTGCTCTAGGATCAGCTCTCAAAACGCCCAACAAGACAAATCCTATTCATTTCAATGGCCCCTGTTCACATCTGAGCGTTTTGACGCTGTATACAAAACGCCCAACGCTCAAAAAAGTACATGAGCTTCTTTTTGGGCAGATTACAGGCGTTTTCCATTGGTATCTATTCAATTTCAATCAAAAAACGCCTGCACAAAAAACGCCTGTAAATCGCGGTAAAAATCGCGGTAAAATCGCGGTAAAACATGCGAAAACGCTACGCTCAGGTGTGAATGTAGCCTAAAGCGTTTCATACTAGAATAGTGCTGTTCTAGTGTGAAATGCATCAACCTCTTCCCTCCCCTGTACATCTGTGCTGTTTTTATTAGGATTATCAATAAAGTCTATTTTTTGGATCTTTCGTTGGGATTGCAGCCATCTGGATCTTTCCTGCTTAGCTTTGGAAATGTAGTAACATTTCACTTTGCAAAGAATACCCAATCAGGTGCAAAGAAAGAAAAAAAAAAAAAATGTTTGCTTGCGCATGATTGAATAGTGGAAATCAACTGATCTTTAGCACCTGTAGTAAGCACTGGGGAAAATGTAGAGTGCACAGTCAATTTCCCTTTAGTAAATTTACCCCATTGAGTAGTAAGGCTAATTGTGTATATAAAGAAATTTTGGGGTTACTGTTTTCATATTCTTTCAGACACATTCAGAATTTTCCCTTAGAAATTAAGACCGAAGTACTTTGTAAGACCTATTCTATATCCAAATGTTTAACTGTTAAAGTAGACATTGTTTTGAAGATGCTACCACAACAAGCAGAATTACCCCCCAAAGGTGCCAGAAGTACCCCCCTGGGGTACATATGGCACCATTGGAAATCTTGGTGTGTGAACTGTAATGCTCATGTGCCCTGTAGTAAACTAATTCTTTCTAAGGTAATTCAGTTATACAGTATATGATGTAGGGACTCTCTTTTATAGCATGATCATACCTGGTTATCACTCTAGCAGCAACTCAGCTGTGAGATAGGCACAGTGGATATGTACAGTAAAAACAGAGTTGCACTAACATATATTGAATACATCCATAGACCATACAATCCATAAGAAAAACAATGTCCTAAGGTGAGAAAGTCCATCCAGGTAAATACACCAGTGCAAACAGTGAAGCTAAAGCAAAAACAAACCAATATTGTATAAAGTCCAATTGTGATATAACAAAATCCGTCCCATGACATTGACAAGCGAAGTGTAGTATAACCTCCAACGTAAAAGATGCCTGCTTACCAGCTTGTATAGACCTCTATAAAGGTCGAAAACACCTGTGGCTTAAACCCAGCCAGGGCCTTGATCCATCCAAGGAAGGAAAAAAAATTGGCAAATCTCACCACGAAGTGCACTGAGTGTAGAATAAGTAAGGAAGCAATATTCAATCACATCTGCAGCCCCCCTCGGGAAATCATATCCCAAACTCAAGGTGTCACATCCATTGCTGTTCCCCAGAAAGATATAAAACTCACCATAGTATAATAACGTATGGAACTTTAATAATGTTATAAAAGATTGCACTTACAATGGAAATAGCATAAAATGGCATGCATAAACAAGTATTCGACCGGCTATACACAAACACCCCTCCTTCCGGATCACTCTAAATCTCCAAAAACATGACAACTGTAGTTAGGCTAACGTAAATAAAGAAATAGATGTCAGCAAGTCTTTAGGGAAACTCAACATTGTAACGCAAACATTGTTCAGGGGATTTTTATAAGTAAGCAGCAGTAATAAAAATATAATCTGATACCATTTGATTATGATTTCAGACAGAGTCATCGAAGTTAAGTAGCCCCTACAGCGAGTGTACTATTGATGGAAGTGATGTCCCTGTGCCGAATCTCTACAACAAGACGTACACTTATCAGGTATGTGTATCCGGTTAAAATGCTTCTTAGCAGGTTGGAGGTGGAGAGGTGACACCAGAATCCAAAAAACTGAATCAGGAAATAGAAGTAAAAAAACAAAAACTGTCGCTGTACCCGCTTTAAAAGGGTTAGCTAGAGTTGGGATTTGATTTGTTGATCTTTTACTTAAAGTTAATTTAAAAGTACATGTCCAAGACTATGCTATCTGCAGGGTGACAATTTTGTTGTGTGATTTCACTGCAGAATAAATAGTGTTGGCAGCCTACAGAAAGTGGAGAAATAACAGATCTACTTGTAGGATCAACAGTTAATAGGACTATGTTACGGGGGTCAGAAATAGGAAAACTGCTATGTTAAAGTCTAACTAAAGGCTAAACTTTTTTTAGTTTTGGACAGAATGGATAGGGATTAGAACACCTGTCAGTTTTTATTGCTGTCTGTGCCCCCTGGTGCCTGAGATTTAACCTCCCAATTAGTCTTGTTTACCATTATCATTGAAAGTGAAAGTAAAAGAAAATCCCAAATTTTGGGCTGTCCCCAGAAAAATAATAGTAAGAAAATCCTCCACTGGGGACACTAGTTCTGGTGACCTGAGGTTTCCCAAGGAATTACTTTTAATTTGCAGGGATTTCCTTCCACTTCCTCTCTTGGCTATGAGATAGGAAGTGAAGGGAAATCTCCCTTCCCGCAATGGGACAAAAAAATCTGACAGGGGTTATAACCCTCCCTTACTCTACGCAAAATGATAAAAAAAAATGTGCCTATAGTTCTGCTTTAATTTCACTCTTGACATCATATGCGATTTTTTAATTTGTCCACATTGGCAATATAAAGATTAAATTAGGTGATTAATACTATTGATAATGATACCTGACAACATTGATTTGTTGGAAAGCAAGAGTTCATTCAAGAAATATTCTGTCTGCTGATTTTGTTTACACCACACTGGTACAGGTTTGTTAGTATTGCTCAAAGTACACTATGCCATGTATTTAACTTTGGCACATCTTTCCCTCTGTTAGATCTGCCTTTATTCCTGCTTCCAGCTTGAAATGGTAAAATCCTGTGGTTGTGCAAACTATGACCAACCCCTGCCAGACGGAGCAAACTACTGCAACTATGAAGATCACCCCAGCTGGAGTAAGTTTTATCTTAACACTCTTTAATTATGTTAGGATATGTTTTTACCATGGGCTCTGCCATCTTCTGGTATCTTATACCAAATGTTATCCTCTGCTGTAGCTGAGACAGATTACAAATTACTAACTATAGGGTCTAAAACCTCAAAATTCATAGATGGGGCACTTCAATTTCCCTGATGTGCTGGAGAGGTTGCTGGGAATGAGTTAATATTTGACACATATCATGGTTTTTGTAATGCCATTTCCACAGATGCCAAGTGTGGAAGGGTTGTTTATAGAATTTTTTTAATTTAGTATTTTTGGAAGGTGTCTACCGGAATTATTGTGGTTGATGTTAAATGTCGTTATGTTGTTGGCAATAAAACATGTAAAAAAAAATATTATAAAATGCACTAGAATGCAGCATTTATAGAACACTACAGTACAAATCTAGCTGCATTATATGGTTTTAACGTGGATGCATTACAGAGCAATGCATTGACACAGCAATCACACTTCAATTCACTCTTCACACATGGCAGCATAGATAAAGTGACATCTTCTGTGCACGTGGGAAGGTTTAAACACGTGTGAAACAAATCAAAACTGAATCTCTCAGTGCTAAGGATTAAAAGTAAAATATAATAATTAAATACATGTCGCAGCTAGTTGAAGAAAGGAACTCCCTCCTCAAATTAAAAAAAAACAAAGCAACTTTAATGTCCCTATTACCAGCATGGTTGGCATGAATATTAAAATTACAGGTTTTAAAATGTGTTGACGGAACAAAAATAACATAAGCATCATTTCACTCCATTAGAGTTTGTATGGGAGGCAATATAGTTACTTTTTTTTAATACCGCCAAGTTTACCCGGTAATTTCCACAGGTAATTTCCAATTGCAGAATGTCAAATGCACATGCATCATAGGTCAGCGTGAACAACTTAAAGGGGACCTTTACTAAGGGATGCCATTCCAAAAATCTTTCTGAAAATGGTAGTGACTGACTGTCTATGGCTATATATATATTCTGCGTTACTGGCCAGGACTTTATTAGAACTGGCCAGTATGCAGCAAGTCAGATAAAACATTTTCTCTGCATACCCGTAGGTCAGTGATTCGGCAAGTATTGAATCTGAAAATGATAGATTAGACCAGGGGTGGGCAAACTTTTTGGCTCGAGGGCCGCAATGGGTTCATATATTGGACCCGGGGGCCGGACCAAGAGTAGATGGCAAAAAAGGCTGTAAAAAATTAAGTGACTTTGAGGTCACAAAAGTGTGAAAGTGGCCTTCAGTAATTAAGGTATAGTGTGCCCCCTTTCAATGCAGAGTGACCAGCGTGCCCCCTTTCAATGCAGTGACCAGCGTGCCCCCCTTTCAATGCAGAGAGACCAGCGTGCCCCCTTTCAATGCACAGTGACCAGCGTGCCCCCTTAAATGCAGTGACCAGTGTGCCCCCTTCAAAATAGTCACCAGTGTGCCCCCTTTCAATGCAGAGTGACCAGCGTGCCCCCTTTCAATGCAGTGACCAGCGTGCCCCCTTTCAATGCAGAGAGACCAGCCTGCCCCCTTTCAATGCAGAGAGACCAGCATGCCCCCTTTCAATGCAGAGAGACCAGCATGCCCCCTTTCAATGCAGAGAGACCAGCGTGCCCCCTTTCAATGCACAGTGACCAGCGTGCCCCCTTTCAATGCACAGTGACCAGCGTGCCCCCTTTCAATGCACAGTGACCAGTGTGCCCCCTTCAATGCAGTGACCAGCGTGCCCCCTTCGATGCAGTGACCAGAGTGCCCCCTTTCAATGCAGTGACCAGCGTGCCCCCTTCAATGCAGAGAGACCAGCGTGCCCCCTTCAATGCAGAGACCATCCTGTGTGCCCCCTTTCAATGCAGAGATCATTGTGCGTCCCCTTCTTCAATGCAGAGACCAGAGTGCGTGCCCCCTTCAATGCAGAGACCAGCGTGCGTGCCCCCTTCAATGCAGAGACCAGCGTGCGTGCCCCCTTCAATGCAGAGACCAGCGTGCGTGCCCCCTTCAATGCAGAGACCAGCGTGTGTGCCCCCCTTCAATGCAGAGATCAGCGTGCGTGCCCCTTCAATGCAGAGACCAGTGTGCGTGCCCCCTTCAATGCAGGGACCAGCGTGCGTGCTCCCTTCAATGCAGAGACCAGCGTGCGTGCCCCCTTCAATGCAGAGAACAGCGTGCCTGCCCCCTTCAATGCAGAGACCAGGGTGCATACCCCCTTCAATGCAGTGTGCCCCCCGCCCCCGGGGACCAGTGCACTTACCTGCAGCGGCGGCGGCGGCTTCTCCTCAGTCCCCCGGCGTCTCCTTGAGTCCTCCCGCCTCCTCCTCGGCCAATGGCATGGGGTTTGCCTTGCAGCCAATCAGGAAGCGGGTATTAGACCCGCTTCCTGATTGGCCAGGAGGAGGATCCGTGTGACAATAGCGAATTTTCATTCGCTATTGTCACACAATTGGTGGGCTCGGGGCGCACTGCTCTGCTCCCCGGGTCCACCCTTTGCTGAAGCCTAGGACCAGCCGCCACTGTAAATGAATAAATTAGCTAGCGCTCCGCGGGCCGGATTAAAAGGTCCACCGGGCCGTAGTTTGCCCATTCTTGGATTACACTCATGAAAATAATGAGAGCAATATAGACAATCATGTTAGCCGAATGGCTCAATTTTATACATTTTTAGATACATAAAAAAAGACTCATCTTACCTAGAGCTTAGCAAATGTGGTGCAGTTGCACTTTTAAAAGGATACACAATCTCATGCAAGGAATTTAAAAAGAGCATTTTCGTCTGCACATGATTGGACCATAGAAGTCTGCAGAGCTTCACCTCATTTACTAAGCTCTGGGGAAAATTCCCATGCAAAATGTAACTTCCTTTGCAAAGTGAACAGCCAAATTGCATTCAGTAAATATTTAGGAAAGATGTGGAATTATTTGAGAATCTATAATTCCCCAATGCTTTTTTTTTCAGAAACCTTGCATGTCACTTGCATTTATTTATTTATTTTTTTTAATTTTAGTCTATTGTTACTTCAAATTGCATAAAAGATTTGTCCAGGAAGAGCTGGGATGTCAGGAAACGTGTCGCGAGTCTTGCAGGTAAGAAGATACTTTCTAACTTTCTGACATGGTAAAAGTAACACTATTTATTACAAAATATGTAGGCAAAGGACATGCCCTTCCAGGTCCCCAGATATGTGGACCATAAAAAATTGCAAAAAATCATTGGTTAAACCCACAGTGTATTTTTCACCTCTAGTTTTCCTTAATAATGGCTTTTCAAAATAACAGAAATTACTATTTAGTGGTTGGATGAAAGTTTTAGCATATTATAACGCTTTAAGTAATTAAATAGTACATTTTTTTTATTAGAGGTTTATACATCAGACCAAAAAACCTGTTTGCATCCACTGAATGATGCCGGGCCGAGCAAGAAATCTCCTGTGTTCACAATGCAGCAGGGCAGCCACTTGGCACGGAACCCCAAAGCTAGTGGTAACCCCTGAAGTAGCGGTGCCTTCCACAGTGATTTCCAACTTCTACCAGGATATGAAACATTCATACTTACATTGGTCCAAGTTAGACCAATGTAATTTATGCAAAAATTGCTATATCTAAACTTCAGCTTTAAACACTTTTTTAGGTTTTATAGAATAATAAGCTGCACTTGGCCATATCAAAATGTAGTGTCAAATAAAATGAAAAAAGTGTGATAAAGCTGCTGCATTAAAGCCAAATCAAACCAATTTGATTTATTATTTGTAATGAAGTCAGGCTGCATAGACCAATAAATATGCTTGGCAGAATCACCAGTGTTTACTTTTCACTGTGGCTGCTCTGACTGTGTGGATGAATAGTAAGCTACATGTGGCTGTCCATGGAAGCGGTTTACTGGTGTAAGGGACAGATGATTACCCTTGGACACCGACATTTCAGATTACCCACGGCTAAACACTGGTGACTTCAGCTGCAAGAGACTGCCAACGCATATAGCACTAAATTATTAGCAGCATTTATAATTTAGTACTGCATGCTATTTGTTCTACTGGTTAAAAGACAGACTTAAAAACAGTTGAATTTCATGTAGATAGAAATTAGCATATTCTCCTATTTGTTAGCCACCCACTTAAAAAAGGCTCTGCCCATTTTCAAGATAATGGGCAAGTTTTCCTTTTTGTGCCAGAAAGGGACACTTACCGTGATTGTAGGTGTGGCTTATCATCAGCGGGGAGGGGGCTTGATTTTACTATTTGAAAAATATCACACCATACTGTATAGCATTGCATGTTCACCCTCTTAAAAAATTATTTTCTCTGCTATTTTACAGTTTTAAAGAATGGGCATTTATAAGGAGTGTGGCAAACTGGCCATCAGTGACATCTGAGGTAGGTCCATGTCAGGATCCTGTTGAATATATTTAATTAAAGCCCAACTCCATCTAGGACTTTTTCGTTTATGGATAAAGCAGAGATTGTTTGTTTTTTATTGTCACATCTGCATCCCTATTAAAAAAAAAGGGGAGGGGGGGCAGGGGTTGGTATTTCTCCTAACTTCCTTTCAGGGGCATATATTGTACTTCCAACATCGACTTAGTCATAAATATATTTTTATTAGAATAAGAGAATATGAACAGCTTAGAACTTCTGACAATTTTCGGGACAACTGCATGCCTTATTTCTTGTGTTGACATCAAAGGGACAAGAAGTGAGGGGAAATCTAGCCAACAGGACAGAAAAAAAAAAAACGAACGGAAATTTATTCTCCTTCCCACCCTATCCAAAACTTAAAAAGGTGTACAAAGTGCACCCTATGTGGTTCTACCCATGATAAAAAATTTTTTGGAAGAGTCCTATCTGAAACATAATGCCAGTCCTAGCATATTGGGTTAAATAGTAAGTCCACATGTCAAGCTTATGTATTCGTTTTTTCCTTTTTCAGGCTGAGGATTTGGGTACAGCCAACATGTCGGATTTTTAGCATGCGATTTACTGCCAGTGGCTATAACTGCTAGCAGTAATCACTGTGTTCTCCCAGCTGGGATGGCTCCCAGCACCTTCTGCCTAGGAGAACACAATAGCTCTGTGGGAGGATTACCCCACCAACACTGACTGTGTGGATGGGAAAATCGAGGGATTTTATTTTATTAATAATCAAGTGATTTTTTATTAAAATCACATAATCTATGGCCTGCTGTAGATTCTGCACAAAAACTGATAAATAATGTCAGCCCACTTTCTTTCTTTACAGGCGCACTTACATTTTTTGCCATTATATGTCATATTTGTGCTTTTCTTTTTTTGTCAGGAGTGGACATTGCGGATTCTGTCCTGGGAACTTGGAAGCAAGCTCGATAAAAACCTGACAAAGTAAGTCTGATTAGCCCTTAAACCAATTTTCATTATTTTCCTTATTGTAAGCCATAATCCATATAAGTGTATTGGGGTTATTGTAGCAGGTCATGCTGACAAAGACCTGTTAAAAAGAACCACTCTTATCTGTAAAAAAACAAAAAAAAAAAACAAAAGCTAAAAAGTCCAGCAATGTAACTGCAATTTTATTGTATACTCTCAGGAAAGAAAACAGAATGAAAAATATATATTTTCCAACATGACCAGATATTATGTGTTCTATTCTTTCCCATCAGTATTTAAAAAGACATGAAGAGAGTCTGCAAAATAATTTCAGTAAAAATCAAGCCAACCTTTCAGGAGAGCCCTAACTTCAGCTTTGCATTTGAATCCTATCTTCCCTTAAAATCTGCCAAAATATCCTCTATTTTATGAAATCCTACTTAGCCTCTAAATATCCACTAATAGCATTTTTGTCCTGCGTCCCCTCTGATTTTTTGCCCTGGTGATTACTTATTATTTTGTCACATTTGCCGATTTTGCCCTGCATGTGTGCTCATACAGAAGAAATCTTATGCTGCAACCATTGAGTGTTTTTCTACTTTTATTCTGTCAATTTAAAGACTGTTATACCACTGCCTTGCCTAAATTGTCTCACACAGTAGCATCATCTTTTCATCCCTATAAAAAGGGCTGTACCCAACGATGACTTCATACAGCTAAATAATACCCTTACATTCTTTTTGCAATAATGACTTTTTAATTACAGGAAGATTTAATTTCCGGCTTAGTGATCCATGTTTATTTAGGCGAGCTGGTAAAATGACAATGCATTAGGAAAGGACTGGCCAGTTTCTTAATACTCATTCACCAAAATAAATGTCTGTTTCCATTTGTCTTATTTAGATGTAGTCTTCTTTTGGATGAAGGAAATAATCCAGTTGAGTTCTACTGGGAACAAAAACAACTGATACTTTATTAAATAATACCCATTGACTCTGATGATAACCCTTCAAGTGAATAGTTCCTTTGGGCTTTTGGGACACATGCATTGTAAAGATTAATAGAGATAAATGGCTGTGGGCAGTAAACTGATTTCTGATTGGTTGCTAGCACCCACTCTCTGTCTCTACATTTTCTTTTACAATGAGCCCATGGTGGTAATCATCTATGTTTTTTCAAAGAAAAACATACATGTATAGTAAGTGTTTTCACATTTTCATTCCATCTGACTGGTGCAGACAAATTAGAAGGGTGCTCCGTCTACTAATAAACATATCCCAAAATAACATAACTTTCTACAGACAGGAGGCAAAAAGGCACACTACCAGCACCAGAGCTACAAAAATAATGATTTTATTTTGAAATCCATAAAGATGAATGAATAACCTAACAGCAGTTTCCCAAATACTTGGTGAACCTTACTGTTCCAACACTACAGACAACACCATTAGTGGTAGCATCCAGTATACACTGTGTATTCACAACTTATACGTCCTGATTGCTACCGTGCTTTAATACGTGTATATATTAGCACCATTGGTGTTGTCTGTGTGGTGTTAGGGTTTTAACATTCACCAAACATTTGAACAACCGCTCTTAGGTTATTTATTTGGCTTTAATGATGTCAAAATATAATCATTACTTTTGTAGATCTAGTACTTCATGGTTCTTTTTTCCAACCATCTATGTATGTTTCCATGTTTTACCTATCCTTGTGTGTCTTAAATGCTGATATTTTGTCATGAATAAATGCTACAGCATCAAATCATCCACTGGCTTTTCCTATCTTGGTTATCTCTGCCTAAAGCACATGTCCAAGAAAAACATGTTTTTTCCTGTTTTGGATAGTTTTTATGGATTTAGTGAGTTCTGTTAGAGAGATTTCACTTCACTTTCTATAATAGTGACAGTGGTTACATGAGTTAAGATGTGAGGAAAAATCTGCAGCAGGGGGATAGATATCAATAAAAAGTTGACAGGGGTTCTAGCTCTCCCCCACTCTTATTAAAAAAAATATTTTTATTTCTGTCTTGATTTTGTCTTTGTTTTTTTTGTAGATTTCCCCCTTTACTTGCTTTCGATCAATGTATGGGCAGCTTTACTGTTTCTTTCACAAAGAAGGAAACAGTAAAGCTGCCCATACATTTATCGAAATTCAAATGGTTCAGGAGCGTCTCGATCCACGTGTGTGCACTGTGGTTGAGCAAAAGTCTGTCCACTGATCGTCTTCTGTTCAACTGTCCTGTTGGATTTTTATTGCTTGATCAGTGTTGCAGTCAATAGCCCAATAAATTCTGACAGTGGGGAAGTATCCCTGCTGTCGGACTACAAAGATACAAGGGGAGGATTCCTCAAGTGTGTGGATGGAGGAATGGGGTCAGTTTTTTTTCATTCAACCCACTGGTTGCACAAAAGAAAAACTGATCAATGTATGTGCCGCTTAAGTGAGGGGAAATCTCTGTAAAGGAGCCTTGGGTAGCAAAAAAAATTTGACATAGGTTCTCAAACTTTCGCACTCCGTCCAAAACTAAAACAAACAGAGGTGGCTGGAAATACACTTTTAGAGATCTGTTTATAAATGTCTTCACATAAGATTCACCCATCTTTCACTGAAGATTTAAACCATTTTTTTTTTATTCAATTAAAAAAAAGTGTGAATCCTGGGTGAAAGTTGTGTGATTCCTGTGTAAAGACATTTATAAATAGATCTCATAAAGTGTATTTCAAGCCACCTCTGTTAGTATTAAAGGACCCCAAATATCATGAAGTCTGACTTTTTCTGTTGATATTTTCTTTCTGTAATAGCTGTAAAACTAATAGGCAGAGTGATAAACTCTTTCATTGACCATGTCAGGTTGCATCAAGTGGGAACCATTTCCCCTTCCTTGGGATACAGTATATATACACCATGATATGCATTGATTTAACCTGATGCCATCTACCCAAAGCTTGTATGAAAGTGCTCGCAACCTTTCACTCCATACAAGATGATTTTCTTAGGAACCCCACTGGGCCTCCATCAGGCAACAAGAAGTTTCCTCATTCCAGCAATTGTTTATTGAAATAATTGCTTCAAGTTTTCTAATCCCAGAATCTATCTAAAGCTGGAATTTCAGTTTTAGGTGATCTGATGCTTTAAAAGGAATAGGTTACAAAGCAAAATATCTATCTCAGCTGCTGGAAGCAGCTTTTCCCAGTTAAAATGTATTATACCTGTTCCAATGGAGTTATGCTAAAGCTATTCAGCTTACTGTCATTGAAATTACTGCTTCAAATTGTATGAATTTTAGCAGTCGAGAAAAAGTTGTTTCCAAGCTTTCTAAGCTTCATGGATTATTCCCTTTTAATTGGAAAATCTCAATATTTTAAGATTTTCAGGTTACTTCTATACTGAATCTATGAATTATTATATTGTCATCATCTAACAACTATTAATCCTGTTTGCTTTTTTAGATATGACCTGGCAAACCTGGGCATATTTTACCAAGACCTGAACCTCAGGACAATAGCTGAGAGCCCTGCTACCAGTGTAAGTAAAGCATGATTTAAAAAAGCATAGTATTGAAAGGGGCTTTAAGGTACCATATTATACTAACACACTACCGTATCTAAAAGTCATAACTTTTAATCATACTGTGTAAAATTGCCAATACACAATGAAATTACATACAACAATTAGTAATTCCATATAAATATGGTTGAAAACAATTAAGTCATACACATAAGTACAAATCTTCCTAGGTATCATTTGGCACATTTGAAGCAGTATCATAATATATTGAAAGTAATATTTTTAATGAACAGATGTGTGGACCAGTTTTTCCATGCTACATGCTAATGGGCTAAGTGTACCAAGATATATCAGGTGACTTCTTCAAGAGGCCTTCCATAGTATAACTTCCAAAAACAGTTCTACCTTGGATTGTTTTTACTAATACATGGACAGTCCAGAGAAAGAGGCCAAGAGGAAATACTGGATGAGATGCTAGTCTAATCTCACAAACTCCTGGTTTCTTCTGTTTGTACAGACTCTGGGAAAGCAGAACATTGATGAAAAGCTGACAATCCTGTAGCGTTTTGTCATGGTACATTTTATTAATAGATAGCTTTAGTCTTTAAAGGGCAGAGGAGGGACTCTCAAGAGTTAATTGTATAGTGTTGTAGGCTCCAACAGAATAACTGAATGTTTATTTTATTAACTCAGCTTAATCTCTTTCTACAGCTTACTAATCTACTGGCTAACTTTGGAGGTCAGCTGGGTCTGTGGATGAGTTGCTCTATGGTCTGTGTTCTCGAGATTGCAGAAATTTTCCTCATTGACTCTTTCTGGGTGGTCTTGCGTCAGCAATGGCAAAAATTCATCAGCTGGTGGAAGAATCGTAAGGGACAAACAGAACAATCCCCTGATCAACCTTCTTCAGTTATAGCTGGTAGAGACAACCCGTGCCTAACAGATGATGATCCACCTACTTTCAACACAGCGCTACAATTGCCTCAAGCCCAGCACTGCCAAGTACCAAGAACACCACCACCCTTATATAAGTCTCTACAGCTAGACTCAAATTTCAAGGAGTTGTCTCCAAGTGAAGAAGATGTGTCTATAGAATATATGTGAGAGGTTCATAGAAATAACTTTTTGAAGAAAAGTCACTTATGAATTCTTACACTGAACAAGCCATAGTTCAAAAGAGAAGCTGAAATGTTCAAAAGATCTTGGTAGTAAATGTTCTTTTTGGTGCTTGATTGAAATTCAATGAAGACTTTTGATCCCTCATAATGTGCCACAACTGAGTTGACAATTTTCACTGGTTGGTATTGTCACTTAGTCATATAAATATTGATTATTAAATAATTGTATATAATGCTAATTTGACTTGCACAACTAGGTATTTTTAAGTTTAGATGAAAATTCAGTGTACATCTGCTAAATGTATTTTGGATGCATCAAACCAAAAGTTTTTCAATGTCTAACAGTTCATTTTCTTTCTAAAGCTTGTCCCCTGGCAGAAACCTGCTATCTGTAGGGAAGCAGTGGTCTCTACAAGCAGTTAGACATTGAGCACCTTTTGTTTTATTGCACCTGAAGTGCATTTAGCAGATTTAAACTAAAAGTTCAATAGTTTTTTTATTGATTATAAGAGCAGTTGTAGCAATATGGTGGAACACTAATGCCTAGGTGTAGGCTAGTTTTAATTAAATTGATAATCCTTTTGGTACTGTATTGATTTACAAATGCTGTATTGTTTCGTAACATATTACCTGTTTTAGCTGTTGTCAAGTTACTTATTTCAGGCAGAGCTGTTTTTGGTAGCCTGATGATAACTCAAATATGTTCTCTGGATATGAAGAAATTTACTACAGAGAGCAAAACTAATGGCCAATAGGCTTAGAAGCAAAAAAAAAAAAAAAAAAAAAAGTTATATCAACGCATTTAACAAACCATTGACAGAAATTATACACAAACCTTGTGGTGGACTCAAAAAAATGCAATAGTCTGCATGGAGTGGTCGCAGGGGCATGACTAGCAATTACAGGGCTCCATAGCAAAACCTGTAATGGGCCCCAACAGAAAAAAAAACGATTTTGTATAAGACCCTAATTGCCATGGCAAGTGACAAAAGACTGAAAAGAATGTCACAGTGTGAAATAGAAACTGTACAGCATGCCACATGGAGTGAAACAGTGCAAAAATGGAAGTGGTGTGGAATAGGGAATATTCAGCATGGTAAATGAAATGAGGTATTGCTGAATAGGGAACATACAGTATTGTATATGGGATGGAGCCGTGGGAATATGGAACACACAGCATAGTCTTGGGAATGACATGGTTGGAATAAGGATTGTATAGAATGGCATATGAAAAAAGGTGTTGAAGAATAGGAAATAAATAACTTTGTATTTTGGAATGAGGCAGTGGGAATAAGGAACGTACAGCGTGGCATGTGGAATAAGATGGGGCAGTAGGAGAAATGTACAGAATTTTATACTGAATATTGTTTTGCCGAATAGGGAACAGCATGGTATACTGAATGAGGTCTGGTGGCATTAGGATTATACAGCATGGCATATGCAATGATGGGGTGTAATTGGGAATGTAAAGCATGGCATACAGAATGAGCTTTGGCAACATAGGTAATATACAGCACTGCATATGGAATGAGGGGTGCAAAAAGGCATTGGACAGCGTTGCACATTAAACATAGGGATGTAGAATGGTGCATGGTAAGCATGCCACATGAAATAAAGCATTGCACCAAAGGGAACTTACAGCAGAGTGAGAGAGTGGAGAGTAGCTACAAAGCATCGTAAAAATGGCCTATCTGCGCTGCTGCTGCTCAAGCTGACTCTATTAAGACCTCTATCATAAAGTCAGAGGGAAGTGGAGAGTGAGATGGTTGGCCAGAACCCCAGGCATGAGAAGTGCTGGGCGGAAGATTTCCTTTTCTGTCAGTCACACACTGAAAGAACAGAAGTGTGACTGACAGACAAGCAAAAGAGCCACACAGGATTTGACAGCTCACCTAATCATTGGTGCCATTTTTAAACACTGAAGCAAATAGATTAAATCTTCCACTACTAGCTTCTTCTGGGTCTCAGACAGATTACACTTTTTTCAGAGTAAGGCAGAAGAACTGTGTAACAGGCTTGTGTGTTCACAAATGGTAATGGTAGTGGTGATCGGGCGAGCTGTCAAATCCTGTGGCGGTCCAGTCTGATTGGAGGTCTAGATGGGGTCACACTGGACTGCCCAGTGTGACTGACAGAACAGGAGATCTTCTGCCCAACCCTTCTCATCACTAGGTTGCCGATGCCACGTGGTCTGCTATGGCAGTAGTTCCACCAATAAGTGATCACAAACTACAACTTAGTGGACTTAAAGTAGATGTTAACACAGTCACTAAAAGTTCATAAAAGTTTTAACATATTTTTAATGTTAGTATGTTTAAAGTCTTTGAAAATCTGCAGTTTTCATTAAAAGAATAACAGTTCAGCTTTAAGCACATCCAATTATCCTTTACACTGTCACATCTGACATGCAGAAGCTTCCAGTAAACTTTGCTGCAGAAAATATATTGCTGTCCATCAGATCCCTCAACATATCAGCAGTTTCTGTGGGAAGGTTTTTTGTGCGACACAGTGCTTCAATACTCAGAAAGTGTGTTAATATCTCCTCGCCCCAACTGGGTCGCTATGTAATCCTACTCAGGGAACTTGTCTTATATATATATATATCAATATGTTCAAGTTATGGTGGAACACCTTTTTAGAGATGTATAAATTAGGTGAACTTAGTGCTTCCAATAAAGTGTATCATTCTCCACTCTGGCGATTCAGGAGAATTAATAATATAGTTGAGTTTTTGTCATTAAATGCCAATTTTGTGTTACACAGTTAGTCAGGTTGAAAAAAAGACACAAGTCCATCCAACTCAACCAACAAAACTAGGACTTGTGGACTTGGGTTCATGTGCCTGGGTAAATGTATTAGTCTATGTTTTGTAGGAGCTAATTTTGTTCACCACAAGCTAAACAGAGGTTATCAAACACTAAACACAGACCTCAGCACTGGACTGGATACCCGTGATTTACAGGGAAGTATTAGAACATGTTTGGGTTCTGTTAGTAATTCATTCAGTGGTCACCTTAGAAGCGCTTATCTACTGCCATACTTTCCCAGCAGATATTGAAGTGAAACTCCAGCAGATGCTGTAAAAAAACCTGTAGCGGAGTTATTCGGTCAATCAAAATTCAATTAATAAACAACGCCAATATTATTTCATTAGGCCTGCCTTAAAATGACCTTGACGTTATCCACTGTATTCCAAAAGGGAGGATGAAAGTGGGTCTGTAGGACTGCAAGCCAATAAGGCTAGGGTACACAGACCTATCTTATTGAATAAACTGAAGGTGGAGAGGTGACACAGAAAGTAGATGTAAAGGCTCTGAATTATGTATAGCTATACAACTTGGTAATGATATGAGTCTCGAGTAGCTAAGCCAAATTACAAACATTTTGGTGCTATAATTCTAAATCTTACATTTAGCTGTTTGTTGTGCATTCTGCTTTAATCAGCTAATGCGCTCTTTAATCAACTGATCTGTGTTCACCTAGAAGTGAAATTCTGCATATACTAAAACAAACATGGACAGATTTCCTGTAGGTAAAAAAAAAAACCTTTACTTATCCAAAAATGCAAAATTTGTGGTATACATAACTATTTGTAACACATTTTACTGATCTTTATGACTTGTTTAACACTTGTTTTGTGTGCTTTAGGATTCTTGTGCTGTGCACAAAATGCTGCTATGTTTATTAGAGAGTTACTGGCCTATTCTGGGGCTTGACAAAGAGGTCAATAAGGATGAACACTGTCCTGTAGCACTATCTTGCACCTTCAGGTTACCAGCAACATGAATGTACTGTACAGGTTAAGCATTTTTTATACAACCAGTATAAATACATAGATACTGTATCTTAAAATATATATAAATGTACTCTTGTATGTACATATTAAGAGACGTGTGTATATTACAATACTATATTTAAGGTTGAAGTGAATTTTGTCTTTTTAATAAAATATTTCCATTGAGTGTCAAAGTGTGTCCTGGCTTACAAAATAATGATGCTTAGTAGATAAGTTAAGCAAGGACAGATTGTCTTGGTATTTTAGTTTGTATTCAGGTAATAATGTAATAGAAAGGTCCACCCTACTACTTAGTTGATAGATTAAAGTGGATGTAATTTTTTTTTTAACCAAAATTTGAATGTTATTGAGTTTCAAGTACCAAAATACAAAAAACACCTCAGCAGTCTTGTTGAAACAATTACCCAAATCACCCCCCTCACAAGTTCCCACCCTCTACCCCTTCCACTCGGCATTACTTGTCTATTCATCTATTGTATCTCCCTTTCTTCTTCGTCTACTTTTGTTTGTTTTTTTTTTTCCCTCGTACCTTAGTCCGCCCAAATTGCTAAATTTTTAATTTTTATTTGTCTTCTTAAAATCTGCCCATTTTACCCATTTATTTGAGAAATTCTCCGTCTGGTCTTCCTCTCTGCTTCCCAGATACTCTATATTGTATATATACTCAACTCTTTTACATCATTCTCTAATTTTGGGGCTTTCAGGCTCTAGCCATTTTTTGGGCAGTCCCAACAGAAGTGGGCCATCGTGCCCAGCATACTACAGCCCCTCCAACATAGAGGGGACCTCTCTGGTTGACATTTTGATACTTTTACTGGTGTTATATATCATCTCGATAAACATTTATAACTAATTTCAATGGTGTTTACGTTGACTGCTTAATCATGGGCAGCTTTCAACAGTACATTTACTTCTTGTTCTTTTAATCGTGTTCCTAATTCCTTTTCCCATGTCTCTATGAATGGAGGTATCCTCAGGTCCACCATTTCCATTAGCATTTTGTATATCTGGGATATGCTATGTTTTACTTTAGTTTGTGAGTTACATCATTTTTCCACTAGGTTCAGGTCCTTCTCGGATCTAATCAGTTGTGGTAAAGATCCCACAAAATGCTTTAACTGAGAGTACCTCCATTCATTCAGGGACATGTTTTCCCCTCTAGTTTTAAGCTTGTGATATGTTCTTATCTTCCCTCTCTGTGTTATATCTTTTAACTCTGTGTTTTTAATCCAATTGCCAAATTATGTCTCATTCCCAGGTGCGAAGTATCTTGTGCCATCCAATGATAGCAGTGGCGAATTGTATTCCCATTTAGCATGCCTGTGTATTGTGTCCCATATTTTTGAAACTACTGTAGTCATTTTGTGTGTAAGTTCATGTGTGTATCTGTATGTTGGTTGAATCCAAATACTTTCATTTAATTGTGTGCAACTTATAATGGATTCTATCTTAACCCATCTTTTACCTGAATTTTTTTTGTCAATTCTATAATTCGTGATAATATACAGCTGCAAGAAAAAGTATGTGAACCCTTTGGAATGATATGGATTTCTGCACAAATGTGTCATAAAATGTGATCTGATCATCATCTAAGTCACAACAATAGACAATCACAGTCTGCTTAAACTAATAACACACAAAGAATGAAATGTTGCAATGTTTTTATTGAACACACCATGTAAACATTCACAGTGCAGGTGGAAAAGTATGTGAACCCCTAGACTATAATGACATCTCCAAGAGCTAATTGGAGTGAGATGTCAGCCAACTGGAATCCAATCAATGAGATAAGATTGGAGGTGTTGGTTACAGCTGCCCTGCCCTATAAAAAATACACACCAGTTCTGAGTTTGCTTTTCACAAGAAGCATTGCCTGATGTGAATGATGCCTCGCACAAAAGAGCTCTCAGAAGACCTACGATTAAGAATTGTTGACTTGCATAAAGCTAGAAAGGGTTATAAAAATATCTCCAAAAGCCTTGCTGTTCATCAGTCCACGGTAAGACAAATTGTCTATAAATGGAGAAAGTTCAGCACTGCTGCTACTCTCCCTAGGAGTGGCCGTCCTGTAAAGATGACTGCAAGAGCACTGCTCAATGAGATGAAGAAGAATCCTAGAGTGTCAGCTAAAGACTTAAAAAGGGAGGATACCACAGAGGAAGCCACTCCTGTCCAAACAAAACATTGCTGCACTTTTACAGTTTGCACAAGAGCACCTGGATGTTCCACAGCAGTACAGGCAAAATATTCTGTGGACAGATAAAGCCAAAGTTGAGTTGTTTGGAAGAAACACACAACACTATATGTGGCGAAAAAGAGGCACAGCACACCAACATCAAAACCTCATCCCAACTGTGAAGTATGGTGGTGGGGGCATCATGGTTTGGGGCTGCTTTGCTGCGTCAGGGCCTGGACGGATTGCTATCATTCAAGGAAAAATGAATTCCCAAGTTTATCAAGACATTTTGCAGGAGAACTTAAGGCCATCTGTCTACCAGCTGAAGCTCAACAGAAGATGGGTGTTGCAACAGGACAATGACCCAAAGCATAGACGTAAATCAACAACAGAATGGCTTAAACAGAAGAAAATACGCCTTCTGAAGTGCCCCAGTCAGAGTCCTGACCTCAGCCCGATTGAGATGCTGTGGTATGACCTCAAGAAAGCGATTCACACCAGACATCCCAAGAATATTGCTGAACTGAAACAGTTCTGTAAAGAGGAATTGTCAAGAATTACTCCGGACTGTTGTGCACGTTTGATCTGCAACTACAGGAAACGTTTGGTTGAAGTTATTGCTGCCAAAGGAGGTTCAACCAGTTATTAAATCCAAGGGTTCACATACTTTTTCCACCTGCACTGTGAATGTTTACATGGTGTGTTCAATAAAAACATGGCAACATGTTTACATGGTGTGTTTAAGCAGATTGTGATTGTCTACTGTTGTGACTTAGATGATGATGATCAGATCCCATTTTATGACCAATTTGTGCAGAAATCCATATCATTCCAAAGGGTTCACATACTTTTTCTTGCAGCTGTAACTGCGTCATAATATCTTTTAATACTTGGGGCTGCTACCCCCCCCTCCCCCGTGTTTTCCCTTTATTAAAGCGGAGTTTCACCCTCAAACGTTTATGAGATAAAAATACCCCCGGGACAGTCAGGGCTAGTGCATTTCAGAATGGATAGCCTCTGAACTGTCCCAGGTTGCACTTACCTTTTAGAAGAAATACTTACCTTGAAAATTTCTTGCCCAGCGCTGCCATCTCAGGTGTGGGCAGCTGAAGCCAGGGTGTCCTTATCGGTGTCCTCTTCCGTGTCCTCTTCGGTCCCAGAATGCCCGGCACCGGCCCGGCTCGTCACTTCCGGGGCAGGCGCGTTATCCCTGCACAGCTTCTGGGCGAAAGTAGATACCCCTGTCTTGTCCCATTGAACATTCCATTTACTTTTACCCTGTCAAATGCTTTTTCAGCACCTATTGACAGTAGCAGATCAGGGGCCTTAGGTCCTCTAGCTTTTTGTAAAGTTCTTTTCCTATTATCTTTCTCTTCTCTACCCGGAATGAAACCTGTTTGGTCTGCATGGATCCATTCAGGCATCAGCTCTTTTAATTTAGTTGCCAGTATTTTTGTGTAAAGTTTTATGTCAGAGTTTAATAACTCTAGAGCACAAGGTTGCATCTTTTCTTTCTTTTGATATTACAGTTATGAACGCTTGTAATGATTCTGCTCTAATTTCCTTTCCTTCTCCTAGTAGTCTAGTCTTGAGTACATCCCATGCACAGGGGAGTGGAATGAGTAGTCCCTCTCCCTGGGGTGTTGAGTTCTCCATACATCCACCAACTGACATTGAAACAATTTCTTTTTCACTGCCTTAAGTTGGTGACTACCAATCGCCTGTGCCCGAGGTGTGCAGTCCACGTGTGGGTCTCCTGCCAGTATAAATTTACCTTTTTTAAACTGCATCAACTTTTCTAATATTCTTTTCAAATAGCTCCTCGGATTTTTGTTTTGGCAGTATACATTTGCCACCCTGCATTCCATTCCCTGCTGTTGCCCCTTCAAGAATATGTACAGTCCCTCTGGGTCAACCAACCTATCTTCTAAAGTAAACCTAACATCCCTTGCCATACCAAATGCTACTCCCTTTGCTCTTTTGGATGGCGAGTCTCCATAAAACCATATTGGGTAATATTTTGAGTATAATTTCACATTTGTATCTTGTGCTATATGTGTCTCCTGTAGAAATATTATACAGTACTAGCAGAGTAACGCCTGAGTTCTTCTAGAAGCTTATGCCTTTTGATTGGCAATTTTAGTCCTGTTACATTATATGTTAGGAATTTTAGGGTAATCATGTGTTCTCTCCTTCTCCTGTATTCCACCTCCTTTTTCCTCTGCTCTCAGTCTACGTCCAGTATGGAAATAGGGCCATTTCCTGAAGATTATATGGGTAGGCTTGGACCAGGGATCGGAAGGGGAGACAACATCCCCCCCCCACCTTTCTACTGCTATACTTGGTATGATGTAAATTTGACCAACTAAGGGCTCTGGAGTAGTAAATATTATCCATGTTGGACACTCCTTGTCCATCTACTCCTATACCCCTAGCTGGTGCTCTAACCAGTGCGCTCGTAGAGCTCATTCTCCCTGGTTCGGGACCCAGCAAGTTTTCCCATCCTTAAGACCCTTAAACCCTCTTTTTCTCCCCCCCATCTGCCTGCTTCCCCCATCTGCACCCGGCTAAGCTCCCCCCACTCCTCTCTGCTCTATCTTTTATTCAGCTTTATAGTTTATTTTCTTTGATGCCATTTGCCACTGTTCTTCTTCTTGAATTAATTCTTCTGTTTTATCTTTGGACCAACCTGGAATATTTGGTATTGGGATTTCAAAATTTTTACAGAAGCCCTGCGGGTCTTCTGGAAATATTAATCTTGCTGTGCAGCCTTCCCTCCGGCCAATAAATGAGCTGGGAAGCCCCAATTGTACCATACTCCATGGTTTTGCATCGACTTCAGGAGTGGTTTAAATAATCTCCTCCTTCTTAACCACATAACGACCGCTCACATTGCTGCTACTGCGGCAATGTGGCTCGTTATTGTCCAGCGACGTAGACTCTTCCCCTTGTGGGCGGCGTGCACGCGCCGCTGGAGGCTCGCTCCCGCTGTTTTCAGTCACAGCGGGAGTCGGGCTAGGGGAGGAGCGGCGGTGATCACCGCCGCTCTTCCCCGATCGTCGGGGAATCGAGTTTGGAGATCCACCCGCTTGTGTAAACAAAGCAGGCGGATCTCCTAAGTGACAGGCAGGGTCAGATTGCAGGGTTTAGCATAGCATTGCAGCTGTAGGTACAGTAGGTACAGTGAATATCTCCTAAACCTGCACGGTTTAAGAGATATTCACACTGCATGCAGCTGGTGACGTCACCTGCGCATGCGTTCTGAAGGGACAGTATACCCATGCCATACCCAGAGCTCCAAGTCGCGGTATGTGACTACAGACTACAGAGGATGCAAATCCGGAAGGAAGACCAGGTGAAGATGAAGGCACCTGTCAGCAGTGACAGCATGCCGCTAGAGGGCTTCCTTCTAAGTATTTCATAATGTTCTAGTAAGCTATGCATAGTAGCACATTATGCCTTTTCCTTGCAGGGTTTAAAAAAAAAAAAATTCAAAGATTTTTACTACCACTTTAATGATCTGAGAACCCATGTTTGTGAAGCAGGAGAGCGATTTCCAAACACATTAACTGCATGAACCATGCTGTTTCTTACATCAGAACACCTGATTTAAAAACATATATCAATAGGGAAGTGCCAAAAGAGTACTTCAAAAACAATAGGTACCACATCCTATTAAAGTACACAAATAAAGACATTATAGGGGGTCATGGACATTTCCCAATACTCCAAGACAGAAAACAAACAAAATATAAAAAATTACATTAATTAGTTAAATATATTATTTAAAATTATTTTAACTATCTATTGTAATAAACTTTAATATTTTTATAATGAGTTTGATTTCTGTCTAGGTATACCAGAAAAATCTATTACCTCCTATAATGTTTTTGCGTTTGTGATTTAAAAATATGTCAGTACTTTTTGCGTTTGTGATTTAAAAATATGTCAGTACTAAGATGTTTTTCACAACTACTATTCCAACTTGCCTTGGTAGTTTAAATGTGATTGATGATGCAGGAAGCAGAGAGGGTGAATATAATGTTGCATAGGCATTGAAAGTACACTTTAAGTGACCCTTTAAGTTGGTCTCTGTTTTTTTTGGCAGTGGTGGAGGAAGAAAGAATTTTGAATGCAAGTTTTCTTTTACTGTTTCTGAATTTGGCTTCTGTCCAGTCTCTTTGAATTAGCAGATTTCAAACTAATCTAAAATGAATGCCATTGACATGTGGACAGCCAGTAAAGGTAGTTTGTTTTGATAAGCCATGCTTATCAAAATATACAGTATATTACCCTCTCTCTTTTGACATGAAGTGGATCAGTGAGAAAAGAATGAAAAACATCACAAACCCTACTTTTGTCCAGAATATCCAAAAGACATAATGAGTCCAGCCTTAAATCATTCATAAAGCAGTCTAGAAGGAAATACAATTTTCTGAGTCTACATAGAAATTGTCATGAAGGGGTGTCCTAGGCACCACATCTCTAAACAGAATGCAAAGAGAAACAAAAATAAATTTGTGTGACTTTTAAGATGTTTACAACCTCAGAGATGAACATAAACAATTGCCATACGAGGTGTGTCTAAAAGGTTTGGTGGATGGTGCGATATCGGCAACATGAGCCAGGGGCCCGTGCATGCACATGGCTATTCAGAGACAAGTCGAGAAGCTACATCTAGTGCGCAGTTGTAACGCTCCTGCGTTTCATGTATGGTGTGGATTTTCAGCTTCAGAAATATTCCACTTCAGTAGTCATGTAAGAGAGATGCTGAGATACCATTCCCAACCTCAATGACTCATCATGTGTGGAAGGTCTTAATTCAGCTAGTAAATACACACACTCAACAAGCTGGTTCCTAGAGTGACTTTATGTATGTAGTAACACAGTGATGAAGATTTAAGAGACAGGTTGAGTGGAGGTGGTAGGTGACAGACACTTGAAGGTAAGACAGTAGCAGATGGATGCAGGTAGGTTTAGCAATCATGTATGGTAGCAGATGACAGAGTAGCAGGTGGACATACAAGAGAGATCAACCCAGTGCAGGAATAAGTAGCAGTAGTCTTAAGAGCTAGCAATCTAGATATGCAGATGTGATAAATAGTCTTTACTATGCAGAGCTAGATAGTGTAAGCTTAGTATAAGTTTATAGAGGGTTCCCCTGCGGGGTACTTAGCACTAATAGCAATACAGCCGAAGGTTGGTTCAGGAGGAGCGGATGATCCGGAAGCGGGATACAGGGATCAGCGCAGCGAGGTTCCGTCAGCGAGGTATGCTTGCAAGCACGAAAGCTTCAAGCCAAGTTAGCATCCAGGTAAGGGTGTTTGAACGAACACATGTGAGTGAGAACCGGCGATTTAAATAGCCATCTAGTCCGGCGCTGAGTGATGACAGCTTCAGTCTTAAAGGTGTATGCACACCTTTCCAAAAGAGAATGGTGGGGCGCATACACTTGTGAAAAGAGTAATTTAGGGTACCAAAGGTACCGGAACATTACAATACCCCCCCCCTTAAGGCCGGCTCCTGAAGGCCTCTGGAGCTGGTTTGTCTGGGTATCTCGCATGAAAATTGCGGATTAATCTAGGGGCATGTATTTCAGAGGTGTTTCGCCAGGTGTCGTCTTGGGGCCCATAGTTCTTCCATCTAACCAAGTACTGAAGTCTTCTTCTGTAGATACGAGAATCCAGAATCTCTTTTATCTCGTATTCTTCTCCACCTTCAACTTGTACAGGAGGCGGAGGTGGAATATTAGGCCTTATTCCTTGGTCCGGAACATGGGGCTTCAGTAGCGACACATGGAAAATGGGATGGATTTTTAGGTCTATTGGCAATGTAAGCTGTACTGCAGCTTTTCCAATAAGTTTTTTGATTGGGAAAGGTCCCAAGAACAGAGGTCCAAGCTTTTTGCTAGGGATCTTCAGTCTTAAATTTTTTGTTGAGAGCCAAACGAGGTCCCCGATAGTGTACTGTGGAGAAGGTCTTCTGCGAAGATCATAGTACTTCTTTTGTTGACTTTGAGCGTGTGCAGTGGTAGTATTTAATAAACCCAGAGAATCCTTTATTTGGGTAAGATAGTCTGAGGCTACTGGGTTGTTTGAAGGAAGGATGCGTGGTGGAAGAATAGAGGGATGAAACCCATAGTTCAAGTAGAACGGACTCTGCTTGGTTGTACTGTGGGTTGCGTTGTTGTAGGCAAATTCTGCCAGAGGGAGAAGATCCACCCAATCATCCTGTTGGTAAGAAGTGTAACAACGTAAATACTGCTCGATGCATTGGTTGACTCTTTCAGTCTGTCCGTTGGTCTGCGGATGGTAAGGAGAAGTGAGCTTCCGCTCGATCCGTAGTATGTGACATAGTTCTTGCCAGAACTTAGAAATAAATTGGGATCCACGGTCAGACAGAAGAGTTTTTGGGATACCATGTAATCTAAAAACATGTTTCATCAGGAGTTCTGCCGTTTGTTTGGACGAAGGTAGTCTGCGAATAGCAATGAAATGTGCCATCTTTGTCAGATGGTCCACTGACACCAAGATGGTATTAAATCCTTTGGAAAGAGGCAATTCTACGATGAAGTCCAAGGACAAAACTTCCCATGGAGTTTGGGGTATTGGTAGACTGCATAGTAGACCGGATGGTCTCGTAGTGTCAATTTTGGACCTGGCACAGACATTGCATGAAGAGACGAATTTTTGTATAGATGTTTTCATGTCAGGCCACCAGAATTGCCGGGAAATTAAATTAAGAGTCTTTGTCATACCCATATGTCCTGCCATAGGCACATCATGAGATAATTCCAAGATCTTGGTGCGTAGGGTAGGTGGTATGTAAAGTTTGTCGTTGTAGTAGAGGAAGCCTTCTGCATCAGTATTTAGTTGTGGTGGGGGTGAATTCAAACTTATACCATGCAAAACCTCTTCCTTCAAGGAACGGACAACTCCAATAATGCGTTTGTGAGGTATTATAGGAACGGAAGGGATTTCAAAGTAGTTTTCTTCAGTTAGTCGTGATAGTGCATCCGCCTTTTTGTTCTTATCTGCAGGTGTGTAAGTCACTAGGAAGTTAAACCTTAGAAAGAATAGTGACCATCGTACCTGTCGGTGCGAGAGAGTTTTGCTAGTCTGAAGATATTGAAGGTTTTTATGGTCCGTGTATATAATTATTGGTAATTGGGTGCCTTCGAGTAAATGTCGCCAATTCTCCAGAGCCAATTTTATAGCAAGCAGTTCCTTTTCACCCACGTGGTAATTTATCTCGGGACTGCTTAGGGATTTAGAAAAAAAGGCGACTGGATGAAGTGGTGAAGTGTGGGTTGGTCGTTGGGAGAGTATTGCTCCTACTGCCATGTTTGACGCATCTACCTCCAGAATGTATTGGAGGGATGGGTCTGGATGGCGTAATATGGGAGCGGAAGTAAACCTTGTCTTTAACAAGTGAAAAGCTTTATTTGCTTCTTCTGACCATTTGAATGTTTTTTTTTATGCTAGTGAGCTGTGTGAGGGGTCTCACAATAGCAGAAAAGTTTTTTATGAACTTCCTGTAGAAATTTGAAAATCCCAGGAATCGCTGTAGCGCCTTGCAAGTGGTTGGTGTAGGCCAATCCTGAATGCAGGATATTTTACTCATGTCCATCTCGATTCCTGTTTTGGATATGATGTAGCCTAGAAAGAGTACCTCGTCTTTATGAAACAAGCATTTCTTCAGTTTCACATAAAGGTTATGTGCAAGCAATCTCGATAGTACAAGTCTTACATGTCTTATGTGTTCAGACAGGGATCGTGAATGTATAAGTATATCGTCCAGATATACCACAACACAGACATCTAGTAAGTCTTTAAAAATATCGTTTATAAATCGTTGGAAAACTGCAGGGGCGTTGCATAGCCCGAATGGCATCACAAGATATTCGAACAATCCGTATCTGGTTCTGAATGCAGTCTTCCACTCGTGTCCATCACGGATTCGAATGAGATTGTATGCTCCTTTCAGGTCCAATTTTGAAAAATAGGTAGCTCCACGCACCTGCTCAATGAGCTCAGGGATAAGCGGTAGAGGATAGCGATCTTTTATTGTGATAGCATTCAATTTCCTGTAGTCGATGATAGGTCTGAGACTTGAGTCCTTATTGCGAACAAAAAAGAGTCCTGCTGCTGTGGAAGAAGTGGAAGGTCTAATAAAACCTTTTTCCAAATTCTCATCCAAATAGGTTTTGAGATGGGAAAGTTCATCCTGTGAAAGAGGATAAACATGACCGAACGGCAATTTGCTATTTGGGAGTAGATCAATGCTACAATCATAGTCTCGATGAGGAGGTAATGCTTGAGCATTTTTCTCAAGAAAAACCTCAGAAAGATCCTGATAACATAGTGGTGCAATCTCATCTGTCACCATAGACAGAATCTTCCCGGAAGACGGGAGGTTACACGTATCCTCGCAATAGCAAGAGAGGAAGGCCAAGGACCGTTCCTTCCAATCTATGGTTGGTTGGTGTGTGTGTAACCAGGGAAGTCCCAACACAATGGGAAAGTGGGGTGAAGGTATTAAATCGAAGGTAGTAGTCTCCCTATGAGACTCGTTAATAGTGACTAGAAGTGCTTGTGTCTGATCGGTGATCGGACCAGAGGATAACGGAACACCGGTAATAAGACTTACTGAGACAGGTTTAAGTTTAGAAATAATAGGAATTTTATTTGAAGCAGCAAAACATATATCAATATAATTTCCACAAGATCCTGTGTCAATCATGGCCTTAGTAGTAATCCTGTTCTGGTCCCACTGTAATGTCAAACAAACAAAAATGTAAGGGTTAGTGAATGAAGTTGTCAATCCCCCTAGGAGGACATGTGAACACTCACCCTTCTTTTTGTTGACTAGGGGACAGACATTTATCTTGTGATCCGGGGATGCACAGTACAAGCAGAGATTTTCATATCGTCTTTTGGCTTTTTCCATAGTTGATAGCGGTGGGCGTATAGTTCCTACCTCCATAGGAACGGGGTTAACGGCCGGAATCCGAGAGGAAACGGATAATGGCATTCCCATTTTCTCAGCCTTTCTTTCTTGTAGTCTTCTATCTATGGTAATACTGAGTTGTATTAATGCATCCAGGGTTTTTGGTAGATCCGCTCGGGCGAGCTCGTCCTTAACGGCTTCTGATAGGCCAAGCCTAAATTGGGTTTTCAGAGATGCATCATTCCATTCTGAATCAAGGGTCCATCTCTTGAATTCCGCGACAAAGTCTTCTACAGGCCTCCTTCCTTGTTTCAAGGATCTTAATTGAAGATCGGCAGTACTCTGCCTATTGGGGTCATCATATAGGCTAGTGAGTTCTGCTAGGAACAAGGCATAGGAGTTGAGAAGCTGGTCGTTTTTCTCAAAAAGAGAGTCTGCCCAGGCTCGAGGATCGCCTGTTAGGTAAGAAATAATAGTACAAACCTTAACGTGATCAGTAAGGTAGGTACGAGGTTTTAGCAAAAAAAGTAACTCACATGCGTTTTTAAATTCGCGAAATTTTTTGCGATCGCCTGTAAATACCAAAGGGGGATTTATCTTGGGTTCAGGGGACTGAGCAGAGGTAAGTTGTGTCAGTCTAATTACCTGCTGCGACAGAGCCTGATTGTCTTCTTTTAATTCAGCAAGTGCGTGTATTAACGCAGTTACTTGCTGTTTTAATTGTGTCACCTGAGTGGTTATTTCTGCTGAATCCATTTGTGGGTTCGTTCAATCTGTGACGCTCCTGCGTTTCATGTATGGTGTGGATTTTCAGCTGCAGAAATATTCCACTTCAGTAGTCATGTAAGAGAGATGCTGAGATACCATTCCCAACCTCAATGACTCATCATGTGTGGAAGGTCTTAATTCAGCTAGTAAATACACACACTCAACAAGCTGGTTCCTAGAGTGACTTTATGTATGTAGTAACACAGTGATGAAGATTTAAGAGACAGGTTAAATGGAGGGGGTAGGTGACAGACACTTGAAGGTAAGACAGTAGCAGATGGATGCAGGTAGGTTTAGCAATCATGTATGGTAGCAGATGACAGAGTAGCAGGTGGACATACAAGAGAGATCAACCCAGTGCAGGAATAAGTAGCAGTAGTCTTAAGAGCTAGCAATCTAGATATGCAGATGTGATAAATAGTCTTTACTATGCAGAGCTAGATAGTGTAAGCTTAGTATATGTTTATAGAGGGTTCCCCTGCGGGGTACTTAGCACTTATAGCAATACAGCCGAAGGTTGGTTCAGGAGGAGCGGATGATCCGGAAGCGGGATACAGGGATCAGCGCAGCGAGGTTCCGTCAGCGAGGTATGCTTGCAAGCACGAAAGCTTCAAGCCAAGTTAGCATCCAGGTAAGGGTGTTTGAACGAACACATGTGAGTGAGAACCGGCGATTTAAATAGCCATCTAGTCCGGCGCTGAGTGATGACAGCTTCAGTCTTAAAGGTGTATGCGCACCTTTCCAAAAGAGAATGGTGGGGCGCATACACTTGTGAAAAGAGTAATTTAGGGTACCAAAGGTACCGGAACATTACAGCAGTACACGTGACCATCAGGGTAAACCCGCTTCGGGCAGTCAAACTTAGTCATTGTAAGAGGTAGGTTCACGGTGCAATAGAGCAAAGAGTGAACACCAAATTCAGCTACAAATTGGGAAAAACGGTAACAGAGACACATGAAATGTTGGTTCAAGTGTATGGGATGGAAGACATGAGCAGAAAATGTATTTACCACTGGTTCAAATGCTTTAGTGATGGGAAGGAAACGATTGAGGATGAGCCACGTTCAGATCAGATGTCAACAAGCAGAACCCCAGAGATTATCGAGTGAGGTAACAAATTCTGTCATAAGATTGGCGACTGACTCTACAATTGATGGCGGTAGAATTGAGCATTAGCAAGGACATCGTGCGCACCATTGTCTGCGAAGATGTGGGTAAGGGGAAGATCTGTTGCACAAGCTGACAGATGAACAAAAAGCAAAACGGATCAAAACCTTTGGAGATTTTATTACCATGCATGACCAGGATTATTATTATTATTATACAGGATTTATATAGCGCCAACAGTTTGCGCAGCGCTTTACAATATGAGGGAAGACAATACAGTTACAATACAATTCAATACAGGAGGAATAAGAGGGCCCTGCTCATTAGAGCTTACAATCTAGAAGGGAGGGTCAAGTGAAACAGAAGGCAATAACTGTGGGGGATGAACTGATGAAGAAAATTGAAGTACAGTGGGTAGGGAAGGCTTCTCTGAAGAAGAGGGTTTTCAAGGATCGTCTAAAAGCTAAAAGAGTAGGAGATATTTAGACAGATTGGCGTAAGGTGTTCCATAGGATTGGAAAGGCTCTGGAAAAGTCCCTCCTGGAGGGTAGCATGGGAGGAGGTGATGAGGGAGCTAGAGAGCAGGAGGTTTTGAGAGGAACGAAAAGAGAGATTAGGTTGGTATTTTGAGACTAGGCTAGTGATGTAGCTGGAGGCTAAATTGTGGATGGCTTTGTAAGATGTTGTTAGTATTTTTAATTTAATTCATTGGGTGAGCAGAAGCCAGTGGACAGATTGACAGAGAGAAGTAGCGGACACTAAGTGACTGGTAAGGTGTCATGCTAGCAGTAAGTTCACAAACAGTACAACACAAATCAATCTCCACTGTATTCGTTTCTATATAATGAGATAACATTTCTGACAGTCAATGTACTGTAAGGCCCCAGCTGCTCGGCATGGGGCCCAGAAGACAACAACAATGACTGCTATGATAGCAGTGAATGCTACAGTGGTTCTCTATTTCCCAAATGGTCCTACAGGTATGCCATATGCAAACTTACACTGGTCCAAGCTGGGCTAATGTAACTATGCAATACAATCCATACCTTGGTCTTTAGGGCCCACTGTCCTATAAGTGTTACAAAAATGTAAAAAAAGTATATTTTTAGGTCTTCATAGAACATTTCTAATTTATATCTCACAAGCTGATCCTCCCCCCACGGGCAATGGAGCTCTTGGGACTATAGATACCAAGTAATGTTATTTTGTTACCTTATCAATGTAAAATAACAGAGTTACAAGTTACAGTTCTGGCTATTTAGCATAATTGTATTGAATGCATATTTTGGTAAACCTCTTAAATGGAAAAAAAAAAAACTAATACCTGGAGTTTAGTTTTAAACAGTGACTGTTCACCTCTGAGCATTCAGATATGTGATGCTAGACACCTGTCAAGAAGCTGTATTGTTATGTGTTTTTTTCAGGCCCTCCTACAATTAGTCTATGGGGCTAAAAACACACATTCCTGCTGCAAAGAAGGCCCTGTGAAGCACATTGCTCCTAAAACGTGTTAAAAAATGTGCAGAAAGCCACAAAAAAATCTTTATTTTCTTACATCATGGGATGCAGAGCCATAAACCATAACATATGGGTTATATAGCCACCTACAGGTAAAGGACACTGGCAACCAATCAGAAGGGATGTCCCCCTATATAACCCCTCCCACACAGGAAGTTTCTCAGTTTTATCGCCAGTGTCTAAAGGTGATGGTCACGGTGGAGAGTCTCTCCACATTTTCTTCAAAAGAAGAAAGAAGATTATGCTATATACCCCAATCAAAGATCATTGAATCTAAGGGGTTAGCTATCAGATCCATCTAAAAAAAAGTCAGTGAACTTAAAAGATGGTACCTGAGCCTTGGGAAGCAGATATAATGTTTTGCCTGTAATGTTGTCCTTTTTAGGCGCAGGACCTTGGGATCCGGACCCCTGGTAATACCAAACCCCAAAGGCACTCCGTGCAGCGTGCTCTACAGGTCCAAGGCCATTAAGAGCTTTAAACAAGATGTATTTTGCATAGCTTAATATCCATAGTCTCATGTAGAGACCCACGTGGCACTCGGTCTCTGTTATCTTTTAACAGTGCATAAAATATTTACATTTGAAGAAAGATCCTTCATGTAGATTGACACAGGGCATTGAGGCAGGGGAACCCGCCAGTTGGGGGCAAGGGACGCTGACTCACCCAACAAACTGCGGGAACAAAGGGCCAACACTGCGCGGATGTCAAAAAATGAAAGGAAGAAATGGGGCCATGGGAGATTTTTATGGTGCCGTAGAGCTAAATGTACACATAATTCATAAAGAGATAATGTAAAATTCAACAACTTTATTTATACAGAAAAACAGACTATTAAAATCTTGTCAAAAATAACGAAAACATAGTAATAATGCATTACATTTACACAAACAAAGCCATGGTAATATTGCTTAATAAATGGAACATGGACTGATAAACAATAAACTGTTGTCAGTGATAAGGTAAGATATTTCTACTACTGGGTAGCAGGATGGTCCATATCCAATTCAGCACTTGACATGTTTCGCTGTTATTAAACCGCTTCTTTAGAAGTTTAATATAAGCTGAAACAATAAACAACAGCCTCAGAGAAATGAAAAACACATCACAAAAACGCAGAGTGACAACACAGTCAGAAAAGCCGCCAGGACCGTCAAACCAACACCGTACCACCTCCACCAGTGATGTTAGGAAAAGGGAAACCCAAAAGCCGCATCAGAAAGCCCCCCAGGCGGGTGTGGTGTGGCTAAAAAGGAGGAAGCCGCCAAAGCAATGTGCATGTATATTTTATACTAGGAGTATAAGAGGGGGCAAGAAAAGAGGGATACACACACATATATATACGGGTGTATGTAAAATTCAATCCCACCTATATTGCCAAAAGCACATTGGTTTTGTTTGTAAGTGAAAAGGTAAAACATCACTGGTATATTAAAAAAGAATAGCGCAACCATGCAAAAGAAATGACTATCAAATATGGAGACCATCCATAAATAAAAATGGGGATTTAGTTCCACCATATGGCCATATCGTGCTCAAGCCCACCACTGCGTCAAAGTACCCCATTATCGGTGGGTCCTACACTATCCATAAAAAAGGGGTGAATCCAGCCTCTCTTACCCTTGGAGACAACGCTCCTTGCTGGGAAGGTGTGCTAATGCACTGCAGGGGACTCCTCCTATATCTACTTGATAGAGGACACCAATAGAGTACAGGTGTGTGTGGGGGATGGGATGCTCAACCACATAAGTCTGGTCAGACCGAATACATAATAAACAAGCAAAAAATTGGGGGAGCAGACCCTGAACATGTATATCTAAAGCCGGTGCTTTAGATCACTGGTGTTAATGCTAAAAAGGAGAAGGCCCACTTTGAATATTTCATGAGGAGAATAAAGGATCCTAAAATAAGGTAGTTAAAATTGGTTATATAAAATAAATAGAAAGAATGAATATATAGGCAGACATATCCGTATCAAATTAGATATATCCATACCTAAAAGAAGGGGACTCCTGATTTATTCATGTTCAAAAAGTAGACAAAAAGTGAGCACAAGAGCTTCCAAGCGGTCAAGTGCAGTTCCCAGTAATAGAAAACTTATATAGTGCAGGAATAATGTCTACAAAGCTTCTTAGAAAGTTAAATATGTTGCTGCAGAGATATAAATCGCAGTACTTAACTTTCAGCAAAGGTAGTTTCCTTATTGAGAAGTACAAGGCACTGCAAAAAGTACAAGGGACAAGAGAGTATTACCAGTTAGAATGTATAATAAAAATTCCAGCAGCGTATAACAAAAAGCTGAGGGAACGGCTAGTTACAAAACACTACTATTTTTTTAGACCAAGCACTCGCACCCCTAATGACCCCAAAACAGTCAACCAAACATGTAAGTCTGGACAATTATGTCATACAAACCCCATACCCCAGCAATACGATGACCACACCGACCTCAACATAATCAACTTAACCCCCTATTCACTCACAGCAGTCCAAAAATCTGTCCTAAAATTAGGCTTAGGATTTTGTCCTACTCAAACTATTGACGTTTCCAACACTATTAGGGATATACAAATGTTCGCTCGCAATTTAACTTTTAAATATATTTACGATGAAGAACATAAACAAAAATGAATAGAGAGGAAAATATCTGAACAAATCAAAAATTTTACGATAGCAGAGTGTCGAGCTCTGCGTGACCTGGCTCTGCTCTATGAGGAGGGGAACATGGGCGACTCTGGGGCCCTGCCGTTGTCTGTGCTCCTGGGTCCCCCGTGTCCCCCCCTCCTCGCGAGCTCAAGGAACATCATTGGCATCCAATTTCAACTAATATTACCCCAGAACAACAAATAGCCATCTCCCAATTGCACAACAATTCGGAGATCGTGATTAAACCCTCTGATAAAGGGGGCAATATTGTCATCATGACACATTCCCAATATCAGGCCATGTGCCTTAAAATAATTAGTAATACAGAATGGTACATTCCCATCATGGATACCACTATTCAGGCTTATTTAGATGAGTTCCGAGCCTTAGTGGTTGGTGCCTTCCTTGAAGGCTTGATCAACAAAGACACTCTGGATTTCCTTAACAACAAATTCCCTCGTCTGTCTACCTTGTATTGTCTACCCAAGGTTCACAAAAATCTCCAAAATCCTCCAGGCAGACCTATTCTTTCGGGAATAGGCTCCTTGACCGAAAACGCAAGTAAATATACCGATTCTTTTTTGCTCCCTCATGTTTACCCTCTTATATAAGAGACACCTCTGATCTATTGAGACACCTTGAGGGGATTCATGTTCCTCTGGACGCCCTGCTTGTGACAGTTGATATCGAGGCTCTTTACTCGAGTATCCCTCACGAGCAGGGCGTCCGGATGACTGAATCCTTCCTCAAGGAACAAAATAGACATACCTGGCCCCTTTTGACCTTTGTGATTCAACTACTATCCTTTGTCCTCACAAGGAACTATTTTACATTTAACAATCAAATGTATCCCCAAGCCCAGGGGGTGGCTATGGGCACTGCTGTGCACCTTCTTATGCAAATCTTTATTTGGGGGGATGGGAGAGGAGACTGTTCACGAATGAAAAAAAGGAAAACTGGTTGTCTTGTATATTATGCTAGTACAGGTATATTGATGACCTGCTCATTATTTGGACAGGCAACTCTCATGATCTCAACACCTTTCTTACAAATTTAGACGAGAATGACTTTAATCTTAAGTTTACTTACCATGTTCATCCCCGATCAGTCTCCTTTCTCGACCTCGAAATTTCTTTACAAACAGATGGGACCATTGCGAAGAAATTGTATAGGAAACCCAGTGCTGGGAATACTATACTGTGCACAGCAAGTGCCCATCCCGCCCCCTCGGGGAAAAGCATACCGTATGCCGTTTTCCTTAGGCTACACAGAAATTGCTCCTCAGAATCAGACTTCAAAATCTAAGCTGACAATCGCCAAATTAGATTGTTGGAACGTGGGTATACACGTTCCACTCTAAGAAAGGCATTCAATAGAGCCTCTAAACATACGAGAGCTTCCCTTTTATACAAAACTCCAAATCCTAAAACCTTGGACACTGTCAGGGTAATCACCCAATATTCTGGGAATGAAGGAGCTCTGCATGACCTCCTACAAAAACACTGGCATCTTTTAACCAGCGACTACACATTAAGGAAATACATTAAAATAACACCCGAAATAACATTTAGAAGAGCAATCTCATTACGTGATCAATTCGTGTCCAGCCACTACAACCCTCAACCCATCACTAATTCTTTACCCAAAGGCACCTACAAATGTAACACCTGTGCACATTGCCCCTGGGTTAAACAGGGAAAAGGGATACTTCTACCAAATGGAAAATGGCACTCTTCCAAATGTTATGCCGATTGCACCACACAGGGGTCATCTATTTGATGACCTGCTGTTGTGGTGCGTTTTATGTCGGCAAAACTATAAGACAATTTGGCCAAAGAATTGGCGATCATTTATACTGCGCTGGAGGAGGTAAAATTCTCACACGCGTTACCAGACATATTGGGTTGCACCATATATACGACAATAATGCAGTTTCTTTTTTTGTGTTGGAGGTGGTCCCTTATGATCCACGTGGGGGGGATTGGGATAGACGAATCCTACAAAGGGAGACCTTGTGCATTGAACGTCTTAATGCCACTGCTCCCCCGGGTATAAACGAAATGCTCACTTACAAATATTTTTTATAATACAGTCTCTCTATATGTTCCCCTCCATAATGTCCACATTGATTAGGTGGTTCCTAGGGGTATCCATTTTTGGTTCATTATGGCGATTTGCTGGAATGCGGCCTGCGACACAGAACTATAGGTGATTGATTTTTTCTCCTTAATTATAATTTTGAATGTTTTGTTTATTAATTATATAATCAAATTGTATTGCTTTTTGTTTTTCTCATGTTATCCCCTTTTTTTTTACTTTTTTACATTATTTGTTTCTCATTCTCCCGTTCTCATACACAATGTATATTAAGACTAGATATGGTATATTGACTGATATGATTTACACCATGCACAGTGACAATGCAGGGGTAATTTACAATTTCCGGATCTGTTGCCACGGCGCCATGTCCTTCACTGTCCTCTCTTGTCCGCCAGGGGGAGTCTCGATGGCCACCTTTTGCCCTTTCAGACGGGTGTGCCCTGTCAGGAGGGGTGGCAACGGGATCTGGGACGTTTCCCCGCCCCTCCTCTCGCCGCCTCCCCTGGTCCGTCCGGCTTGGAGTCTCACCACCCCGCATTAGCCATCCACGTTCAATGCGCATGCGCACTTTGACAGGGGGTTCAGTCATACCTGTCGCCCTCTGGCGATTGGCTAATGGCCGAATTGTGTGCGCTCATTAAGGACACCACTTCTCAGCTGTTCCACACTGGCGGTCAGTCTGATGCAAGCTTCCCCAACAGGTATATCTTATAACAAGCCGTTCCCTCAGCTTTTTATTATACGCTGCTGGAATTTTTATTATGTATTCTAACTGGTAATACTCTCTATGTCCCTTGTACTTTTTGCAGTGACTTGTACTTCTCAATAAGGAAACTACCTTTGCTGAAAGTTAAGTACTGTGATTTATATCTCTGCAGCAACATATTTAACTTTCTAAAAAACTTTGTAGACATTATTCCAGCACTATATAAGTTTTCTATTACTGGGAACTGCACTTGACCGCTTGGAAGCTCTTGTGCTCACTTTTTGTCTACTTTTTTGAACATGAATAAATCAGGAGTCCCCTTCTTTTAGGTATGGATGCATCTAGTTTGATACGGATATGTCTGCCTATATATTCATTCTTTCTATTTATTTTATATAACCAATTTTAGCTACCTTATTTTAGGATCCTTGATTCTCATCATGAAATATTCAAAGTGGGCCTTCTCCTTTTTAGCATGAACACCAGTGATTTTTTACCTTTTCACTTACAAACAAAACCAATGTGCTTTTGGCAATATAGGTGGGATTGAATCTTACATACACCCGTATATGTATGTGTGTGTATCCCTCTTTTCTCCCCCCCCCCTTATACTAGTATAAAATATACATGCACATTGCTTTGGCGGCTTTCTCCTTTTAAGCCACACCACACCCGCCTGGGGGGCTTTCTGATGCGGCTTTTCGGTTTCCCTTTTCCTAACATCACTGGTGGAGGTGGTACGGTGTTGGTTTGGCGGTCCTGGCAGCTTTTCTGACTGTGTTGTCACTCTGCGTTTTTGTGATGTGTTTTTTATTTTGCTGTTGTTTATTGTTTCAGCTTATATTAAACTTCTGAAGAAGCGGTTTAATAACCGCGAAACATGTCAAGTGCTGAATTGGACATGGACCATCCTGCTACCCAGTAGTAGGAATATCTTACCTTATCACTGACAACAGTTTATTGTTTATCAGTCCATGTTTTCATATATTAAGCAATATTACCATGGCTTTGTTTGTGTAAATGTAATGTATTATTACTATGTTTTCGTTATTTTTGACAATATTTTAATAGTCTGTCTGTATAAATAAAGTTGTTAAATTTTACATTATCTCTTTATGAATTATGTGTACATTTAGCTCTACGGCACCATAAAAATCCCCCAAAGATCTTTCTTCAAATCTAAATATTTTAAGCACTGTTAAAAGATAACAGAGACGAGTGCCATGTGGGTCTCTACATGAGACTATGGATATTAAGCTATGCAAAATACATCTTGTTAAAAGCTCTGGCCTTTCCTCAGGGATTTAATGTGCCAATTGTATCAATTGTGATTCTATGAGCATGTGCAGTTGTAGGATTTATGCAAAGTTTGTTTAAACATCATTTCTTTGCTTATTGTTTGACACACTGTTTTTACCCTGGGCTGATCACCTGAAAGGTATCAGCTGTGAAAAACAAGATTCAGTCTAAGCTGCTCTCACCCCATGTTACTGTTTTCACCTTGGCACATAAGCGCCCGTGTGTTCGTCTCCTCCCTCGATAGCATGTTTGTGGCGAAGGCCTCAGAGGCTGAAGGGGTACACAGTAGCAGCTGCATTGCGTGAGTCACTGTGGGTGTATGATTACTGGCACAAACAGGTTCTGTATCTTTGGGATAGTCAGTGTTGTGTACATTAGGCTGTATAAGCTTGGCACAAGCCTTGAGTTTACTGAAGTTAGTACCTCAAGTTTGTTTTGCTATAAAGCAATGTCTGCCCAAAAAAGGGCTGGGGGAGGCACAGTTAGAAGGGACACTGTGATGCCACCGTCAGGCCTTGAAGTTCCTAGCCCTGCTTCCTCTGTGTCTACTCCCCCTGAAGAACCAGAGGCAACTAGCCAATCTGAGCCATTACGGTTATCAGGCATAGTAGCTACTCCAGGTGCTTCTGCCACAACCTACGTCACTAAGGACGATTTGGCATTGGCATTAGCCAGCCTTGAGGGTAAGATAGCTGGCATGATTTCAGCATCTCAAGGAGGGAGGAAACATGATAGATCCCCCTCACCTGAGCCACCCCCTGAATCAGTTCAGGATTGGGCAGAGGATGTGGAAGAAGTAGCTGAAGATGAACCTATGGATGGTCAAGCTGAGGTTTCCACTTCTGGGGAGTCAGGGTCAGAGGAGTCTTTATCAGCCTCTTAAACCCAGAGATTGTTGGTTCAGTCTCTTACTGAAATGGTCCGGTCTGGATACAAATTTCCTCCCTTAGAGATGGCTGAAGTCTCTTTTTCCTCTCTAGTCTCATTCTGCCCTCCTCATAGTCCTCAGACATTTCCCATACATTCGATCTTGGAGCAAGGAATGTATAATGATCATCCTGATAGGAGTTTTGTTCCTCCTAAAAGATTTTCACTATTGTATCCTATGGAGGAAAAGTTTAGTAAGAAAAGGAATATACCCACTGTGGATGCTGCCATTTCTTCGGTTAACAAGAGGTGCCCCCATTTACTTGAGTGGGGGGAAGGCTCCTTCGGCTGTCAAAGGTTTGTGTGGAAATGATCCAAAACAGCTGGATTATCTCCACCATCCCACAGGAGTACAAACTGGAATTTTGGGTGTTCCTGCATCCTCAGTTTGTAATGGGGATGTGAGACCTATTCTGGATCTCAAAGCTCTCAACCAGTGTCTGAGCGTTTGTACATTCCGTATGGAGTCAATTTGTTCAGTCATAGCCTCCCTGCAGGGAGAGGAATATCTAGCATCCATAGACATCAAGGATGCATATCTTAATGAGCCTATATTCCAAGCTCATCAAAGGTTTCTATGCTTTGCAATAGAAAACCATAATTTTCAGTTCGTTGCCCTGCCCTTCGGGTTAACCACAGATCCAAGTGTGTTCACAAAGATCCTAGCTCCAGTATTAGCTGTTCTAAGGTCCTAAGGGATATCTGTAATAGGATATCTGGGCAATCTATTACTTATAGATCGATCGGCTTCAGCTGTAAGCCGAAATGTCCTCCAGACAGTACAGTTTCTATAATGTCTGGGTTGGATGCTGAACTTGGCAAAGTCAGCATTACAGCCAGTCCAGCGTCTGGAATATCTGTTTTTTCTTGTGGACACAGTACAGGCAAAGATTTTCTTGGCAACAAGAATGGTCACAGACCTAAAAGATCGGGTTCAGTCCGTAGTAAGGCTGAAATATCCTTCTGTACATCTTTGCATGAATTTATTGGGGAAGATGGTTTCCGCATTCGAGGCGATTCCCTATGCTCAATTCCTTGCCAGACCCTTGCAGAACAACATTCTGCCTACAAGGACCGGAAGGGTTCATTCTCTGGACTGGTCCATGTCTCTGGTACCAAGAGTACGTCAAAGTCTGAACTGATGGTTGGTGACCAGAAAACTGGAGAAGGGGAAATCCTTTTTTCCAGTAACCTGGAAGGGGGTGATTACAGATGCCAGTCTCTCTGGCTGGGGAGCGGTTCTGGAGGAAATGGTCATGGGTAGAGAGAGGTCTCCCCATCAACATTCTGGAAATCCAAGTAGCCAGTTGGGCTTTGAAATACTGGATGCCCAGACTTCGGGGGTCACCCCGTCAGGGTGCAATCTGACAATGCCACGGCTGTGACTTATATCAACCATCAAGGAGGCACAAAGAGTCAGTCAGCCCAGAAAGAGGTGGATATCATCCTGTCATGGGCAGAGAAGTTTGTGCCATGCCTGACAGCAGTTTTTATTCCAGGAATAGAGAACTGTCAGGTGGATTTTCTGAACCATCAACAGATGTTTCCGGGGGAATGGTCCTTACATCCAGAGATTTTTCCAGCCTATGCTGGTGGGTCCCAGACGTAGATCTGTTGGTATCCAGGTTCAACAACAACTTGAAGAGATTTGTGTCCAGGGCCAGGGAACCACTCGCAGTCGGAGTGGATGCTTTAGTGATTCCTTGGAAGGAGTATTCCCTGATTTATGCCTTTCCTCTGGTGCAGCTGATACCACGTCTGTTGGGCAGGATCCAGCTAGAGGGGAAACCAGTTATCCTGGTAGCTCGCGCATGGCCGAGGAGGGTATGGTATGCACAAATCCAAAGGTTGGCAGTGACAAGGCCTTTCGCCCTTCCACTGCTTCTGGACCTACTCTCTCAAGGTTCGATATTACACCCTGCTATACAGTCTCTAAATTTGACGGCTTGGTTATTGAAGCCTTAATCGTGAAGGAGTAGGGTGTATCTGGCCCTGCAGTTTATACCCTGATAAATACTAGGTTTCTAGAAACATTTATTACAGGGTCTGGAAATCCTTCATTACCTGGTGTGAAGCAAGGAAATAGAATCCCCCCAAATATATCATCGGGAGAATTCCAGCTTTCCTTCAAGCTATTAAAGGGCACATTTCAGCCTTATCGGTTTTCTTCCAAGAACTGATCGCTTCCCATTCGTTGGTTCAGACCTTCTTCCGGGGAATGTTACATTTGCTTCCACCTGTGAAATCACTATTATTTCTTTGGGCCAAAAAAACCCAGCTTTTTGAGCCCATGGGGCAGGTTCCCCTGGTTTTTCTGACAAAGAAACTGGTCTTTTTGATTGCGATAACTTTGGCTAGAAGGATATTGGAACTAGCAGCTCTTTCTTGTAAAGAGCCATTCTTGATTTTTCATCACGATAGTGTGATTCTACGTCCACACCCTGTTTTTTTGCCCAAGGTGGTCTCCCCCTTTATTTGAATCAGGACATTATACTACCTTCCTTTTTTCCAGATCCTCACACAGAGGAGGAAAAGTTATTTCATTCTCTTGATGTAATGTATTCACTTATGTTTTACTTGGAAAGATCAGCTCGGATTCGTAAGTCCGAGAGCTTGTTTGTGCTGTCAGAAGGGCCCAGGAAGTGGTTGGCAGCATCTAAGTCTATGATTTCTCATTGGATTCGACACGTTTTTATCCAGGCGTATGATTTAGAAGGGAAAGTTCCACCTTTTCCTGTAAAGGCAATTTCCACCAGAGGAGTAGGTGCCTCTTGGGCACTTCACCATCAAGCCCCTATGGCTCAAATTTGCAAGGCTGCGACCTGGTCATCAGGGCTTACGTTCACTCGTTTCTATCGAGTGGATGTTGAGATCCAGGAGGAATCTGCATTTGGCCGCAGTGTTCCGCGGACAGCGGTGTAATCCTTTTTGTGGTCAGATGGCGGTATTTTTTGGTGTCCCCCTCCCCTCAGATGCATTGCATTGGGACATCCTATATGTTATAATTTATGGCTCTGTGTCCCGTGATGTACGAAAAGAAAAATTCGATTTTTTAATACATACATGCAGTATAAGCTCTTTTTTTGCCCAGGGGCAATTTTGGGATTACTGTGTCCCCTCCCCTCATGGGCATTGCTTTAGGACATCCCAGATAGTCATTATTACCGGCTCTGTGTCCCATGATGTACGATAAAGAAAATAGGATATTTTCTTTAACTAACCTGTTAAATCCTTTTCTTGAAGTACATCAAGGACACATAGGTCCCTCCCCTCTTCTATGGGGCCTTTATTGCTTGCTACAAAACTGAGATACTTCCTGTGTGTTAGGGGTTTATAGGGGGACAGCTTTTCTGATTGGTTGCCAGTGTCCTTCACCTGTAGGTGGCTATATAACCCACATGTTATGATCTATGGCTCTGTGTCCCATAATGTACTTCAAGAAATGGATTTTACAGGTAATTATGTATTAAAAAAATCTATTTTTTATACATCCTCAAGTGTGAATGTAGCCAAAAACAACAGGACTGGTACTCATTGCTGTCTATCTGGAGTGACTTGGTAACTCTGACCTTTTCAACAAATTGTTAAATCTCTACATACAAAAACACTTTTGAGGGTCATTGTCACTTAAAATAGCAAGCAATACTTAAAGAAAAAATCCAGTTATGGATATTTTATACAGAGTTACAGTGGTAAAACTTGAACCAGTGTAACTATGTATATACCATACTTGACCATACTTTGTGTATGCTACAATGATTTCCAGCTTTCAGGAGCATCTATCAGGTATTATACATGTATAGTTACATTAGTCCAAGCTGGATTAATGTAACTATGTATAAAATATCCATACCTGGAATTCCTCTTTTTGGTTTTAGTTCACATTTACAGAAAAATGTAGAGGTGAACTGGTATGGCTTTTATCTAATCACCCACTTTCTGAACAATTCAGGAATCCTTTGGGATTTAAACCTTAATGGATAGATGTAAGCTTGAATCTCTAAATGTCTTCCAGCATCTGCAAATCAAGCATTTTCTACAATGGAGAACCCAAAATGCCATATTTCCTCTCTCACTGCTTTTCAGAGCGCACACTTAAACAAGCCTGCAGGTCCAGGCCTCATATCCTTGGTATATTCTTTAATCTCCTCTTCAGCAGTGACTACCCTCCTCTCCTATGTGGTTGTGTGGGACATTGAGTTAGGAGGCCACACATCTGAGGAGGACTAGGCTTGAATGTGGACAAACATGGCCACCCAAGTTTTGCTGTAGAGGCAAACTACAAGGTTCTCCTTCAGCAGTACCTTGCTTCCTTGAGAATTTCCTTGCAATCCCAATCTTGTCTTCTATGTGTTTGTGAGGATGCCATGCAGATGGTTCTTTCAAACATATTTGGTGGGACTGACAAAATTGGATTACGGTCTACCAAATTCTATATACTATACTCTAAATACTTTCATAGGAACCCTTAGAAAGCCCTTCTGAACAAACAACCAAGGAATGTACCAAAAGTCAATTCAGACTAGTCACACATATCCTTATGGTAGCAAAGAGGGTTAAAGCGAAAGCATGGAGGACCCCAACCATCTCCCTTGCTAAAGTCAAGTATTGGTCTTTGAAAAAATGACTGCTTGACAAAATTATAAAATGAATACATTTCACCCTAATATGGAATGGAAACCATGGCTTGAATCCTATGTGCTGCCCTCTTTTAGTTCAGAATCCTTGCTCCTGTAGAGGGTGGTGGTGAGAAACACATGGGTGATGTTAAAATGTTATCTTTTTTATGTTTTTTTCCCTCTCCACTTTCACCTCCCTCTCTTTTTCCCTTTCCCTTTTTCCTTTATTTGGGGATGAGATGGATACGGATTGAGATGAGGGTGCCGTAGTTCAAGCTTCTTTCTTTTCCTTAGCTACATAACCCACTCAACTCATTAATTCCTAGACCACCAGGCACACCTTCAACCCTGATATTTTTCTTTGTCATGTCCTTGTTTCATCCAGCCCGGGTCAGCATGTGTTCCATGTTTATTTTACCACTCTTCAATGAGAATGTTATCCATATAACATATTATATGTACAGTATATAATAATCCTTTTCTTTCTGTAACTATCCTGCTTGTTTAAACTCTGATTTGAAAAATACTAAAAATGTATTGAGCAAAAAAAACCTAGTCATTCCCTACTCTAGCCAAAACATGTATTTAGCACTCACCCCCGAAGGGGCCGCTGAATTGTATAGGGTCCCTTCTGCCTTTGCCTGTGATGACTCAACCCTTTTCTGGACCTGAGAACACTGGCACACCTTAATCATTTAAATATGCTTTATTTAATGGCAAAGCCCCAGAAACCTGAAGGTTTTACCCCCTGATTGACCAGGCCTTTTTTTGCGATAAGGCACTGCGTTATTTTAACTGACGATTGAACGGTCATGCGATGCTGTATTCAAATGAAACTGATGTCCTTTTTTTTCCCACAAATAGAGCTTTCTTTTGGTGGTATTTGATCACCTGTGCGATTTTTATTTTTTGCATTATAAACAAACAAAGAGCAACAATTCTGAAAAAAAAAAGAATATTTTTTACTTTCTGCTATAAAACATTTTCAATAAAACATTTTTAAATTTAAATGTTTTCATCATATTTTTCTGCTTCATATTTTTGGTAAAAGAAATCCCAATAAGTGTACATTGATTTGTTTGTGCAAAATGTATCGCATCTACAAACTAGGGGAAAGATTTATGCCATTTTTATTTATTTATTTTTTCTAGTTACAAGTACTATTAGCTATTTACTAGTAATGGTGGCGATCGGCGGGACTGCGACATTGCGGCAGACAGATCAGACACTGACATTTTTGACACTTTTGGGGGGACCAGTAACATTACATTAACCAGTGCTAAAAATATGCACTGTTACTGTACTAATGACACTGGCAGGGAAGGGGTTAACACCAGGGGTTATCAAAGGGTTAAATGTGTCCCTAGGGGGTGCTTTCTAACTGTGTGGGGGATGGACTTGCTGGATGAACACAGAGGCCTGTGTTCTTAAATAGGAGGAACACAGGATCCCTGTGTTCATCACTGTCATCACTGACAGAACAGTGGTCTGCCGTGTTTACATCAGCAGACCGCCATTCTGTCTCTACAGGGAGCGAACGTGGGTGCTCGGCGGACATTGCATCCACCAGACCCACGGATTGGCTCGCTCTGTGGCCAATCAGCATGTGCACATGCCCCCACTAGCTGTCTCACAAAGCGGCATACAGGTACATCGTTTTGTGGGACAGAGCCGAACTGCCGCCATATAAGTACGGCGACTGGTCGGCAAGAGGTTAATTAAACAACAATTTCCGATATAGCAATGTAGGCACCTTTTTAAGCGACACAATTCACAGGGTGTCACTGTTCGTTCACCACATCTGCCTGGGAGGCAACTGGTGCAAAAATGTGCATCAGGTGGGTGCTAGTGAGCGATACTGGCTTGTAATTGAAGATTATTAACAATCCAACACAGTACAGCAATACAAATAAAATTTGCAATGGCAATAAAGCCTACCTACTACCTAATGCAGAGATTCCCTGCCTAACCACTGGCCAATGGGACTATATAGAGAGTCTGCTGGCGATAGAGCCCTTATGTGGGTGCGCTCAGAAAAATAAACAAGATGGTGGCTGGAAGCCTCTGACCACTAATGACTGATTCTAGTCCTGTGGGGTCCCTCAGTGGCTGGCGAAATGGTTCCTCCATCTGTGGTGGTGGGACTAAAAAAACACCCCCCAGCCAATTGGGAACCAGTCTGGCTTAGGCAGCTAATCAGAAGTCTCCTACCCCAGAATTGCTAGGGGGAGGTCCTCTTTGGCTGTAGTAACAGCCAGTCAGGGCACAGTACAGCCCCTCTCTCCCTGCAGCTTTATTTTGTCAGCACTGTTGGGCAAAAAAATTAAAGAGCCCAGCCCAGTGCTACAAAATTGGCTTTATATTCACTTCATTCTTGCTATGTGTTATGAGCCCCCTTTATATTTGTGCTGTACATTGTATGTATCTAGGTGTTGTTATTGATACAGCCTACTATTTATCTATTTGTTTCAGTATCAAAAAATCCATTTTAAATTACTAACACATTTTTAGTTACATAATGAGACCAACAAGTGGTATGAGGGCTGAACAAACTGCTAATTGTCATGCCACTTAAAATATTCACCCATACCAGAGACAAAACTTTTCATTAATCCCAAACTTTGGAACATACTGCATAGTTAGGAACAAGTACAGATGGAAATGTTTTAATTATAATAAGCTTGTCTATGATGTTATAGCTTCTCTATGATACAATTTATTTTATTGATTCACTGTTATACCTTCCATTATCTCTATCTGTGTGGCCTGATTATACGTTAGGAAATTTGATTGCAGTGCTAGGAATGAGACTGTCCTAATTACAATTTGTGGTCTTGGGGTAGTTCAGGAAGGTAGAGGAAGGAAGGAAGAAAGGCTCCAAAAGGTCTGCTAGAAAAATAAGAGTATGTGAGGGAGAGAGAAAGACACCTGGGCCTCTCAACCGATAGGCTGAAGAGGATGCTTGCCTGTGACTTCCAAGGTTTGTATTACTGAGGTCCTTGGTATAAGAAAGGTTGGCACAGTTATGGTCTGAGGTGCATCACAGCATCCTTCTTCAGCCTATCGGTATAATGTCTTTATCTCACCCTTGCCTACTTTAAGCTCAATTTGTCACTCTCATAACCCAAATGCCTTGGACAATTCCTTTTGAGCTTCCATAAAGCAGACATTCTCTCCTCCTCACACCCCTTCCTGGTATTCCCTAAGCACAGTTTTTGGCACACAGTGGGACACTCATACACTATAACCATTCACTAAGTGAGCCCTTGGTTAGGTGTGGATTCTCAGTTAGCCATCTCTACTGTTCCCAGTGGTGGGTGACACAATTGATCCTCCACTGAACCTCTCTCCTAGAGTAAGGTGGAGTCTTGGCAACAGGCAGCGGCAAAACCTTATCTTTTGTTTTTTAAATGAAGTAGTTCCTTCACTATAAACTGTACTTATTTGGCTAAATAGACTTGACAGCCACTTACCCTTGAAGAAGAATATATAGCAAATATCTCAAAATGCGTCAATTTGTCACTCTCGTAACCCAAATGCCTTGGACAATTCCTTTTGAGCTCCCATAAAGCAGACATTCTCTCCTCCTCACACCCCTTCCTGGTATTCTCTAAGCATCGTTTTTGGCACACAGTGGGACAGTCATACACTATAACCATTCACTAAGTGAGCCCTTATTTAGGTGTGGATTCTCAGTTAGCCATCTCTACTGTTCCCAGTGGTGGGAGACACAATTGATCCTCCACTGCACCTCTCTCCTAGCGTAAGGTGGAGTCTTGGCAACAGGCAGCGGCAAAACCTTACCTTTTGTTTTTTTAAATGAAGTGGTTCCTTCACCATAAACTGTACTTATTTGGCTAAATAGACTTGACAGCCACTTACCCTTGAAGAAGAATATATAGCAAATATCTCAAAATGTGTTAGGTTTTCCTGTCTCCATATATTGTTGACAGGAATCTATGGTATCTTTATGTAAAATATGCAGAATGTTTCATGATGGCATACATTTTTTTGTCTTTTAACCATTACAGGCATACCCCACTTTTAAGTACACAATGGGACCAGAGCATGTATATAAAACGAAAATGTACTTAAAGTGAAGCAATACCTTTTTTCATTTCTCAATGCATGTAAATACACTAGCTCATAAACTTGGCCAAGCTTCAGTAAATAGAAAGCAATATTATAACAAGTTTACATGCACTAGCGGATTACATGACAAATACAGTCCACTGAACATAGGGACAATTGAAAGCTTAATAAAGCTTGACATGGCATTGCTCCCAAACCATGTGATAAGGACACCAAGCTTGGGGAGCATGTTAAGGGGATCCAGGACTATGACATGGTAGATTACCTAGGCAAGCTGGCCAGCCACAAAAATGATATGTTGTAGTCCTGGGTCCCCTCTCTGTGCTCCCTAAGTTTGGTATCCCTGTCACTTATGGTTTGGGAGCAGTGCCATGTCAAGCTGACCAAGATTTCCTATAGACGCCAATGTTAAAAACCGGGAGTAGTGTCATGCCAAGCTGAACAAGCTGTGTCCTTACTCGCGAGTGTATGTAAAGTGAGTGTACTTAAAGCAGGGTATGCCTGTATACTATTTTAATGTATACAAATAAAGCTTGTTACATTTTGTTACTTAAAAATTCTATTTAGAGGGTTTCATGCTATACATCTCTGAGCTCTAAAAACTTCAAGAGGCATGGGGAGCAATCAAACTCCCAGTCTGTTAAACCCTGAAGAGACCAGACCAAACAATCACTGCTCCCTTGATTGCAGAAGGAGTCAAAAACTAACATCCTGACATGGTTCAGACGTCCGATATCACGCTGGCCATGCCCCCATGTAACTCGCTAGCACATGGAGATGTTTAAGTAGCTGCAGAATGGGAGAGAACGGCTAGGGGACCAGATGGAAGCAAAGTAAGCTTGGAGTTTGATCAGTGACTAGCAGTAACACCAAGGCACGTGTCTGGAAGACAGTGGTGAGACAGTTCTTTATAAGGGGAATGTCTCCCTGGCAAACTTATTGTTGACATACGGTTGCTAGCCTTATTTGATCTAAGCTACATGGAGAGTCTATTTGCTTATTGCTCAATTTTTACTTCCTGCACGCTGTGTTGACTATTTGCACTTTTACTCCCGCTCCTACTTTTGCCAACTTTGGCTGTTGTGACATAAATACAGATCATGTTGTGTTTATTGGCTGATGGTTGGTTCATAAGGACTATATTAAGCTTTCGATTGTCCCTATGTTCAGTGGACTGTATTTGTCAGGTAATCCGCTAGTCCATGTAAACTTGTTATAATATTGCTTTCTATTTACTGAAGCTTGGCCAAGTTTATGAGCTCCAACTTACTCCAGCATTGTATGGTTTGGTCCTAAGGACTTGATCCTCTATAAACAGGACTTACCTATAGGTTATATATTTTGAAAATGTGTTTACTTTTGAATACTTTTGGTTGTCAGCCACATAGGCTCAGAATAATACATCTCTTTCTTGGATCCAAGCCATCAGTGTTTTAGGCCTTTTTTTTTTGTTCTGTATATAGTGCTTACTGACCACTAATGCCACACCTAAAATGTAGGTGAGTTTGCATCTGACCAGCACTATTAAGCCCTAATGGGCTTGTTGCCACCATTTTGTTTTTGGCCAAAGACTAAATTTACCTAGCATCCTGTGCTACAATAATAACTATTTCTTGATTTTAGCTTTAGCTGTGGTGGGTTGATCATATTTCTGCCAAAAAAATGTGCTCAGTGCCTGTCACACATGTCTGAACATTGGTAAATGATTAATACACCATTATAACTCATTTTACAATAATAGTAACAATTTTACATAATGTTATTTACATCCGCTTTATGTTTAACTGGTGGACAGGTAAGCATATCTCTGAGATTCAGAAAGGATGATGATTGAATAAATTAGCCAGTGAACATTTTTCTGCTTACTTGACTGAGCTTGGGATTGGGCTTTCCAACTACAAAGCATCTTGGCTTTGAAATGATGGCAAAAAATGTCTGTCAATCATATTCCAGTTGTAATTTTTTTTATAAGGGCTAAAATGTAAAAAAAAAAAAAAAAAAAAAAGCATCTCCTTGACTGCTATGGGGCACAAATCTAATTTTCTTTCTTTCAGTTATTTTCACCTATTTTCACTGCCCTTTAACTGAAAGAGTTTGCAATAGGTAAAAAAACATGGACTAATTACGAAAGACTGTAAGACCTTGATCAGGATGGGGAGTAATGTGTTTTTACCAGTTCTAGGGTACTGGGTTTAAATCCCAGTGTGTGCCTTCTCCCAGTATTTGCAAGTGCTTCCTCCCACTGTCCAAACGTGCTAGTAAATTAACTGACATCCAGTGAACCTAGACCTGGTGTATGTGACTTTCTTTGTGATTGGGTGGGAATATTACATATTAAAGAGAATCTACACTATAGAAATAATCATAATACAATAGATAAACGGTAGATGGGATAGGTAAACACTGTACTTTTTGTGATTAGGTCTTTAAGGTATTATGGAATGCAAGCATAAATCCATACAATTTTTCTATTACCATCACAATGCTGGTAGTTTAACCCAACTGCCTCATTAGGTATTTACCCTCTCAAAGAGATTCTCCCTCAACCAAATCTCCTAAAACAGTCATATATAAAGATCAGAGCCAGTACAAGAGTCAAGGGTTAGCTGTTACAGACTATAGGTCTTAAGCAGCAGAGGGGGTATGGCTTCAAGCCCTAAAGAGCAACTATATGTTTTGAAAAACTAAACTTTCAGTTGTCCTTTATTGTTTCCATTCTAGCTATACTCCCTTATACATACCTGAGCTTAGCAGTCGACCTGACCTATAAGCTATGCTATGCTGGGTGGCTCTCTGGTCCTTTTTCCGGCAGCTTAAGGTTGCATGGTACTGCACATGTATGGTTTATTCTGCTTTGACCCTAATAGTAAAGTCATTAATGCAGGCATGCTAGTAGACAACTTTTCCTTTGAGGACTTTGGAGAATAGATCCTGCTGGCTGAGAGGAAGACCAGACCTCTGCCTAGCTTTGGTTCATGGACCAGGTTACCAGCTGAACTCAGTTTTAGTATGTAAAGTGCATATAAAGATTACAGGGGTTTGGGGCTGTAAGCTTAGTTTAGTTAAAAAATAGCATTTTTCCTTCAACTTACCTGTAAAGTCCTTTGCTTGAAGTACATCACGGGACACCGAGCCGGTAAAAATGACTATCTGCTTATACGCTATCTTTAGGTGATTAAACACTGGCAACTACTCACTAAAACTAGAGGAAAAATGTTTCAACCTTAAAATACTTAAGGGGTTCTTCACTGTCAGAGCAGTAAGGATGTGGAATTCTCTTCCACAAGCAGTAGTATCAGCAGGGAACATCGATAGTTTCATAATATTTTTAGATGAGCACCTTAAAGACCACAACATAAAGGGGTATACAATGTACGGTTAACAGCAAACACACACACACAAACACACACATCATGGGTTGAACTGGATGGTCTTTTTTTAACCTCACAAACTATGTAACTATGTAACCAATAGACAGGAAGTTCCTCCCACATAACCCCTCCCATACAGGAAGAACCTCTGTTTTTGAAGCAAGCAATGAAGATCCCAGAAAAGAGGGGAGGGACCTCTGTGTCCCGTGAGGTACTTTCAGAAAAGGATTTAACAGGTAAGTTAAAGGAAAGATCCTATTTTCTTTATCGTACATCATGGGACACAGAGCCGGTAATAATCACTATCTGGGATGTCCTAAAGCAATGCCCATGAGGGGAGGGGACACAGTAACCCCAAAATTGCCCCTGGGCAAAAAAAGAGCTTATACTGCTGCCTGAAGTACACTACTTACAAATTGAGCCCCATCCCGGGCTCTTACATCCATTTGGTAAAACTTTGTGAATGTATGAACTGAAGACCAGGTAGCAGCTTTGCAAATCTGAGCCATAGACACCTGATGATGCACTGCTCATGAGGCACTTATCCTTTTGGTAGAGTGAGCTTTTAACCTAAAGGGTGGAACTTTAAGCCATATGCCTGAGCAATGACTTGACAAATCCACTTGGAAATAGTGGAGCAATTGCTGCTTGGCCTTTCTTAGGCCCTTCTGGCAGGATAAAGAAAGCATTAGTACTACAAATTAGTGGTGACATTTTAAAATAGACTTTTACTGCTCGTATTACATCAAGAGATTGCATCAATTTCTCCTCCGTAGTTTAAGGACTCGGAAAAAAGAAAGGTAGAACAATTTCTTGGTTAAGATGAAAACCGGAAACTACCTTAGGCAAAAAGGCCAGATGAGGGCATAAGACCAGCCTGTCCTGATGAAGGATCAAAATGGCTCTTTGCAGGAAAGAGTCACCAATTCTGACACCCTTCTGGCCGAGGTTATGGCAACCAAAAAGACCAATTTCCTTATCAAGAGAACCAAGGGAATATGACTGAAAGGCTCAAAGGGTAAATTTTGAAGCACAGAGAGCACAAGGTTTAAGTCCCAAGGACAAAGGGGTGGCTTGACTGGTGGAACCAAGCGAATCACACCTTGCAAAAAAGCCCTCACAAAGGAGTGAGTTGCTAATAGTTTCTGAAAGAAAATAGACAAGGCGGAGATCTGACCCTTAATGGTTCCGAATGCCAGCTTTGAATCCACTCCTATTTGAAGAAAATAAAGAATCCTTCCAATGACGTAAATACTTACGAGGATGCCATCACATGCATTCACACAAAGAAATTTAGGATCTCCAAACCCTATAATAGATTCTCCTAGAGACAGGTTTTCTGGCATTTATCAACGTAGAGGCTTCCTCCTGGGACAACAGTCATGCAGACCAATTTGATGCACTGTGTGGCGTATGGTCTGAGCACTGACAGACTGACCCGCCACCCCTTCAACCTCTGCAGCAATGCTGGCAGCACTCATAGGTCTCTTTCCCAAAGACAACCTCTGGATATAACGCTGAGCACGTGCACTCAACTTCTTTGGTTGACCATGGCGAGGCCTGTTCTGAGTGGAACCTGTCCTGTTAAACCGCTGTATTGTCTTGGCCACCATGCTGCAGCTCAGTTTCAGGGTCTTGGCAATCTTCTTATAGCCTAGGCCATCTTTATGTAGAGCAACAATTCTTTTTTTCAGATCCTCAGAGAGTTCTTTGCCATGAGGTGCCATGTTGAACTTCCAGTGACCAGTATGAGAGAGTGAGAGCGATAATACCAAATTTTACACACCTGCTCCCCATTCACATCTGAAACCTTGTAACACTAACAAGTCACATGACACTGGGGAGGGAAAATGACTAATTGGGCCCAATTTGGACATTTTCACTTAAGGGTGTACTCACTTTTGTTGCCAGCGGTTTAGACATTAATGGCTGTATGTTGAGTTATTTTGAGGGGACAGCAAATTTACACTGTTATACAAGCTGTACACTCACTACTTTACTTTGTAGCAAAGTGTCATTTTTTCAGTGTTGTCACATGAAAAGATATAGAAAAATATTTACAAAAATGTGAAGGTTGTACTCACTTTTGTAAGATATTGTAGGAGACTCATGACTTATAATGCAAACAATAATTTGTCCTAGGTCTAAATTTTATTACCAGCTAACAAGCTCTATGTTGAAGGTCTGAAAGATTTGCTCCATGCACCATACAGAGTTGGCAGCTCCAGTAATCAATGTACAGTATTAAGCTTTTGTTAGGATGTAAATTGCCAATGGCTTCATGCTGAAATTTACCATAACTTTTTTTATTACTTCTTGCATTAATAACATATAAGACTCATCTTTTGTCTAGGTAGCATGAGTAACAACCAAGTGTCCTTTTAAATATGAGACCAGAAAGTGATTCATCTAAATGTTTCCAATTGTACATGTGAGTATGCAATTAAATCGCCAAATTGTATTAATTTGGCATGAAACACAACCTAAGGAATACATATACGTCATCACTTCCACATCCTGTTGTTTTCCCTATTTTTAGGCTTCTACTTTAATCAGAAAGTTTATAGTTTGTACATGCCTTCTTCCTTTATTTATAGTCAGAACTTAAGGCAGAACTCCAGACATATCAAAGGCTCTCCATTCATTATTACGTATATAAATGTATTTTTATAAATTCAGGCATTAGAAGTATCTGAAGCTGACTTTGTATCTTGCAGTCCCTGTACAGAATATCTGAGACTGGAAGAGGGAGAAGCAGCAGAAAAATCCAATCAGGAGTTTTGAAGTGCTGATAGCAAGATAGAGAAGAGTGACACAGATCAGTTCATCAGTGCATTGCCTCTTCTTTTACTGTGCAATGCAAGGTTGGGTTGGGAAGGAGACCTGTAAGTGTTACTGAACTGAAGTAGAAGAAAATCATGTCTCCTGCACTGCCAGATAAGGCTGTGCTGTGTGGCAGAGCTGTGTAAATCTTAGAATAGAATAGGCAGGAAAAAAAAAAACCTTTGGTGGATAAAACCACTCCCTTATATATATTTCTTCTCTGTATTTGGTTGTTTGGCTTGAGTTCAGTTTTAATCATCAGCATCCATGATTCATTACCTTTAAATAAAAATATAAAAAAGCCATAAATGCAATGCAAGAAAGGAGGCTGATTTGTCGCTACCTGATTTTACTTATAAGTGGTAATGAGTTAAATGCAAGGTGTGTGTGGATAAGTGTTTCTATACACAATTACTTCTCTGTTTTAATTAGTTTATATTATGCAACTGCCAAGGTTATTATTTGCTCATTTATAGGATCTAGTTTGTAACTGAAGTCTATTAGCCCTTTACACTGTCCTTGTTGGAGACTGTCCAACTTGTCTGGATGAATGGCACAGCACTTGTATAGCCCCTCATACGCATTTAAGCAATTGCTGAGTACTCTACATTTAGTACTTCAATATTCTGTATTTTGTAATATTTACTTGGCACTGATCGCACATAAACAAAAAGAAAATATTGTAAATATCTGACCTCTTCAAACCAGGGTGGGAGGAATTAAAACATGCTTTGCCACTGTCTTGTGAAGTATACACTATATTGCCAATAGTATTGGGACACCTGCCGTTACAGGCACATGAACTTTAATGGCATCCCAGTCTTAGTCCTAGGGTTCAAAATTGAGTTGGCCCACACTATGCAGCTATAACAGCTTCAACTCTTCTGGGAGGGATGTCCATAAGGTTTAGGAGTGTGTCCATGAGAATGTTTGACCATTCTTTCAGAAGTGCATTTTTGAGGCAAAGCACTGATGTGGATGAGAAGGCCTGGCTCGCATTCTCTGCTCTAATTCATCCCAAAGGTGTTCTATCGGGTTAAGGTCAAGACTCTGTGCAGGCCAGTCAAGTTCCTCCACCCAAAACTTGCTCATCCATGTCTTTATGGATCTTGCTTTGTGCACTGGTGTGCAGCCATGTTGGAACAGGAAGGGCCAACCCCAAACTGTTCCCACAAAGTTGGGAACACGAAATTGTCCAAATCGTCTTGGTATGCTGACACATTAAGAGTTCCCTTCATTGGAACTAAGGAGACAAGCCCAACCCCTGGAAAAAAAAACCCACACCACAATCCCCCTCCACCATATGATTTGGACCAGTGCACAAAGCAAGGTCCATAAAGACATGGCTGAGCGATTTTGGGGTGGACTGTGGAAAGTTTTGCATTTCATTTGGAAATCAAGGTCCCAGAGTATGGAGGAAGAGTGGAAAGGCACAGAATCCAAGTTGCATGAGGTCCAGTGTGAAGTTTCCACAGTCAGTGATGATTTGGGGAACCATGTCATCTGCTGGTGTTGATCCATGGTGTTTTATCAAATCAAAAGTCAGCACAGCGCTCTACTAGGAAATTATAAAGCATTTCATGCTTATCTCCTGAACAGCTTTATGGAGATGCTGATTTTATTTTCTTTCAGGACTTGGCACCTGCCCACACTGCCAAAAGTACCAATACTTGATTTAATGATCATGGTATTACTGTGCTTGATTGTCCAGCAAAGAAGAAGATGAGAGACACCAGGCTCAACAATGCAGACAAGCTGAAAGCCACTATCAAAGCAACCTGGTCTTCTATAACATCTCAGCAGTGCCGCAGGCTGATTGCCTCTATGCCACACTTCATTGATGCAGTAATTCTTGCAAAAAGAGTCCTGACTAAGTATTGAGTGCATACTATACTGTACATGGACATACTTTTCAGTAAGCCAACATTTCTGTATTAAAAATCCTTCTTTTTTTTTCTTATTGGTCTTATGTAATATTCTAATTTTCCCGGCGCATCATGGCAGCATACACTGGGTTGTGACTCCGCCCCTGCAACCTGATACGACCGATTAGTTATAAGTTCTTTAGCCTGGACTCAGCCCAGCATTCTCCTTTTTGTCCTCACCTGGGTAGGACTGGATGGGTCGCGCAGTACCCCTTCCCTCATTTGCCCCAGCTAGGTTCAGCCTCTCCTTGGGGGTAAGACTAAGTAGCACTTAGCAAGCTTCCAGTAAGATTTAAATGTTTGCAGTGGTTCTCCCATACCTTTTTCTCCTGTTATCTCACTGTTTTGGGTTCGTCTGGGCTCTATAGTCCTCCAGACTTCCTATGCCCCTTTCCAAGATGGTGGCTACATTCGGAGGCCTCTGAGCATGTGCAGCAGGAAGTGATGTCAGCAGAATTTCCATTTGCCAGTTTCCAAAATGGTGCCAGGGCCCATAGTTGGCTGTGCAGCTATGACATCACTTTCGCCGACAGCGGTGGCGTCTTTAAAAGACTTTCCTGTCAGTTCGGCTTTGCTGCACTGGCAGGTCTGATGCTGAGAGGCTTGGACCCTGTTGTTTTATCAACTTGTACCTCGGCTACTCTCTTCCTACACAGGTGCATGTAAGTGTTGGTTTGGCTGTTACTCTGTGCTGTTTTTCTGTTTTTTATTTTCTGTGCTGCTGTCTGTTCATGAACCATGTCTTCTAGGTGTGGGGTGCTATCTTTCCTCTGTCTATGGAGACTGCTGCCCAAGCAGACCTTCTTCAGCCTGGAAGGTAAGGGGTGTGGTAAGTAGTGAAGATATGTGGAAAAAGAGAGCCATGTCACTAACGCTGTCTTAATTGGCAGCCCTCCCAGGTCATCAAGATCATCCATTTCAAAACACAGGGAACAATCAAGCTATGCATCCAGGCATAGGCACTTAAGAAGAAGTCGGTCTAGGTCCTCCTCCCACCACTGCCGCCCTCATCAAGCAAGGTTGTCGTTGTCTCATCACCGTTCTTCACCCCGTGGTCACCACTCCCGCCCGGGAGATAATGCTTGCTGGGTATGTAGGGCACCAGCACTTCCACAAAAACTTGCCTGTCACTCATGCCTGGAGGAGGCAACAAGGGAAAAGGAAGCAGATGTCGGAGACGTGACGGATCTGATCACGGAATCCGTCAGAGACTCAATCACGGAGGCGTCAACTCCTGATTTAGGAAAAGCAGCTCAGAGCACTGCCGTTCGGGCTCCCCGCATCCCGCAAGAATCAGATAGCTCATCGGAGAGTGAGGATGCAGAGGGTGTTACAGGATTTGACTTCACCCTGGTTGAACCATTTGCCAAATTAGTTAAGGAGGCAATTGGTTGGGAGGAGGACACCTCGCAAGCTCAGAAGATATTTCCCAAACCTTAAGAAGGAGCCTGAGGTTTTTCTCTTTATTGACGAGCTGGATGAGGTCATTCAGGATGAATGGCAAAAGACGGACAAGAAGATAAGTCTCAACAGTAGACTGGCTAAATTATACCCTTTGAGGGAGCCCAAGGTGAATCCATTAACTTCTGCTCCAGTTGTTTACGCATCCTTGATACCTTTAGCCAGACATGTAACACTACCGATAGAGGATGCAGTTGCGTTCAGAGATGTATTAGATTGTAAAATAGATCTTGACCTGAAACGTACATACACAGTAGCTTGTGGTGCTTGCAGACCGGCCATTACAATGGCTGCCGTAGGAAAGGCAGTATCCAGCTGGACATCAAACATTGAAAAATCCCTAGTGGAAGGAGCGGATCAGGAGAGGATAATATCAGCTCTTCAGGAGCTTAGATTGACCAGGGATTTTGTAGCAGAAGCATCCGTGGATGTGATTAGATCATCTGCGAGAACAATGCTATCTTCAGTCCTTGCTAGAAGGGCTCTATGGTTGAAGCCCTGGGTGGCGGATGGTGCATCAAAGACCAATTGGTGCAAAATCCCTTATGACGGTGTTAGCCTATTCAGCTCCAAGTTTGATGCGGCCATCTCCAAGGTGACCGGCGGCAAGTCAGGCCTGATTCCAACAGATAGGAGACGCCGACAGACGAAACCTTCCAGATAAGTACAAGGAAGCAAGATCCTATAGACCAGGATATGGGAGTTTAAAAGAAACTGGAAAAGAGGTCAATCTTCCTTTTTAGGGCTCCAGAAGTCGAAGGCGTCCTCGTGGGGGACCAGAAGAAGTCCTTTTGAGGGTGCGTCCATCCAGCCTGTGTCAGTTGGAGCCAGGCTCAGGCTTTATGCACAGATATGGGCGGACCACGTAGCAGATTCCTGGGTAGTTTCCACCATTTTGATGGGTCATCGGTGGCGGTTCAAGGGGGACTTCCCAAGCAACCATTTTCAAGTGACCAGACTTCCTGCAGACCTTGGGAAGATAAAAATTCTAACCAAATACGTCTTGCAGCTACTTCAGAAGTGGGCAATAACCGAGGTTCCATTCTCTCAACGAGGGAAGGGGTTCTATTCCTCCTTGTTCCTGGTAAAAAATAAAACTGGGGACCTTTGACCAGTATTAGATCTGAGGGGTCTCAACAGTAGAATACATTTGTAATCCTTCCAGATGGAAATTCTTCATTCTATCCTGCGTGCGATAAATCTAGGAGACTGGATGCTGTCCATAGATTTATCAGATGCATATCTTCACGTGCCCATTCATCCAGCTTTCCAAAAGTACCTCCGTTTTGCCATCAATCACCAACATTTTCAGTTTTGAAGCCTGCCCTTTGGCATATCCACAGCTCCCAGAACTTTTACAAATGTCTTACTACCAGTAATTGCACTCTTGCGAGAATGGGTACTGAGAGTCCATCAATATCTGGATGACATACTCCTCCTGGCCAGCAACAAGAGTACCTTTGTTCAACATTGGAAGTTGTTGATTTATATTCTCCAATACTTCGGTTGGCTGATAAATTGGGAGAAGAGCAGCCTACACCCTACTCAGAGGATGGTCTTCCTGGGTGCTCTGCTAGACACCCAAGCCAACGTGGTGAAGCTGCCGCAGGAAAAAGTGGGTATTGGTGAAAATAAATATATGGCTCAATGTCCATTATATCATCGTGTTGCCGTGATGAATCTTTTCACTTGAACTCATGCAGGTGCTAAAGTGCTTGATTTGTGCTTTGTTCGGGGTCTCCCCCTTTGGTTATCTACTCACCGCTAGATGGTAGTTTTCAGGCATGTAAGGATAGTTGTGCCCTGCTTCTCCGCTTGATGTATAATTATTTCTGTGAGTATTAATTCCTCCCCGATGTCCTCATGAAAAGAGAGTCATTCATGGTGAAGATCGTTTAAAAAGGGGGGTGTTTATTGAAAAAAGCTACAGAGGACGATGTGCTATACATCGAAACGCGTCTAGTGATTGGTCGAGCGTATCACGTGACCTCCGGCCGGTGTAGTGGATGCTGCGGGAGCAGTCAGCCGCCGAGCCGCTCTCTTCATTCATTCATTTTTTTGCATGATATTATACAATGTTTGTGAGTATATTCCCATTGTTTTTTCAATAAACACCCCCCTTTTTAAACGATCTTCACCATGAATGACTCTCTTTTCATGAGGACATCGGGGAGGAATTAATACTCACAGAAATAATTATACATCAAGCGGAGAAGCAGGGCACAACTATCCTTACATGCCTGAAAACTACCATCTAGCGGTGAGTAGATAACCAAAGGGGGAGACCCCGAACAAAGCACAAATCAAGCACTTTAGCACCTGCATGAGTTCAAGTGAAAAGATTCATCACGGCAACACGATGATATAATGGACATTGAGCCATATATTTATTTTCACCAATACTACAGCACTTTATGAGTTTTATGTATTGTATTATTTATTTAATTTATATGAAGTATTTCATTCATTCTATTATTTTATATGAATTTTTGATATATTTATAAACCAATTTAAGCAGCGCTGCAAATCACAGTTGTACACATTTCAAAAGAGCACTCAGCACTTTTACACTGCAGCTAGCAGCTTTTTACACACAATTCACTAGTATATTGTTGCACTCAAGCACTTTTTCCATAAGCGCAGGGTCCTCTCAGTCTCGCAGGAAAAAGTGGGCCCACTAGTCCACAAAGTGAAACGGGCTCTGGAGGCAACTTCCTTGCCTGCCAGGACTTGCCTCAGCTTTTTGGGTTCGATGACTGCTACATTTCCAATGATTCCGTGGGCTCAGTGGCACACAAGAGCACTCCAGAATGTATTTATCTCACAGTGGGATGGAGCGACAATGTATAAATCCATTATCATCCCCAAGAAGGTGAAACAATCACTGGGGTGGTGGACACAGGTCCGCAACTTGATGAAGCATTGTCTGATTGTTCCACTGCAACCAGAGGTAGTCACGTCAGATGCCAGTCTGGAAGGCTGAAGGGTGCATTTCCAGGATCGGGCAGCCCACGGACGCTGGGTATTCAGAGCCCAGGGGCTAGTTTTGAACGTCTTGGAGCTCAGAGCAGCTTTCCAAGCCCTACTAGTCTTTGGCTCTTCGTTGAAGGGGAAAAGCGTACTCCTGCATCTGGACAACAGAGTCGCAGTAGCGTATATCCAGAGGCGGGGGGGGGGGTACCAAGAGTCCCATGCTACTGGAGAAGGTCCGGCCTATCCTGAACTGGGCCCAAATACATCTGGAAGATCTAAGAACAGTTTATGTGCCAGCGACGCCGATTCTCTGAGGCGGAATTTTTTGTCAAACGACAAGGGGGCTCTGAGTCCCACCGAGTTTTCCCTCTCCTAACCAGGAAATGGGGAATCCCAGAAATAGATCTTGCGGCTACTCCGGCGAAGTGTCAGAGATTCTTAGCGAGAGTGCCATACCCCTCGATGGAGGGAGTACACTGTCTTTACCACCCATGGAGGTTCAGCCTGGGATACATATTTCCCCCAATACCTCAAATTGTAAGGTTCCTGGCCAGGCTCAGAGGATCCACAAACACCGTGATAGCGGTAATTCCCGTTCTGGCCAAGGAGGCCATGGTTCACGACCCTACTGCAGCTCAGCATGGAGGATCCCATAACGCTTGTAGTAACCTTGGATCTTCTGTCTCAGGGACAGTTCCTGCACCAAGTATCAGAGAGACTACACCTCATGGCCTAGAAGCTGAAAGGCAAAGGTTCCTATAATGTGGCTGTTCTCGGGAGGTGGTAGAGACTCTGCTCCAGGTCAGGAAAAGCACCACGAACAGCACCTACCGGAAGATATGGCAAAACTTCCTCTCGGTTGCCCAAGAGCAGTCTTGGGATCCATTGTCTCCAGAGGTGGGACAGATTCTTCAGTTTCTTCAGATGGGGCTCAATAAAGGTCTAAGTGCAAGTGCCCTAAAGGTCCAAGTCTCAGCACTCTCTGCTATGACAGGAATAAGGTGGGCTGTGAATCCCCTCGTCATTCAGTTCATAAAAGCATGTCTAAAAATGAAACCGCCCAGGAAGCCCATATTTCACACTTGGGATTTGTTGATAGTTTTGGAGGCCTGATCACGTTCCTCTTTTCATCCGTTGGAGTCAGCCTCATTGTGGGACTTAACCTTTAAGGTGTACTTCCTCATTGGCATAACCTCAGCGAAAAGAGTTTCAGAGATACAAGCACTAGTCATTAAGGAGCCTCATCTCATCTTTTATCCCGACAGGGTTAATTATAAGACCCTCTGACCTTTTCATTCCTAAGGTAGTCACTTCCTTTCTCTTTAATCAAGAGATTATCCTGCCGTCGTTCCTTAGGGAGCAAGGAACGTTACACCCATTGGACGTTGGGCAAAGCATCAAGGCTTCACTGGCAGCCACCAATTTGTTTAGGAAGCCAGACAATCTCCTGGTAATTCCTCATGACCTCAGAGGGGCAAGCAGCATCGTCTTGCACTATAGCGTCATGGTTCATAAAAGCCATAAAGAAGGCCTTCTTAGCAAGACAACTTCCAGTTAAGGGGGGGGGGGTTAAAGACACATTCCATGAGAGCCTCCTGGGCAGCGTACTGCAGAGTTTCTCCTGAGACAATCTGCAAAGCGGCGACTTGGTCATCCAAAAGCACATTCATTTCGCACTACAGTGTGGATCTGGCACAGCTAACGACAGTAGACTGGTAGATCTGTTATTCAAGCTGGTCATGCTGGTTCTGGCTAATAAATTTGAGTTCCTATGCACCAACCACTTTTTGAATTAAATTACTAAAATAAATTAACTTTTTGATGATATTCAAATTTTTTATTTTTTTTAAATGCACCTGTATATATGCAGTGGGTACAGAAAGTATTCAGACCCCTTAAATTTTTCACTCTTTGTTATATTGCAGCCATTTGCTAAAATCATTTAAGTTCATTCTTCTTCCTCATAAATGTACACATAGCACCCCATACTGACAGAAAAACACAGAATTGTTGACATTGTTGCAGATTTATTAAAAAAGAAAAACTGAAATATCACATGGTCCTAAGTATTCAGACCCTTTGCTGTGACACTCATATATTTAACTCAGGTGCTTTCCATTTCTTCTGATCATCCTTGAGATGGTTCTACACCTTCATTTGAGTCCAGCTGTGTTTGATTATACTGATTGGACTTGATTAGGAAAGCCACACACCTGTCTATATAAGACCTTCCAGATCACAATGCATGTCAGAGCAAATGAGAATCATGAGGTCAAAGGAACTGCCTGAAGAGCTCAGAGACAGAATTGTGGCAAGGCACAGATCTGGCCAAGGTTACAAAAAGATTTCTGCTGCACTTAAGGTTCCTAAGAGCACAGTGGCCTCCATAATCCTCAAATGGAAGACGTTTGGGACGACCAGAACCCTTCCTAGAGCTGGCCGTCCGGCCAAACTGAGCTATCGGGGGAGAAGAGCCTTGGTGAGAGAGGTAAAGAAGAACCCAAAGATCACTGTGGCTGAGCTCCAGAGATGCAGTCAGGAGATGGGAGAAAGTTGTAGAAAGTCAACCATCACTGCAGCCCTCCACCAGTCGGGGCTTTATGGCAGAGTGGCCCAACGGAAGCCTCTCCTCAGTGTAAGACACATGAAAGCCCGCATGGAGTTTGCTAAAAAACACCTGAAGGACTCCAAGATGGTGAGAAATAAGATTCTCTGGTCTGATGAGACCAAAATAGAACTTTTTGGCCTTAATTCTAAGCGGTATGTGTGGAGAAAACCAGGCACTGCTCATCACCTGTCCAATACAGTCCCAACAGTGAAGCATGGTGGTGGCAGCATCATGCTGTGGGGGTGTTTTTCAGCTGCAGGGACAGGACGACTGGTTGCAATCGAGGGAAAGATGAATGCGGCCAAGTACAGGGATATCCTGGACAAAAACCTTCTCCAGAGTGCTCTGGACCTCAGACTGGGCGAAGGTTTACCTTCCAACAAGACAATGACCCTAAGCACACAGCTAAAATAACGAAGGAGTGGCTTCCCAACAACTCCGTGACTGTTCTTGAATGGCCCAGCCAGAGCCCTGACTTAAACCCAATTGAGCATCTCTGGAGAGACCTAAAAATGGCTGTCCACCAACGTTTACCATCCAACCTGACAGAACTGGAGAGGATCTGCAAGGAGGAATGGCAGAGGATCCCCAAATCCAGGTGTGAAAGACTTGTTGCATCTTTCCCAAAAAGACTCCTGGCTGTATTAGATCAAAAGGGGGCTTCTACTAAATACTGAGCAAAGGGTCTGAATACTTAGGACCATGTGATATTTCAGTTTTTCTTTTTTAATAAATCTGCAACAAAGTCAACAATTCTGTGTTTTTCTGTCAGTATGGGGTGCTATGTGTACATTCATGAGGAAGAAGAATGAACTTAAATTATTTTAGCAAATGGCTGCAATATAACAAAGAGTGAAAAATTTAAGGGGGTCTGAATACTTTCCGTACCCACTGTATATATATATATATATATATATATATATATATATATATATATATATATATATAAACCCTGTAATGAGGGCCTGGACCAATTGCCATCATCAAGGGGAAAATTAATTTCGAGGTTTACCAAAGTATCCAACAGGATAATGTTGGGGTGGCTGTCTGATCAGCTGATCGTAATCTGATCCCAGCCTCCCCATGTAAATGAGTATGGGGTACATTATACCCCTACTCATTCACCAAAAAAAGTGTCAAACATAAATAAAAACACAGAAAAAAACAGAAAAGAAAGTTTTTGACAGGGCCTTTATTAGAAAATATATAAATATATATCCCCAGCATCAATCACAATGAACACAGCCACTGACCGGAGGAAAAAAGAGCTCTGTACCTGATGATCGGTCCTACTGCCTTCCCAAGCAAAGTAAACAAAGGCGCAGGGCCACCAGGTGACATTACCAGGTGACCCCGCCCCCTCGTGATGTCATCTGACCCAGCATGCCCCAGTCGATGATGTCACAAGGGGCAGGGCAACATGGTGGCACCCCTGGGTGGCCCCGCCCCTTCGTTTATTTAGTGGTGGGAGCTGGCAAAGCTGTCAGATGGCGGGAGCCAGCATCAGGTTTGGACCTGTTTTTTTTTTTCTCCTTCGAATTGGCGGCAGCAACATTTTTCGTGATTGAGGCTGGATTTACTTTAGACATTTTTTTTTGTTTTTACTAATAGGTATGCCTGTATGTAACCTCAGCCATGGGATACCAACACACCTGGAACAAAATTGAATCAGGCTCAGCCATTCATAGACAGCGTTGCATTCTCTGATTGAGTACAAACTTTCCTCTGATTGGCTGAGGCAGAGAGGCAAGTGGGTGACATCACAATCTCTGCCTCAGCCAATCAGAGGAAGCTTTGTATTCATTTTGAGAATATGAAACTGCCTATGTATGTCTGAGCACCACTCAGCCCAACTCAATTTAGTTACCGGTGTGGAATGGGATCTTTACATCCCACAGCCGGAGCACAAGGCTGTATACTGTATATAGCCATCTTGGCCCAAACAAACTAATTAAGTTGGAAGTAAAGCTGAAGTTCATGTCTTTATATATTGTAATCCAATTGAAACATATATGTTAGATTACAACATATATATAGATACGTATCACTATAATTAAAAAATATTCTTACTTCTTTTTTAATTACATATTTTACATATGTCTTTCATCTATTATTTCCACCTTAAGAATTATTTTATTCATATTTGAGGTCCTGGTTGCCACTCTGTTTCAGATTGGCGGTGCTTCATGTAAGTTTCACCAATAAACACTGGACCATTCGATTTTTTTTCTTCTTTGTCATTGGTGACTAATTACTACGGATGGGATACGCTGAGTTGTTTTTACCATGAGAAATAAAGCTTCCTGGTCATGATCCATGCACCCGGATGCATTCTTAAGAGGGTTCTGTGATTTGGTTAGAGAGGACAAGTGTGAGTTAATGATGACTACAGACCTCTAGTGACCTGGATCTTATCATATGCGATGTTTGCTGTTCTATTCATTGGACAGCAACTATGTCTGGTGAGTGTGCTTTTCTGCCATTGGTGGAGGTCGCACTAGGTGACTAAAGCACTAGAGGAGGGAGATCACCTGAATCTTGATACTTCTACATAAGATATATAATTTGAACTATTTATGTTTTATTTATTTTTTTATATTTTTGTCATGTATCGGTTGGAGGCCGAGGTGCTGAGAGGGCTCTTCTTGCGGCTAAGTGCAGAGCACCCCTGGAGATGGGAAAGGGAGTGCAATGCCAAAAGAAGCACGATTTTCAGGATGCTGTAGTCTGAAGAGCTGGACACCAGAAGGCAGCTGTAACAGGCAGGATACACTGTAGGGCATCCGTGCTGATGTACTTGGAAGAGAGGCAGACCAAGACCAGAACCAGGAGCCAGATCCAGGAGCGTGTGCCCTGGCTCGCACCATTGCACATGTGAGCACGCCTATTTGCACCATCATGCATCCGCGTACGCCAGTTCACTCTGCATGTGCCAAATATGTTGGGGGGACCTCGGTCAGGTTTAGAAGGGTCTTGAAGAAGGTCTCTGCAAACTCAGCTGGGTGATGCCCCCTCTGCCCCCTCTGGAAGGCCTAGGACTTGTTCCTCCTAAAGCGTTTTTCTGCATCATCAGATTTAGCCACCAGGGTTTGGACGGTGCGTTGTAATGTGTGAAGGGCAGCATCCTGTTGGGCAGTAAGATCCTCTGTGGTGGAAATCCGAGACTCTGTCTCAGAGAGTCTGCCCCAAATTTTAATCCAAATCTTCCCTGATGGGATTGCATTCTGCAGCCAGATGGTCAATGCAGACTAGTAAGGAGGTATTGCTCTGCTCTATGGCCGAGAGGATGGCGGCGGTATCACTTGCCTGCTGTGCCGCCTGTTGCAGCCAAGAAGGCTCCGGGTCCGCCGCTATCTCCATGTCCGCTAGCTTCACTCTGAGCTGATCCAAAATGGTGTCTGGACTCAAGGTGGACTGAGCGGGTGCCTTCTTCTCCGTTGGCGTGGCCGCTGATTTTTTCTTAGAGGGCATGAAGGGTTGTCCAGAGATATTACAGACTGAGCTAGATGGTGCTGATGCTTACCCTTTAAGGACTTCTGTGATTGAGTTAGGAAGAAAGGAAGGAAGGAGTCTTCTGTAATGAGAGAGCAGTCACAGGTGGATAGATGGATGGCCCCCCGAGAACTCCCTAGGAGCCCTAAATGCCTACAGCCGCGTGGGTCGAACCAACAGCCACCCAATGCAGTACAGCAGGCCTGCCCTCTCTAGGGGGCTACACAGGCAGGGATAGCGGAGTGGATCCCATCTCTAGATCTGACAGGGTGCAGGGAATAGAGTAGGCCTCAAGATGGCGGCTGGATTACTGCAGCTGAACCGGCTGGCCGAGCACGGACAGTGGGCTGAAGCAGGGGACTTGAGGGAACAGGTAGGGTAGGTATGCAGGCTCACCAGGCTGTTTCCAGCAAGGAGTGCAGAAGATTGGGACCGGCGGCCTCAAGATGGCGGCGGGTCACGGGAGTCTGAAGCTAGCTGTGGCCGGATTACTGCGGCTGAATCGGCCGGACAGGTGCAGAAATATTGATAGGGGGGCTTAAGCAGGAGAGGTGAGGGAACTGGTAGGGTGGATATGCAGGCTCACTAGGCTGATTCTAGCAAGGATGGCAGAGGACTGAGTCACGATGATCGGAACTCCTCGCAAAAACGTCCACCTCGGCTCACATCCAGACATGCCCCCTGCTTTTCCCCTTCTTGCTTCATTCCACAGAGCCTGCTTTCTCTGAGGATATCTGCCACCACTACGTTTTATTAGAGATATACACTTTTTTATATAGACCTATGGACATTAGACTTTAGTTGCATTACCTATGGACTATTTTAAATGTGCCTTATTATTTACAGATGCACTGTTTTTGCACCAGTAGTTACCGTATTTTTTTACAATGTTTTTACTACCCTCAAATGAATTTCATTTGAAAAAGTTTATGAATTTAGAAAAGAAGAGGCAGTGTTCAAGGGAAAAAAGTGATTCATTTTCGTGTTGAATAGAAAATGGAAAATTGCTTTAAGGAGGAAAAGTAGAGCACCCAGATTTCTAAAAATATTACAGGAATTGAAATGCATTGAAATCTGAGGTTTCTTTACTTTCAGCTCCCATTGTTAGCTTAAAACTTATACATATGAACAATCTCAACAAAGTAACATGATCTGTCTACATTTTCTAAGTTTGTCATAGGATTTTCTCTTTTTATGAAGGAAACAATGCTGATTTTAAGCTATATGTTTTATTAATACATTTTACTTAAAAAAGGACAAAGCTCTTCAATTTTTTCCATAGCTGTTTTGGAGAAAAGTGAAAAAAACAAACAAAAAAAAAAAACAACAAAGCATAACAAAATGACTTACAATAGATGAATGAGATGAGGTGCAGTCTTTAGGATCAATATCATAATATTATGAAGTGGAAACTTCCATTATAACCAAAAAAGTTCAGTATAGCAGTATACTGTATGATAAAGTGTTTAAAAAGTGACTGGTGTGAAGAAAAGATAAGTAGAACTACCCTCAAAGGAGCTGCTGGATTGTTTGGGTACCTCTGCACCTAATGACCACCCACACACCAAAAAAAGTTGAATAGGCTTTATTATAAGAGGAATAAGCCCTGTTAGAGAACCTTGGCTAAACAAACAAATAAAGTTACAATTCAGAAAAAAATTCACAACATCAAATACTGGCAAATTAAAAATACAGCACAATATATAGGAGGCAGGCCTATCACTTAGGGAAATTTGCCTGCCTAGCCACTGGCCAATGGTCACTAACAGTCTGTCAACCTTGTGGCCCTTATCCTACAGCAGAGCACTCAATTGCATAAGATGGTGGCTAAGAGGCCTGTCACTACTGATGGAGTTGGTCGTAGGTTTGAAGAAGTCCCTCAAAAGCCTGGGAAATGTCGCTTTCACGAGTCGGTGATGGATCAAGACTGTAGACTCCTCCAAGTAGCTCTGAACATCTGGACTCTGTAGACTCTTGGCAACACAGCAGCAGATTCACTGGCAGTGACAGTAGCACAGCTCAGGACGCCGACACAACAGCAGGCCAGTAAATGCAGCACAAGAACAGTCTTTCTCTAGGCAAAAGAAAAAGCAGCCACATGGCCCTGGGCTTTCAGTGGCAGCAGCACCAGGCCCACACTCTTTCCCAGAAGCAGCAGACAGTCTCTCTGGGCACAGTAACCACACACTCCGCAGCAAAAGAACAGAAATAACCCACATGGCTTTGGTAGATCTTTTAAACACTCACCACAGATGTAGCACAGCCACCATGAGGCTCACAAAAGCAAAGTGTAGACTTCCTGCAGAAGGAATAGCAGCACCTTGTCCTACAGCTCTCTCAGGACTGTAGCAGCTCACCGCCCAGATTGCAGTAACAATGACAGCCCAGCCCCAATTTCTGTAAACAGGCTCCCAGTTTATAGTCAACCTAATTAGAAGTTTCTCCTATAAAACTTTCTGTGCACAGGCTCTTGGGCTAGTCACACTCAGGGCACACTGTCCATTTGCAGCCTTGTCTCCAGCTAGTGCACTGCACTAGCCAGAGACAGCCCATGGGTAATGGCTTACACACTTACTTTCCTGGGCCCACCCCCCGCTGCATGTAGCTTCTTGCCAGGGAGTGGAGCTGTGAAGCTGGGGATGAACGTACGACCATGCAGTTTATAGTGGGCACCACAAATACAAATAAAAAAAAAATATTTTAAAAGGTTAGTTCACCTTTGTAATAAAATATATTATGTAATAAAGGGTCCCTGGTATTTTCTTAAACACTGTTCAGTGGAGAACAAAATGAGCTAACTTTAAAAGTAACTGTAACTCTGTATCTTAACTTGTACCTAGAGGTAAGCTTACAATCAGGCTTACCTGTAGCTAAAATGAATATCTCCTAAATGTGCACCATTTAGGAGATATATTTACATTGGCAATAGCTAATTAAGTCACCTGCACTCGCATTTGGACAGCCAGACCCCGTGAGCCCAGGAGGAAGGCAAGGTGAAGATGGAAGCCCCTGCAGCAGTGACAGCATGCCACTGGAGGGCTTCGTTTTAAAGTTTGTCATAATGTGCTAGTATGCAATGCAGACTAGCACATTATGGCATAAACATGCAGGGGAGCCAATTTTTTTTTTGCCCGCTTTATTACTGCTTTACCTGATAATCATATAGGGCAAGGGTGCCCTCCCTGAAGTATGGTCAGAAAATTTCCATTGAGATCCACTGCTTCCCGTACAGAATCTAGGACACGGGGGCGTGGCCAAGCAATGGCGGAGTGAGGACGTGGAGCACTGTACGGACCGTGACCGGGTACCGCCACTTTCTGCCAGCAAACCGACGATTTGCACATGCCCGGAGCCCAAGCCGACCCGCAGACACCAGGGGGGACACAGAGGCCGCGATATTTCACATTATTTTCTTCGCCAGCACCCGGCCGAGTCCCTAGCCAGTCAGCTCAAGATGGCGCTGCCACACAGTAGCACCACCGGCCAGGCTGCAAAGAAACCTGCCTCCACCCAGGTAAACACACCGGGGGACACCATCCAGGGTTCATCCCAGGGCAGACTCGCCTATCCCCACTCCAGAATTCCCTAAAATAGACTCTCCCAACCGGGTCTCATCCTCACAGAGGCTGTCTGGCCATTCAGAGGGAACAATCAGGGAGATGCTGTCAGACTTCCCTACTAAACAAGACATACAGGACATGGCTGCCACTATTGTGAATGCACTCTCTAAAGACCTGCAGGATGTCCGTGCACAAGTAGACAATATTGAGGAAAGGGTGATGGAACTGGAGGAAACTTCTACCTCCACGGACAAAGGACTCTGCCCTAGAAGCTGACTGTGAAGGAGAACCCTATCACTCTGGACTCATTTCATACACTTTATTTAGATTACACAAATGGGACAGTAATGTTTGTCAGGAATATGTCATCTTTCATGTGAAGGATGTCAGTGGCCTGTTTGATTCGGAATATGTTCATTGAAAGAGCTATTCACCTTGGCCTCTCTTCCATGTTTTTTGGTACTGGAGACGGACAGTCTATCCCCGGTGATCTTCCTATTGTTTGTATATTAAAGTGTGCTGTGTGTCTCCTTGTTAATTGCTAATGAACTTCTGTCCAGAGGGCTAGATACCGTATTTATCGGCGTATAACACGCACTTTTTCCCTCTGAAAATAGGGGGCAAATTGTGTGTGCGTGTTATACGCCGATATTGTTAAAAAAAGGCAGGGTACATACACCAGAATCAGCCGAGTGGATGCCATCCGAGATTACCCGGGGGACCTGCGAGTCCCGTGCCCCCCAGACCCCGCATTGCAAGCCTCGCGCAGCTGTCCTCCTATCGGTGTGTGTTTCACAGTTTTAACTCTCACGGCCGTCAGAGTGTAACTACGGTAACGCTCTGCACAGCTCACGAGAGTTTAACCTGAGCAGAGAGGAGCAGAGAACTGCCTAACTTGTAGCAGCCAGGTACAAGTAGTTAAAGACGTGGGATAAATTAAGTCTCGGGGAGTGGTGGAGCACACAGTAATCACTCCATGACAGGGGGGAGGGGGAGCTCCTTGCAGAGTAGCGTGTGTCTCTTTGACCTCCCTTGCAAGGCAACAGTGTTCATGGGGGGCCAGAGTGACAAAAGGAGTCTGCCAGGGGGGTTCAAAGAAACACACTGCCTGACACACACACACACACACACACACACACACTAGCTCCTCCATTCCTGCAAAGCAGAGTGCACTGTAGAGATGTCCAGGACTTGTACCCTTTTAGGAACAAATGTTTCAAAGCAGTGAAGGGGGACAAAATTCTGAGCTACACTTATTTTTCTTCAAAGTTTTTTTTTTTTTAAATTATGTTTTTTTCCAGAAATTTCCGTCTTAAAATTAGGTGCGTGTTATACGCCGGCGCGTGTTATACAACAGCGCGTGTTATACAACAGCGCGTGTTATACGCCGATAAATACGGTAATTGGTTCAGACTGATTCTCTTTCTGTACACAATCTCATCTACATGATAATGTAATCGGGGTCCTGACCTGGTCAGGAGGGGGGGATGTGTCCCTGTGTTGTATATACTGTATAGTGTGTGAGACTGGTTAATAAAAGTATCTTTTACCCAGCATTAAGCCTTGGCTCATGTATGGGGGGGTGTTATGCTATGCCAGTGTTATTTCGCCTATATGGATTATTTGCTGTTCTGAAAAAGGGGAACCCATGACGGTGAGAGGGGGTCAGACTGTCACATTGGATGGCAGCGGCGGGGTGATCCCTTTTTCATGGATTTATAATTTAAGCCTGGAACTGGAGCAGCATGCATGGAAGGATGCTGCACTCAACTCAAGCGCAACACTTTGAAGGAAATATTGGATGTTCATGGGGGTATTGCCAGCAATAAAGCCAAGCGTCTCATCATAAGCAAGCTAATGGAGCTGGATCGGGAGAACTTGGTCGCGGCAGAAGAAAGCAAAGTGGACAGAGAAATAAGGGAACGGCTTGCGCTGTTCGGGCCAAATCCTTTGCCTGAAATTATTTTCAGCATAATTGATAGTGTGAACGAAAATGCGAATAAACAGCGGGAATTACAAATCTGCTTAGTGGAGGCACAACGAACCACAGCGGTTGTACCGAACGGTTCCATCTCTAACCCCAAACCGCAGAAAATTCCATTCAGCGCGTTTAAGGCATTTGAGGAGAATACAGGCGAGATTGACGGGTAGTTGGCGGATTTTGAGAGACAATGTTCCCTGCATAAAGTAGCAGAAGGGGAATGGGTTCCAATTCTGGCTGGAAAACTATCTGGCAAAGCAGCTGATGCCTTCAGAGCCATCCCTGATCAGGACATAAACAGCTACGAGCGGGTGAAGGAAGCTCTCCTAGCCAGGTACGCAGTAACCCCGGAGGTGTACCGGAGGAAATTTAGAAATTACAGGAAAACAGAGTCAGACACCTACACAGAGTGGGCTTGCCAGCTGCATAGGGCAGCCACACACTGGGTGAATGGATGTCAGATTACCACCCTGGGGGAATTGTTACAACTGGTGCTACTTGAACAGTTCTCCACGTTGCTGCAACCAGATGTAAGGGATTGGGTGAGGGACCATAACCCCCTCACCTTGCAAGAGGCGGCCTGACTTGCAGATGAACACACAGATGCCCGTAAGCCAGAACGATCCTCCCTCAAACCACAACCACTGCGGGTCGAGTCACCAGCGCAACAACCAGGGGGGAGCTATCAACCACCTCAGCGACCTGCAACCAAAGTAAATCGACCTCCACAGACCACAGGACCTCGTTGTTTCGGTGCAAGCAGATGGGACACTACCGCAGGGATTGTCCAATGGAACAACCCTGATCTAATTGGAATCGTCCATCAGGTACCAACTCAATGACAGCGGTTCACTCCTTTTTACCTGGGTCCCATTAACTGGGAGGCCCGAGAGCTAACCAGGGAAGAACCCCTGGGGTTCCTCCATGAAGCAAATCCGGTGCAGGCAGCCAGTGGGGACAACCTGCAACACCACCGTCAACTGGTGATGGTTAATGGCCAGACTGTTCAAGGCCTTCAGGATACAGGGGCCACCATCACACTGGTTGTCATGGGTCTGCCACCTAAGAGTTAACTTAGTGCAGAGTCTGCAGACTAATTTCAGTGATTGGCAACAGGCTGCCTTATTTAAAATCCTCAGCAGCATTGTGTCTTTGCTGTCTGATCTGCATCTTCCTGTGGCCCCTGCTCCTGTTTACCTGCTTCTGTGATTGATCTCCTGTACGACCCGGCTTGACTTTTTGACTCCCCTTGCTTTTTGCCTGCACCTGACCTCGGCTCCCCTCTGACCTTGAACCTTCCTGCTCCTTTGGATTCCACGCTGCCAGCCTGTTAGTGACCTGGCCTGTGAACTGATCTGTTTGCCTGTGTGCTCCCAATGTGAGTGTGGACTCGGGCGTTCCGGCCTTCAGCCTGCCTGCTGTTCGGATCCTCCTACCTGCTGGTTGTCTCCTTTAAAGCATCTGGGACCTTGGAGCTGCCCGTCCAACAGCTGACCCGCCAGGCTCTCATACCATTCTGCTCTCCCGTGCCACCTGTCTGCTCTACCAGGGGCCAAAAGTCAGATACGTAAGGGAGGCCTTCCTCTGCGCTATCGGGCTCATCAGTCAGGTACGTGAGAAGTTGACACTAGTTCAGAGACATTTGCTCAACAACCACGAGCAGCCAGGCAAATCCATTGCTGTTCGGGTGGCAGGGGGAGCTGTCTATAGAATCCCTACTGCTCAGGATCATTTGGATTGGGGTGTGGGGTCTGGAACTGTAAAGGTGGGGGTCATGAAGGATTTGCCCACAGATTTGATACTCGGCAATGATCTGGGTCCCCTTACGTCTGCATTTACGCCTACACCCAACCAGGAGGTTCAAGCTGTCACTACCAGAGCCCAGAGCGGCGCTGCAGAAAACCACTCCCAAACTCCAGAGACCCAGGTAAGACATACTTCCCTGACCGTGACCGTAGAGTCCCTACCCTGGGATACCCCTGAGGATTTTGGGAAAGAGGTAGCGGGAGATCCCACCTTACTAAAGTACAGGGAAAAAACTGTATCGGATCAAGGGGGACTGGAGGGGGAACAGTATGTGTGGGAGGGTAGCAGGTTGTATAGGTTCACTGACTCAAGGACAAATGCACTGGGGCCAAAACAGCTAGTAGTTCCTGAAAAATATAGGCAGGAGCTGATGAAGATTGGGCACGATATCCCATTAGCCGGAGATTTAGGAATATGGCAGACCTCATACCGGCATACCGGAGTGGGGCCAGGTGTATTTGGAGCAGATGGGGCTGCTCTGGGGCCCTGAACCCTGTGGACGCGATCCAGCTCTAGGTTCGAGGTAGGCGGTCTGCCCAAGTTCTCAAACAAACGCGGTACGCTACTAGCCCGCTACTAGCCCACGCCCTCCATTGTCCCCGCTGGATTGTATAATCCTTTATACCATCCATCATGAGCACCAACGTCTGGAAACTAATCACTTCTAGGGACATAGTGGCGGAATTTCGCTCTTTCTTCCAGAGCCTTTATAACCTACACCCTAATTCCCCAGCATCCTAACCCTCTAAGGAAGCCATTCATTCTTACAATTCCGCCTCAGGCAAGCCCTCGCTCCCTCGGGAGGTGAGGCAGGAGCTCGAGGAACCCATCAATGTGGAGGAACTGGGGGTCGCCCTGGCGAACTCCAAACCCAAAAAGGCCCCGGGCCCCGAAGGCCTCACCCCAACCTACTACAAAACCTTCTTTGAGATCCTCTCCCCCACTTGACTACGGTGCTCAACTCCCTCAAGGACGGTCACCTCATGCCCATGGACACACTCAGAGCCCACATCTCTTTAATACCTAAAGAGGGAAAGGACTTATCTCAATGTGGGGGCTATCGCCCCATCGCCCTAATAAATTCCAACCTAAAATTGATTGCAAAACTTTTGGCCAATAGGTTGCTTCTCCACATTCCGAGCTTAATACACAACAACCAGGCTGGATTTATACCACTTAGAGAACCACGAGACAACACGATCAGGGTATTTAACCTAATCCATGCATCCAGATCCACCCAGCATCCCCTTCTCCTACTATCTACAGATGCGGAGAAGGCTTATAATAGAGTCAATTGGCTGTTCATCCAAGCCAGGTTGTTACATATCGGGCTGGGGTTGTCGATGTTGACATGGATCCTCTCCCTGTACTCCAACCCCTCCGCAGCAGTTAAGGTCAATGAGTGGCGTTCTTATTTTTTCGGGATTACCAATGACAGCCGACAGGGTTGCCCGCTCTCGCCCCTGATCTTTGTGCTCTCCCTGGAGCCGTTCGTCTGTGCAGTCCATGGGTAACCGAGGATCACAGGCTTTCAGAAGCCCTCTGGAGCCCACAAAGTTGCAGCCTTTGCGGATGACTTGATTTCTTTCCTGATGGATCCCCTGACATCACTACCCCACCTACTGCAGTCCCTCCATACCTATGGGTCATTGTCGTACTTCCAGATCAATTTCTCCATGTCCCGGGCCCTTCCCATGGACAGTAACACACTGAAACAACTTCTACCGCTCTGCTCAGTTCGTATTGCATTGGGCTCAATACGCAACCTTGGAGTAAATATCACAGCCGCCCTCGCCAATTTATATAGCTCAAACTTCGACTCATTACTCCAACAAATACATAATGACCTCTCACACTGGCATTCCCTCACCTTAACTTGGTTTGTTCGCTGCAGCGCCCTAAAGATGACCATCCTACCTAGGATATTATACCTGATGCAGGCCCTTCCCTTTCGCCTCCCTCCCCTTTTTTTCAAATGTATCAACACTATTTTCTGGGAATTTGTGTGGTCTCACAGGAGACCACGCATACAACTCCACCTCCTCCACCTTCTGAAGTCTAGGGGGGGTGGGGTTGTCCTACCGTGTATCAGGACTTACCATAGAACCGCACACCTCACCAGGCTGGTTGACTGGCATTGCCATGTCAAGGCCAAGAGCTGGGTGGCCATGGAAATGGAGGATTCTGGCAACACGGCCAAAAGTTGGCCTTGGATTACCCTTCCTCTTCCTGAACAACTCCGTAAACACCCTACCTTAGGGAGCACACTCATAGTTGTCCGGGAAGCCCTACGTCACACTTCAGTATCCCCTATGCCCTCTCCGATGATCCCCATCCTGGACAACCTGGAACTTTGAGCCAGGCCTCAGAGGGTGTGCATTTTCAGAGCTTGAGGCTCGGGGGTTGCCTGCACCTCTGGGACTTCCTCGGGCCTGACGGGAAACTGTCTTCCTTGACTTCAACTCAGACATTTTCTCCATAAATGCAGCTGACTGCCTGATATTTCTAGACCACACACAGAATTAGAGTGCATCTGTCATAAGTGCGAGCCCATCCGACATAGCCTGGCCACCCTATATGCCGCTCTATTAAGTCCCCTCCCGACTACTTCCCCCCGTTTCTAAAGAGATGGGAAGCCAACTTATCCGTCAAATTCACAGACTCCCAAAAAGAGAAAATCCTTCACTTCGCTCAAAAGTCATCCATAGCTACGAAAATACAGAAAACAAACTACAAAATACTCACGAGGTGGTATAGGGAACCCTCAACCCTCCACCGCTTCTTTATGCAAGTTCCCGACAAATGCTTGCACTGTGACATGGGCCCTGGGACCATCTTCCACATCTTTTGGGACTGCCCAAAAATTAAACCCTTCTGGCAAGCTGTGACTGACATTATACATCAGCTGACCAATGAAGACCTCTCAAGTGACCCTGCAGCATGCCTGCTCCATCTTACCCAGAGGCCCATTAAAAAATATAAGGCATCCCTCACCATCCCTCTATTAAATGCAGCCTGTATTCACCTATGTTGGAGATCGTCTGCTGCACCCCTGAAGTCTCTTTGAGGTTAATGAAATGAGGGACATGGAGGATCTTACAGCCACGCTTTACGACAGGGGGGAGGCCTTCTGGGACAAATGGAGGCCCGGGCAGCACTTAGTCTTTACAGATACTTACCTGCAGGAATTCCCATAGCATGATTGAGGTTGGGGACCCCGGGACTGGGGAGGCCCCGCCCAATGCTCTTCTTACTCTCTCCATTCCCCAGGCTTTCCTTTCTCCCACCCTTTCTCCCCCTTCCCTTCTTTCTTCCCCTATTCCCCCATACCATTTCCTATCTCAGGTTATCTTTCCATTGATCATATCACTTACCCTCCGGTGAACCGCAGTCACCGGGCGTCATCGTTCACATCCAAAAAGAGGTTGTTATTTACAGGACCAATTTTCCTTTCATGTACGTGGTCTTTCAGAATGATTAAAAACTGTTGTAAAACAACTAATCCTGTTACTTTCATTTGCTGTGCTGCGACACTGTTAACCGCTCAATTGTACATTTTTTTTCCTTTTATCCTACAAATCGTTTCTAATGTACTGTAACCTTTTAATAAATAAAGAATTACAAAAAAATAATCTAAGACACAAGAACCCAAAGAATCATTCTGCACGGCAGCAACATCCAGGGAGGGTATTGGGTACATACATGTATGTTTGTGTGTATACACATTATACAGTATATGTCTTCTGTGGCAGTATATACAGGGCCGGATTTAAAGAAACTGCAGCTTCAAACATCAATGACGTGTTTCATTTTTGCCGCTTTAAAATCAATTAACTAGCGCTGCGGCGAATTGGCTAGTGGAACAGCAACAATGAATTCCGCCGTCAGCAGTATTCACTTACGATCGCGGCTTCGCAAATTCGCAAACTTATGTATTTGTGCTTACAGCAGTTTCACATAGCGATGTGGTCTAGTGGATTAGTGCACACATCTCGTCTGTAATTTATCTCCCTCTGCTGTAGGTTCGAGGCTTACCATCTCCACCTAACTTTTTTTTTTTTTTTTTTTGTTAATATTTCAAAAATGTTACGGATTACATCATATATTGGTAAATAATGTTACACGCAGAAGCGCTTGCAAATTTACAACATTTTAAGTGATTTTATGATCTTCTCTGTCTGTCGAATCGATCTTATGAGTCAAAGTAGCAAAGGCAAGTCACCAAACCCCTACACTACTTCAGGTCAAGATGAAACCTCACAATTTTACCATGGTCTTCTTCCCAGATTCCATACCATAGCTATATGTGCTTTTTAGCCTTAACACACTCCTTTATTTTCACCAAACAGCTCTATTCTGCACAATAGCTAAGTGCTTTGCAACTTCACTGCAGTTAACAACGTCATGGTTTCAAATCCCAACAATCACTACACTTGGGATCTCTTTTCACTCTCATTTCTTTTAGAGTTTTTTTAAACTATCTTGAATTTTGGGGGGGGGGGGGGTGGAGGGGGGGTAGTGTTCAATCCCAAATTTCAAGCACATTAATGGAACCAACACAATTTTGATTTTATGACTGTGGTCCTAGTTTTCTCGAGATGCAATTCTTTACATATTTACCATGGTTCTTACAATTTTTGGACCAATAAACATAGGTGACTGATATTGGACTCTCTCCATATTTGAACAACACAGACCCTCATAGTCCAACGCTACATTTGGCTCACACCTCAACACAACACTGTCACATCCCTACCCTACATTACAACCCCTCACATCACCAGTACAAGCAGCATGCAAAGTGCAAAGCTCCGGCCTTGGCAGCTTAATGGCCCATACAGTAAGAAGTTTTCAACACTTTTTCCTGTAGACTTAACCAAACCATATAATATGAGGTCAAACCTCAACACTTTCAATTTGTATGCAATCAGGCAGGCCCTTGCACTACATAGAAAAGGTCAATCTGAAGGATAAAGTCTTCTCTAAATCTTAGAGTGTGTATGGCCCTTTTGTCTGTAGGCACCCACCCAAAACAATAAACACATGTTCCATTCAAAAGTCTTTATTGATTATAGAATGACAGCATAAGGAGGGATGCAGCAAGCTAATATTGTCAGTCTCCAGTCCGTGTGCCTTTACAGCGCCAGCCCACGATCTTTGCTCTATGGCTACGGGATTCTGATCTCTTCCCCAACTTCATGCAGAGTCCAAAATCCATTCTGCACCTCTACCAGCTCATAGGGGACAGGCATGGCCAGGTTGCTGTTCAGCTTCCAAGCCACTTTGGAAGTTCCAGGGTGTTCGTGTTGGTCATCGATGCTGCTTCTGGCCATGTGCCTTACCAAATATCCACTGACCACAAAAGAAGATGAGTGGAGTCCATGAAGGTGGGTTTCTAACAGCTACAACCGCAAGCAGTACCACTCCTGGAAAAATAAAACAAAGGATAAGACATTTCATTATGAAAATCACATCTTAATGCCCGTTTCCTTCATTCTGAACTTCATTTAATTTCGACATCACGAGTGAAATAACACATTTTCAGACAACTTACACAAACCAGAAAACATTAATGCAAACATTTGAATACACACTTGTGACGCCAGACAGCCCATCACCACAGGTTTCTCAGGGTACATGCCATGATTCCAAGATGTCCAGGTTCTGAAAAATTAGAACACCATAAGATACCAACCAGCCGTTCATGTTATCAATAACTACACAGGTGGCATAGACACAAATATACACCTGCCAGCTCTTATCAGCCCTTTCCACTATTCACAATACCAACATGTTTATTGTTAGAGGTGCATGTTCTTGCTCAAGTAACACAATTTTACCAATGTTGACTACACTTTATCTACAATGGCAAGTGTCATTGGCAGATGAGAATTACCCTCTGTCTCCCTGTGAGTGGCACCTCTGCTAACTAGCAAATTAATACACATGCCATATCTCGACCGGTTACAGTACTTACATGTAAAGTGGCTAGCAACCAGGGTATTCCGGGTGGCCATACCTGCAGTGGTGCTCCGCCGCCTGGGGGCCGCCGGCTGACGGACCTCTGGCTCTCTCTCCTCCGTCAGCTCCCAAGATTCATCCCGGGCAACACACATGTTGTGCAACACGCAGCACGCCAGGATGATCTTGGAAGCCTTTGTAGGAGAGTCCAGGAGTTCACCCCCAGGCCGGGCCAAGCAGAGAAACCGGGATTTGAGAAGACCTATGGTCAACTCGATGATACTCCGGCTTCTCCGCAAGGCCCTGTTGTAATTCATTTCTGCTCGGCCCTGGGGGTACCTGATTGGAGCCATCAGCCACGTCAGCTGCGGGTAACCAGCATCCCCTGAAAAAAAAAAGAAAAATATACATTAGTTCTTCATATCATGTGACTTTAGATGACTCCTCAAAATGGGAGACAATTAGGCATTTTACTAAACAACCTGCTCGTCTGTGTGCAAAAACTCATATGAAACATCTCAACTCTGTCTAACTGCCTAAATCACTAATACAAATGGGAAAAAGGACACACAAAGTGGTGGGTTTCTCTTGCAAGTTCCAACTTGGCCCCTATTTTGTTCCTATTACATTAGCATAGGCCTTACTTCTGGAATATATCTGCAACTAGAGTGAGGAAACCAATATTGACTCACTTATGCAAAGTACTTTGGGGATATGGCAATACCATTGGAATCATTTGTAGCTTTTGTTTGGGTGGCTAGAGGACACCATTTACACATTGGTTAACCACCTTCATTTGACTCAAAGACAACTTTGGAAATATTTCTGTTGTGAGCTGCTAAGCTGCTGATCTGGTTGTGTGTGAACAGCCTGCCAACTCCTAACACATCCATTTTAGGTAGGCTTTGCTTAAATCAGGGTGTACACCGATGTAGCTTATTCCTATGTCTATGTAATCTTACAGTTTATGTTGTTAAGACAAAATATTTTACCAATAAGCCACCCTTCGGGCATTTGGCCACTTTCAAACGCCTGGTACAGAGTACTGGTTCGTAAGATCCTGGAATCATGGCACGACCCTGGGTGACCAGTGTTGACACTCATTATGCGCTGTTTGGCGTCACAAATAGTGTTGAGCGAACACGGACTGTATTATTCGTGTTCGTACCGAATAATTGGATTTTTGTTACCCGAACACGAACACGGACACTTTACTGTATATTCGGGTAAAAATCCGTGTTCGGTCGTTTTATTTCCGGGTTTTGCATGCTTTGGCGCTCTTTTCATGGCGGGCTTTCAACAGCCAATCAACAATCGTTTAACTGGTGTGCCTTAAGCCATCCCAGCCATGCCTGCAAATGTCTCAGTAGCTGTGATTGGCCGTCTGAAGCATGTGACCAAGTCTTTATAAGTTCGAGGCAGCCGCAGCGGCGTCATTATGCTGCTTAGATCAGGGACAGAGCACACATCAACGTGCTGGCTGCTGATTAGGGAAAGATAGGCAGGAAAAAAACATTTGTGTCCGGATAGAATTGAGGGACAGGTCGGAGTGTTTAGGCAGGGCGAGTTGTAGGCATTTTAGGGATAGAGTCTGCTGAATTATAGGGTCAGTGTGTTCTACAAACTACAATCGATATTGCTGTGTGGGGTGGGGTCTGCACTTAGTTCTCCTGATCTACGATCTCTTCTCAATCCTGTTAGGGACAGAGTCTGCTGAATTTTAGGGAAAGTGTGTTCTACAAACTACAATCGATATTGCTGTGTGGTGTGGGATAGGAGATAGGCAGGTGTCAGTGATCCACATCCATTTTTCTGTGTGTGGGCTGCAGTGAACACAATCTTTTTGGGGTGCAGTGAACACAATCCTTTTGGAGTGCAGTGAACAAAATCTTTGTGGGGTGCAGTGAACAAAACCTTTGTGGGGGTACAGTGAACACAATCTTTGTGGGGTGCAGTGAAGACAATCCTTGTGGGGTGCAGTGAAGACAATCCTTGTGGGGTGCAGTGAACAAAATCTTTGGGGGGTACAGTGAACACAATCTTTGTGGGGTGCAGAGAAGACAATCCTTGTGGGGTGCAGTGAACAAAATCTTTGGGGGGGTACAGTGAACACAATCTTTGTGGGGTGCAGTGAACAAAACCTTTGTGGGGTACAGTGAACACAATCTTTGTGGGGTGCAGTGAAGACAATCCTTGTGGGGTGCAGTGAAGACAATCCTTGTGGGGTGCAGTGAACAAAATCTTTGGGGGGTACAGTGAACACAATCTTTGTGGGGTGCAGTGAACAAAACCTTTGTGGGGTACAGTGAACACAATCTTTGTGGGGTGCAGTGAACAAAACCTTTGTGGGGTACAGTGAACACAATCCTTGTGGGGTGCAGTGAAGACAATCCTTTTGGAGTGCAGTGAACACAATCTTTGTGGGGTACAGTGAACACAATCTTTGTGGGGTGCAGTGAACAAAACCTTTGTGGGGTACAGTGAACACAATCTTTGTGGGGTGCAGTGAACACAATCTTTGTGGGGTGCAGTGAACAAAACCTTTGTGGGGTGCAGTGAACACAACCTTTGTGGGGTACAGTGAACACAATCTTTGTGGGGTGCAGTGAACAAAACCTTTGTGGGGTACAGTGAACACAATCTTTGTGGGGTACAGTGAACACAATCTTTGTGGGGTGCAGTGAACAAAACCTTTGTGGGGTACAGTGAACACAATCTTTGTGGGGTGCAGTGAACAAAACCTTTGTGGGGTACAGTGAACACAATCTTTGTGGGGTGCAGTGAAGACAATCCTTTTGGAGTGCAGTGAACAAAATCTTTGTGGGGTACAGTGAACACAATCTTTGTGGGGTGCAGTGAACAAAATCTTTGTGGGGTACAGTGAACACAATCTTTGTGGGGTGCAGTGAAGACAATCCTTGTGGGGTGCAGTGAAGACAATCCTTGTGGGGTGCAGTGAACAAAATCTTTGGGGGGTACAGTGAACACAATCTTTGTGGGGTGCAGTGAACAAAACCTTTGTGGGGTACAGTGAACACAATCTTTGTGGGGTGCAGTGAACAAAACCTTTGTGGGGTACAGTGAACACAATCTTTGTGGGGTGCAGTGAAGACAATCCTTTTGGAGTGCAGTGAACACAATCTTTGTGGGGTACAGTGAACACAATCTTTGTGGGGTGCAGTGAACAAAACCTTTGTGGGGTACAGTGAGCACAATCTTTGTGGGGTGCAGTGAACACAATCTTTGTGGGGTGCAGTGAACAAAACCTTTGTGGGGTGCAGTGAACACAACCTTTGTGGGGTACAGTGAACACAATCTTTGTGGGGTGCAGTGAACAAAACCTTCGTGGGGTACAGTGAACACAATCTTTGTGGGGTACAGTGAACACAATCTTTGTGGGGTGCAGTGAACAAAACCTTTGTGGGGTACAGTGAACACAATCTTTGTGGGGTGCAGTGAACAAAACCTTTGTGGGGTACAGTGAACACAATCTTTGTGAGGTGCAGTGAAGACAATCCTTTTGGAGTGCAGTGAACAAAATCTTTGTGGGGTACAGTGAAAACAATCTTTGTGGGGTGCAGTGAACAAAATCTTTGTGGGGTACAGTGAACACAATCTTTGTGGGGTGCAGTGAAGACAATCCTTGTGGGGTGCAGTGAAGACAATCCTTGTGGGGTGCAGTGAACAAAATCTTTGGGGGGTACAGTGAACACAATCTTTGTGGGGTGCAGTGAACACAATCTTTGTGAGGTGCAGTGAACACAATCTTTGTGGGGTGCAGTGAAGACAATCCTTTTGGAGTGCAGTGAACACAATCTTTGTGGAGTACAGTGAACACAATCTTTGTGGGGTGCAGTGAAGACAATCCTTGTGGGGTGCAGTGAAGACAATCCTTGTGGGGTGCAGTGAACAAAATCTTTGGGGGGTACAGTGAACACAATCTTTGTGGGGTGCAGTGAACAAAACCTTTGTGGGGTACAGTGAACACAATCTTTGTGGGGTGCAGTGAAGACAATCCTTTTGGAGTGCAGTGAACACAATCTTTGTGGGGTACAGTGAACACAATCTTTGTGGGGTGCAGTGAACAAAACCTTTGTGGGGTGCAGTGAACAAAACCTTTGTGGGGTACAGTGAACACAATCTTTGTGGGGTGCAGTGAACACAATCTTTGTGGGGTGCAGTGAACACAACCTTTGTGGGGTACAGTGAACACAATCTTTGTGGGGTGCAGTGAACAAAACCTTTGTGGGGTACAGTGAACACAATCTTTGTGGGGTACAGTGAACACAATCTTTGTGGGGTGCAGTGAACAAAACCTTTGTGGGGTACAGTGAACACAATCTTTGTGGGGTGCAGTGAACAAAACCTTTGTGGGGTACAGTGAACACAATCTTTGTGGGGTGCAGAGAAGACAATCCTTTTGGGGTGCAGTGAACACAATCTTTGTGGGGTACAGTGAACACAATCTTTGTGGGGTGCAGTGAACACAATCTTTGTGGGGTGCAGTGAACAAAACCTTTGTGGGGTGCAGTGAACACAATCTTTGTGGGGTGCAGTAAAGACAATCCTTGTGGGGTGCAGTGAAGACAATCCTTGTGGGGTGCAGTGAAGACAAACAATCCTTGTGGGGTGCAGTGAACAAAATCTTTGGGGGGTACAGTGAACACAATCTTTGTGGGGTGCAGTGAACAAAACCTTTGTGGGGTACAGTGAACACAATCTTTGTGGGGTGCAGTGAAGACAATCCTTTTGGAGTGCAGTGAACACAATCTTTGTGGGGTACAGTGAACAAAACCTTTGTGGGGTACAGTGAACACAATCTTTGTGGGGTGCAGAGAAGACAATCCTTTTGGGGTGCAGTGAACACAATCTTTGTGGGGTACAGTGAACACAATCTTTGTGGGGTGCAGTGAACAAAACCTTTGTGGGGTACAGTGAACACAATCTTTGTGGGGTGCAGTGAACAAAACCTTTGTGGGGTACAGTGAACACAATCTTTGTGGGGTACAGTGAACACAATCTTTGTGGGGTACAGTGAACACAATCTCATACTTCTGAAGCTTTGAGGGTGCTGCCTGTTCTATACTCCTCCTCCTCCTCCTCCTCATCCATCCTTTTAGGTGTACAAACAATAGTAATTGGGGCCTAGTGTGCTTCTGTACGTGTGAAAAACATACACTTTTTTTTGATCATATTTCCTATTCCGCTATTCAATAAAAACCTTTGTGGCTCAATTAAATTGCGGAATAGTCTGTGTCGGTACGTGTGAGATCCACCTTTCCAAGTTTTTGGGGTTCATCTCATACTTCTGAAGATTTGAGGGTGCTGCCTGTTCCATACTCCTCTTCCTCATCCTCCCTTTAGGGTAGGAAAAAATTTAATCGGGCCTAGTCTGTGTTTGTACGTGTGAGATACACAGTTTTTTATCCTATTCCGCTATTCAATACACACCCTTTTGGTGTAAAAAACATTAAATTGCGGCATAGTTTGCATATTTGACTGTGAGATACACCCGTGCGATACTGTTGTTCTTTTGTTCCGCTATTCAATAAAGACCTTTCTAGGGCAAGATCTTAAATTTCAGAAATATGAGGAGAGCGTCAAATAGGGGCCGTGGCCTGGGTCGTGGTGGTGCTGCTGCTAGAGCTCCTGTTGCAAGGAGAGGACGTGGTCGATCTGTGCCAGCTACACGCACAAGTGAAACACCTTCCTCAAGTGTGAGTAGGCGACAGAACCTGCATCAGTATTTGGTAGGGCATCATACGCCTCTAGAAGTGATGAGGCCAGAACACAGAGAGGCGATAGTAGATTGGTTTGCTGCTGACAGTGCCTCCAGTTCCTTCACATTGTCTCCCACCCAGTCTACTGCAGAAAGGTCAGAGTTGGCACCTGCAGCCAATGTCCAACCGTCTTTCACCTCACCCCCTTGCAAATCAGGCAAGCAGTCTGAGCCCCAAGCCATAGAGCAGTCTCTTATTCTTTTTGAGGACTCTGTCAGCAGGGTTTCCCAGGGCCATCCACCTAGCCCTGCCCCAGAAGTGGAAGAGATTGAGTGCAGCGATGCCCAACCACTTATTTCTCAAGATGAGTACATGGAAGGACCATCACAGCACGTCTCCGATGATGACGAAACGCAGGTGCCAACTGCTGCGGCGTTCAGCATTGTGGAGACCGACAGGGAGGGCAGGGGTGAAGACTGGGTGGAAGATGATGTGGAGGACGATGAGGTCCTCGACCCCACATGGAATGAAGGTCATGCAGGTGACCTGAGTAGTTTGGAGGAAGAGGCGGTGGTCGCACAGAGCCACCAGCACAGCAGAAGAGGGAGCAGGGTGCAGAAGCGGAGCGGCCGTGCCCTAGACACTACGCCTGCTACTGCCCAACGCAGCAAGGGAACGAGCGCACCAAAGTCAGCTCAAAAGAGTTCTCTAGCGTGGAAGTTCTTTAGAAAATGTGCTGATGACAGGACACGAGTGGTTTGCACGCTGTGCAATCAGAGCCTGAAGCGAGGCATAAACCTTCTCAACCTGAGCACAACCTGCATGATCAGGCATCTAAGTGCAAAGCACGAGCTACAGTGGAGTACACACCTTCAAAACCAAGAAACGTCTCTGGCTCATCCTGCTTCCTCTTCTGCTGCAGTCTCGGCCGCTCCAGCCACCTCTGTAGTCATACCGGCACCTGCCACCCCGCAAACAGACGATCTGTCAGCAACACCACCACCTGGGTCACCAACAACCATCTCCACAATGTCCCGTGGAAGCGTTCAGCTTTCCATCTCCCAAACACTTGAGAGGAAGAGGAAGTACCCCCCTACCCACCCGCGATCCCTGGCCCTGAATGCCAGCATTTCACAATTATTGGCCTTTGAAATTCTGTCATTCCGTCTGGTGGAGACGCCCAGTTTTAAAAAGCTTATGTCGGTGGCTGTCCCACAGTACGTCGTGCCCAGCCGCCACTACTTTTCCAGGCAAGCCATCCCTTCCCTGCACAACCAAGTGGGGGAAAAAATCAGGTGTGCACTGCGCAACGCCATCTGTGCCAAGGTCCACCTAACTACCGATACGTGGACCAGTAAGCACGGTCAGGGGCGTTATATCTCCCTAACGGCACACTGGGTAAATGCAGTGGCGGATGGGCCTGAGGCGGATAGCAATTTGGCACATGTCCTTCCACCACCGAGGATTGCAGGGCGCTTCAGTTTGCCTCCTGTTCCTAACTCATCCTACTCCGCTACCTCATCCTCTACCGCCTCCTCATCCGGACAGCGTAATACCTTCACCACCAACTTCAGCACGGCCAGGGCTAAACGACAGCAGGCAGTTTTACAACTTGCCTGTTTGGGGGACAAACCACACACCGCGCAGGAGTTGTGGAGGAGCATGGAACAGCAGACAAATGAGTGGTTGCTGCCAGCGAGCCTCAAGCCCGGCCTGGTGGTGTGCGATAACGGGCGAAATCTCATAGCAGCTCTGGGCCTAGCCGGTTTGACGCACATCCCTTGCCTGGTGCATGTGCTGAATTTGGTGGTGCAGAGGTTCCTTAAAAACTACCCCGATATGTCAGAGCTGCTGCAGAAAGTGCGGGCCGTCTGTGCGCACTTTCGGCGTTTTCACCCTGCTGCTGCTCGCCTGGCAGGGCTGCAGCGTAACTTCGGCCTTCCCGCTCACCGCCTCATATGTGACGTGCCCACAAGGTGGAACTCCACCTTGCACATGCTGCAAAGACTGTGCGAGCAGCAGCAGGCCATAGTGGAGTTTCAGCTGCAGCACACACGCGTGAGTCGCTCTGCGGAACAGCACCACTTCACCACCAATAACTGGGCCTCCATGCAAAACCTGTGTGCCTTGTTGCGCTGTTTTGAGTACTCCACCAACATGGCCAGTGGCAATGACGCCGTTCTCAGCTTAACTATCCCACTTCTATGCCTCCTTGAAAAAACAATTCGGGCGATGATAGAAGAGGATGTGGCACAGGATGAGGAGGAGGAGGAGGAGGAGGATGAAGAGGTAACATTTCAAAGGCTTTCAGGGCAGTCATTCGCAAGGGGCTCCGAGGGTGGGTTCCTGCACACACAAACGCCAGGGACACAATTGTCCAGCAGGGGCACAGTTCTGGAGGATGAGGAGGATGAGGAGGAGGAGGAGCTGGAGGAGGAGATGGAACCATGTTCACAGCAGGGTGGCACCCAGGCCAGCTCATGGCCATCACTGGTGCGTGGCTGGGGGGATACAGAGGACACGGACGATACACCTCCCACAGAGGACAGCCTTTCGTCGCCTCTGGGCAGCCTGGCACACATGAGCGATTGCATGCTGCAGTGTCTCCACAACGACCGCCGAGTTGCCCACATTCTAACTTGTGCTGATTACTGGGTGGCCACGCTGCTGGATCCCCATTACAAGGACAACGTACCGTCCTTAATTCACTCACTGGAGCGCGACCGCAAGATGCGCGAGTACAAGCGCACGCTGGTAGACGCGATGCTGCTGGCATTCCCATCTGACAGCGGGGCCACAGTGGAAGCACAAGGCAGAGGAGGAGGAGGAGGAGGTCGCCAACTCAACCAGGGCACCGCCAGCACCTCAGAAGGCAGGGTTAGCATGGCCGAAATGTGGAAAAGCTTTGTCAGCACGCCACAACAAACAGCAGCACCAGCAGCTCAGATGGAACGTCTTAGCAGGAGGCAGCATTTTACCAACATGGTGGAGCAGTATGTGTGCACACGCCTACATGTAGTGAATGAGGGGTCTGCCCCCTTCAACTTCTGGGTCTCCAAATTGGGCACATGGCCTGAGCTTGCCCTTTACACCTTGGAGGTGCTGGCGTGCCCTGCAGCCAGTGTATTATCTGAACGGGTATTTAGCACGGCTGGGGGTGTTATAACAGACAAGCGCAGCCGCCTGTCCAGAGACAATGTGGACAAGCTCACGTTCATTAAAATGAACCAGGCATGGATCCCACGGGACTTTTCCGTACCTTGTTCAGAATAGCAATGGATACCGACCTTACCCAGCCATTGTTCCATTTTTGCTCTTTCTCACTCTTTTGGGGTGTACCCTCATTTAAAATTTGTGAAAAGAAGCAGTGTTGGCTACCTCGTCCTCCTCCTCAGGGCCAGATTAATGTAGGGGCTATTGGAGCTGCAGCTCCATGCAGGCCCCTACCTTTTATATAGGCCCCGGGTTGGCCATATTCACTGTGACCGCTCTTCTGTCACTTGTAAACACAGAAGTCTGGCTTCTATGCTCGCTTCCCCAGGCAGCACCCTCAGAACCTCCCCACACAGCGCGAAGGCCGGACAAGGAGGGACAGTTGCCGATGCATGGATGTGTTTATGGGCTTCAGAGACAGCATCCCATGTTGAATTAGGCATGCATGGCTGCACCCTTCCTCCTCTGGGTGCATGCCAAGGCACGGCCCTTAAGGCCCTTCAAAATCCTCAGCACCAAGACCATGATGCTCTTAATCCGGCCCTGGTCCTCCTCCACCGCCGCTTCCACCTACACCGCCCATAGGTGTGCGCAGCCTATTGCATTAGGGTGTGCACCCCAAAGTTGAAATACACATGCATGTGTTTGCCTACATGTACATGGCCCCGATACATTACTCTCCCTGCTGGCAAAGAGAAATAGAGCAGAGCAGGTGCGAGGGAGATCTTTCCCATCTCCTCACTGGCAAACAGAGCGATAATGCTATGTGCCCTAGGTGATTAGGGTGTGCCCAGGTACACCAGGCACACCCTGTGCGCACGCCTATGACACCGCCACATCCACCACCACCTCAACCTCCCTCCTACTCCATATGGGCCTCGTCCTTCAGAGATGAAGAACATTGTTTTATTTTTCTGTTTTTTTTTGTTGTTTTAAGTTATTTCCCTATCCACATTTGTTTGCAGAGCACTTGCCATGCTCTTAACTACGTTTTGCTGCCATTTGCAGCACTCTAGCCCTTTCCATTGGTGTTTTAGAGCCATTTTAGTGCCTTAAAGTTCGGGTCCCCATTGACTTCAATGGGGTTCGGTGTCTGGGAAAAGTTTGGTAAAAGTCCGGGACACGGACCCGGACTTTTTTTTAAAGTTCGGCCGAACCCGTCGAACACGGACATCTAGGTGTCCGCTCAACCCTAGTCACAAACCAATTGGACGTTCAGGGAGTGGTACTGCTTGCGTTTCCGGTAGTCAATTTCATGGCTCCTTGGTGGCCTAATGGCTATGTGGGTGCCATCTATTGCCCCTAGGATTTGCGGCATGTGTGCCCGCAGGTAGAAGCCCAACTTCACTTTATTCCACTCATTTTCATTCTGTGGCCAGTGGATAAAATTGGGCACTAGATCCACTATGGCATTAATGACCAACATGAACACCCTTGAAACTGTGGGCTGGCTAATGCCCATTATACTTCCAGAAGTGGCTTGGAAGCTGCCATGCCCTAAAATATACAAAGTGGCCAGCAATCTGGCCATGCCGGGCACCGCATGGCCGCACTGTGTGTCCGGTTCAATTTTGTCTGCTATGAGCTGGTAGAGGTGTAGAATAGATCCTCGCTCCAGCCGGAACTTCCTCCTGACATCAGAATCCCGCAGCTTGTCCAAATAGATCCTTGGAGCAAAAATGCGTGGCTGGCGAGGTAAGGGCACACAGACTGGAGGTGCTGCTGGAGGTGCTGCTGAAGGTGCTGCTGCAGCTGCTTCCCCACCTTCTGCTGCCTCCTGTGCTCGGGCCTCCTCAAACAGGGCACCGATAAATGCCAACATTGCACCATCTAAAGCGTCTGGGATTTCGTTCTCCATTTTGAACGTGCAAATTCGCGAATGCGCAGATATATATGGAAACGGCCGCTAATTATCACACCTGTGAGCCAGCTATAAAAGGAGTACATGGCCAATATGGCTGCTGGATGTTATAGATTGATGTTTCTTATGTACTAGCAAGACCCTGTGACCCACAACCTACATTATCTTGAGGTAAGACAATTGTATCTCTCTCTCCCAAAAAAATCTAACAAATTCTCTCTCTCTCTATATATATATATATATATATATATCGAGATATGTCTGTTTGTGTGTTCTTGCTCACCGTTATTGTTTACTGAAGGAGATAATTTGTACTTATCTTGGGTGTGCTTAAGTTGTCTATGGTGAATCCCCTCCAACCCACAATAGCTTGTGAACCCCTCAAGTGTCTTTTAATCATTGGTAGTTGGCCCCATGTGCATGTGGTTTTGACATGTGTTTTCTCATGTTTGTTAAAGGTGTGCAGTCTAGATTTTTTTTTTTTTTCAAAACAGTGAGGTTTATTGAAATTTTTGGTACAATACAAAAATAAACCGTGCATTGAAACTGCAATCAGGTTCATAACACATTGGGGTACAAAAAATACAAATACACAAAATAATCAGCACCGAGAGATAGAACAGGCATAGTAAAAAAACAAACAAAACAGTAGTCAGTGGCTCTCCGTCGATCCAACCCTCGAACAGAGAATATTGAATTACCAGGGGCGGCCAACATAGAATAGTTACCCACTGCATTACCGAGCCGTATCAGGGCACTGCACCCATTTGTCCCAAATCTTGTTGAACTTCTGAGGGCACCCCCTATGTTTATACAAAAGTTTATGAAATGGGATGACACCATTAACCTCCTTAATCCACAAACCTAGAGTAGGAGGAGTAGGTCTCATCCACCTCCTGGCTATCAGTTTACGTACTATAAACAAAGTTTCCTGAAGAAATATGACAGTGGATTTGGGCATCTCTCCATCTGGGTAAACCCCCAGGAGACACTCCTTAGGGGAGAGTTGCAGAGGAGACCCCATCTTGTCATGGAGGAATGTGACTACTTGTTGCCATAGAGTCTGTAATTGGGGACAGCTCCACAAGAGATGAAAGAAGGAGGCGTCAGGGTCTCCACACATAGGGCAAGAAGGGACCAAGTCAGGGTGATATTTGGACAGTCTAAGTGGGGTGAGATAAGCCTGGTGTATTATAAAGGTCTGAGTTAGGCGATCCGACAGTTTTGGCGACACTCTGCGGCACGTCTCCAGGGCATCCTCCCATTCCTCATCCTCCATGGCCCCCACACTGCGCTCCCAGCGGGTCTTAAGTGCAAAAGCCAAGGTGGTCGAGGAAGGTGTATGAAGTTCAGAGTAGAACATGGAAATAAGGTGACTGGGTGCTGTACTTTTAACAATCTCAAGGGTGGTAACCGATTCTAGCTCAGGAGGGCCATCAGGGAATTGAGATCTATAGGCATGGGAGAGCTGTAAGTATCTGTAGTGCATGGGGCCCTGGATCGCAAACTGATCCTGCAAGGCCTCGTAAGACCGCAGACCAGTGGTCGTGGAGATATGGCTAAGGAGAAGGATGCCCCTCCCGCTCCATATCGACAGGTCAGGGATGGAAAGGAACTCGTGTAGTGCGCTGTTATGCCACAGAGGGGTGAATGTGTGAAATGGAGGGCACCGAAGCCTGGACGCTACCACCTCCCAGATCCGACAATAGTGGTATAGAAGAGATCTGGGGCACAAGGGCTCCGGTGAGCCCCTGACACCCCTAAGGATAACTAGGAGGGGGTCCCCGAGGGGATGAGCCCACCCAGGGCAGAGCAGGGTCAAAAAACGTTCTCTATCCGTTTTATCTATATGAAAGAACTGGGACAACTGAGCTGCCAGATAGTACAGATTAAAATCCGGCAGGGCCAATCCCCCTAGGTTTGTAGGATTCTTGAGTTTGCGCCAGGAGATCTTGTGCCGGTCAGCACCCCAAACAAAGGTCTTGAGGAGTGATTCCATCTGCTTAAACAGCTTGAGTGGCAGGTAAATAGGAGAGTGCCATACAACATAAAGTATTTTGGGAAGGAGAATCATTTTAATTAAATTGACTCTACCCATCACTCCCAGAGGTAATTTGGACCACACTTGAATTTTAGCCTTAAGCAGAGGGAACAGGGGTTGAACGTTATCTGGGACATAATCTGCTGAGTTAGCTGTCACTTGAATCCCTAAGTATTTAATGCGGGATACACATTGTAGGGCTGGGCTTGCGGGGGTGATTGCCTGTGGGCTCTCGTCAAGCGGGAGAATTTGTGACTTATCCCAGTTTATCTGAAAACCGGAGAATCGTCCATACCGTTCAATTAAAGAAAGGGCCGTGAGTAGGGATTCCCGAGAGTCCTCCAAATATAACAAAGTGTCATCTGCATACATGCTGATCTTCTCCTCCAACGGTCCCTTACGTAGGCCTCGAATCCCGGGATGTGCTCTAATGGCCATCGCCAGAGGTTCCGCGGCCAGGGCATACAGCAGGGGGGAGAGGGGGCACCCCTGTCGAGTGCCACGGGATAAAGGGAAGGCGGTCGACTGCCAGCCATTTGCCAGGACCCTAGCTACCGGGGCGCTATATAAAAGCTTGACCCACTTAATAAAATTAGGTCCAAAGCCGTACCGGTCCAGACAGGTCCACAGAAACGGCCACTCTACCGAGTCAAATGCTTTAGCCGTGTCCAATGAGACCACCACCCTGCCACCCATTCCATCGTGCCGTGCCTGGAGATTCATAAACAACCGGCGAAGATTAAATGAGGTGTTCCTCCCAGGCATGAACCCGGCCTGGTCCGAGTGTATGAGTGAAAGGATCACCTTGTTAAGGCGGAGGGATAAAATTTTCGCAAGGATTTTAGTGTCTACTGGGAGCAAAGAGATGGGACGGTAAGACTCTGGGGCGTGTACATCCTTGCCCGGCTTGGGAATGAGCACAATTAGCGCCTCCCGCATAGAAGGGGGTAGGGTTGCATCTTTGAATAGAGATTGAAACAAAGCCAATAATTTAGGAGAGAGGAGTTCCGAATATTGGGAGAAAAATTCAATCGGGAGGCCGTCCAGGCCGGGGGCCTTAGACCTAGGGAACTTGGACACGGCTGCTGCAATCTCTTCCACAGAGATGGGTGCCTCGAGGGCCGCCAACTGGTCGGGTGTCAAAGTGGGAAAGTCAATAGAGTCCAAAAAGTCATGCATGTCAGTGCAGTCGGCGGGAGCCCTAGAGGTGTAAAGAGTACTAAAAAATGAGCGGAAACACTGTGTCACCGCAGCAGGATCAGCGATCTCATTACCCAGGTCATCCTTCAGAGTAATAACTACCGGGGGCCTATCCTCACAATGGACTAAATATGCGAGAAGTTTCCCCGCCCGCTCACCATGTGCAAACAGATTCTGCTTCTGAAAAAACATCTTAGATTTCGCCCTCTCGTAGTCAAGTTGGGAAAGGACTTTAGAGGTCAATTTATACTGAGATTCATGTGCCGGAGTCGGGTCCCCCAGAAAGGCCTGTTCAGCTTCAATTAGATTTGTCGTTGCCCTGGAGATCTCCTCAGCAGCCCGCACTCTAACAGCCTTGATTTTGGAAATCATAGTGGATCTGGCGAACAGTTTAAACGCCTCCCACACCGCAGCCGGGGAGGCAGTGCCCTCGTTGTCAGAGAAGAATTGTGTCCAGGTCCCCTCAATGTCGTTCCCATCCGACACCAAGGGGAGCCAGGCAGGATTCAGGCGCCAGGCCGGGGGAGGTCTATTGCAGGGCAAGGACAACAGTATCCAATAAGGGCAGTGATCAGACAGAGTCCGTGGGGCGAAGCCTGCCGTCAGTAACCTGGGGAGCAGGGTTCGAGACAGCAATATCAGATCAATGCGTGACATAGAGTGATGTGCAGCCGAAAAACAGGAGTACGCGCGCTGCGCGGGGTATTTGCTGCGCCAAGAGTCGGCCAGACCAAAGCTCTCCAACAATCGGGAGAACCTGGTCGGGGACGACCCCGGCGGCACCTGGGAGGCGCCACCGGACCTATCCAGACCCGAGTCCATCACATTGTTAAAGTCACCCAGCCAGATCACCGGGGCCCCTGGGCTCTGCGCCATAAACGCCAGTCCCTCCATAATAATCACAGCAGAGTAAGGGGGGGGCACATAGAAAGCCATCAGTAACATCAATTCCCCATAGACTGACGTTTTGAGAAAAACATATCTACCCATTGGGTCGACCTGAGATCCTAGGAGCTGGAATTGTACCGATTTGGCCACCAGTAGCGCCACACCCCTGGAGTGTGAGCTATAAGCAGAGTGTTGCACCCAGCCAACCCAGGGGCGTTTGAGGGACTGTTGTACACGGCCCTCCAAATGTGTCTCCACCAGAACTATAATATCAGCTCGTACACGGCGTAGGACATTAAAGACAGCCGTTCGTTTAATCTTATCACGCATACCCCTGACATTCCACGTCAACAATTTCAATGCGGCCATGGCAGGGGTAGTACAGTGCGCGGAGCGGAGGCTCCCAGGATCTCAGGCAGTAAGGCCGCGGAACCAACAAGTCCACGGTCACACACCAGCGGCGATATACAGCAGCAAAAGATCAAGTAAGTATTACTTGAGGTCAATGTGCATAAAACAGAAACAGTATAGAGATTGTACCAAATATAAATCATAAACAATGGTAACACCCCAATCCCCCCTCCCTGCCCTGCACCAACCCCAACTTGTGCGGGCATGTTCCCAAACAAGTGCCTCAACCAGAACAGGCCCACATGCGACTGGAAAAGAGCAAGATCAGGAGGCCAGGGACCCCCAAGGCATGCAGCAAAAATACAGCAAAATACAAATAGAATAAACAAGGGGGCCCGGGGGCCCAGGTCCAGCAGAAGTCGCAGGGGGCAACAGGGGAGTTGGGCACAAACACACGCCTTAGCGGGTGTAGGGGGCGAAAACCAACAGGTGTATCGCTGGGTAGCAAAGCCTATGGGCAGGTGGAAGTCCATAGGAAGAGAACAGAGAAATCAGTTCCATCTGTGGAGCTAGGGCGCTCCGCCGGTCAAACACAGGAGCAATAGTGCAGGAAAATGAGGGGGGAGGGGGGGGGGAAGGGGGATGCAAAGTCTTGAGTTCCGCAGGATCTACAAAACCCCCTCCTCCGCTCTTGCAGCAGCTTAAGGGACAGGCCATCAGGTAGAAAGTATCATGAAGTCGCCAGGGCAAGGTGGTCAGGCTCTAGCTTCCAGGCCTTCTAGCCAGGAGATGGCGGCCTCCGGATCCTCAAAGAAGTGGGCACGGTCCTCGCCCTCCACTCTAAGACGGGCCGGATACAACATGGAGTACTTGATATTCTTGATACGCAGTCTGCGCTTGACCTCCAAAAAGCTCTTGCGGCGCCTCTGGACCTCAGCAGAGAAGTCGGGGAAAATCGCTATTTTGTGGTTTCCAAATGGAATGTTCCCCTTAACCCTGGCCAGGCGCAATATGGCATCACGGTCTCGGTAGTTCAGGAATTTAGCGATGAACGTGCGGGGGGGTGCACCCTGAGGGGGGGGGCGCCCTGAGAGGCGATGTGCACGTTCCACAACAAAAGTGGGTGAAAAGGATTCTCTGCCATAAGTCTGAGTGAGCAATTGTTCCAAATATGATGAGGGGTCAGCACCTTCAGAGCCCTCCGGGAGGCCGATGAACCGCAGGTTACAGCGGCGCAGCCTATTCTCCATGTCATCTTGTTTTTGGAGGATAAGGTGTACTTGTTGCTGCAGCCTGTCTGAGGAGTTTTGCAATGGGGGGAGGGAGTCCTCCACCTCACTAATTCTGTGTTCAGCCTCCCCAACTCTGTCCCTCAGCTTCTGCATATCCTGACGCATCAAAGATATATCTACCTTCACCTCCTCGATTTTAGTAGTCAGCATGGTCTGGCAAGTAGCAATCGCCTCCAAAACCTTGGATGTAGCAGGGCTCTCAGGCTCCTCCACCACGAGCGACGGGCCGGCGCCATCTTGGATCGGGGCCTCCTTCTCCAGCCTCCGGAATGCAGCCAGTTTTGCCGCAGCTTCCGAGCCTTTCTTCGGCGGAGACATGCGGAGGTCGGTGCCGCGGGTGTGCGGGAGGTGAAGGAAGGATTATCGTGCCCGAAGGGCTGCAGGATTAGCGGTGAAGGATATCGGTCCGGCGGAGCTCCTCTCACACACGTCCTCTCACATGCTGCGCCAGGCCACGCCCCTGCAGTCTAGATTTGGCATCTAAACCTGCCCCCTTACCTTCCCAGCTTCCAAAGACACCATTTTTGCTTTCCTGATAACTGTAATTTATTATGTGCACATATGTAGGTCATGCGATTTCTCATGTATGTTTAATGTTTGCAGCCTCCTTTTGCCTATAAAAGATTACACCACCAGCCCCACCAAGTCTGTTTGTGCCATTAGGTAAGTGTTTGGAGGGCCTCGTGTGATGTTTGACCATATGCGTTTTCTTATGTGTTTTTTTTGTATTTCTTTGCAGCCTCTTCTGCTCTTTCACCACCACCACCACCCCCACCCCCACCAGCACCACCACCGTGTTTGTGCCATTAGGTAAGTGTTTGGAGGGCCTCGTGTGATGTTTGACCATATGCGTTTTCTTATGTGTTTTTTTTTATTTCTTTGCAGCCTCTTCTGCTCTTTCACCACCACCACCACCCCCACCAGCCCCACCACCGTGTTTGTGCCATTAGGTAAGTGTTTGGAGGGCCTCGTGTGATGTTTGACCATATGCGTTTTTCTTATGTTTTTTTTCTCAATTTCTTGGCAGCCTCTTCTGCTCTTTTCCCACCACCACCACCACCACTACCACCACCACCACCACTACTACTGTGTTTGTGCCATTAGGTAAGTGTGTTCTGTAACTGTTCACTAATTATACTGTATATGAAGAGCAATCTGCAAATCATGTTTTTTTATGTTTTCTCTTTTGTCATTTCAGATTTAGGCGTTTGGGGCTATTTGCTGCTGCTGGACAGCCAGATTCTCTGCCCACCTCGTGCTCCCATGGCCCCACCCACTGGAAGGCTGAGGAGAGGGGGCAGGGTGGCCAGGGTGTCCAGGGGGGGCAGGGTGGCTGCCAGGGGGGGGCAGGGTGGCTAGGGGGGGCAGGGTGGGCAGACCGTCTGACTCTGGTGTGAGGGAGGCTCCAGCTGTATCCAGGAGGGAGTCCACCGTCCCCATCCCGGAGGAGGAAGCCGGGGGAGGTGTTAACACACCAAGTGGACAAGCTGGCTCTTCTGACAGTAGTCCTGGAGAGGGTCCGTCCACCAGAGTCAGCTTGTCCACATTATCCCGGCTTCCCTGTTTCACCCACAATCAGTGCTGTGCCCTGGTCCACGCCTATATGGCCAGATATGAGGCGATACATGGGACCAGGGCCGCGGCTAGCTCTGTAACAGAGAAGCGCAGATTGTGGGATGAAATCCGGGATGCTGTAAATGCACTGGGTGAACCACCTCGCCACAGTAACAGCGTGTGGAAGAAGGTCACCGACATCTGTGCGTCCGTTCGGAGGAAGCTAATTGCATGGGCTGCGGAGGGTCTTTATGACCGACAAGGTCGGCTGGATGAACGTGCACGAAGTTCTCTCTGGACTTATCAATTACCTTTTTTGCAGATCATAGGGGCTGATACCATATTTTCCAGAGAGGACGTAGATTCGGATGCTTTGCATCAAGGTAGGATATTATCTTGGATGTCAATTGTGTGTTTTTTTTAAAAGATTAACTACTATCCTATGTGTGACATGAATAGAATTTGATACTTGGCCTTCCAATTGTCCTTTTTTTCTTTTCCCCAACCTGCAATTTGTTCATCTGTAGCACGGATCTCAGCCCCTCCACAGCCCATGCAGCTTGGCGACCCCGACGGACTCACGGGTGTTGACATCAGTGCTGACCCTCCTCCTGGTAAGTCCCATATCGTACTGTGCCAAACAATGTAGATGTATATTTTATTATTTTGAAGATAGCTCATATTGCTATGTCCTCTTTACAGAAGATCCGCAGCAGGGAACACACCCAGTGCAGCAAGGCCTGGAGGAAGGTGTTGGTATGTATAGCAATTTTATATTTTTTTACGAATCTTATTAACCCAGTTAACACACATGTTTTTTCTTTAGAAAGAGTGTTGCCTTTTAGATGTTTACCCTGCAAAACACCGTTGACAGCATTAATGGGTGCCGTCATTAGTATTCAGACCAAGCCTTCTTAAACTTTGTGAGGTTTTAGCAAGTGTCCTATGAGCCCAGGAAAGCAATTTAGAATCTTTGGCCTCAATGCTTAATTCCTGAAGCTAGGAGGGCAATCTGGCCATACTCATTACTGCCTAAGGTTATGTACTAAACATGTTTTTTTTTTATTTTTTTTCAAAGAACATCAGGCCCCACTTGACGTAGCAGCTGGAGTTGGATCAGGAGCTGGCGACGATTCTGCATCCAGTGCTGTGGTATGTGATATAAGGGAACAAGGTGCACATGTAACATTTCAATGGTAGTAATGATTTTGGGCTAGATGTGGCTTACATTGTGTGTGTTAAATTAGTGCTATGACATTCTGACGATGCACCAGCACAACAAGAGTTAGATCTGGAACATCAGGGAATTATGTTATAATTTGGGTTGCCACTAATGTGCCAAAAACATCCATGACCTTTAAAGTCCGGCCAGTCTTTGATTTTTCAGGTCCAAATTCATGTGTATCGTTTTGTTGGGTTGTCTTGTAGCCGATTGATGGCGAGATTTTAGACAACATACGTAGATGTCGAAAGTCATTGGTGTAGTAACAGATTTACCAAAAGCAAAAACAACCTACCACACCAGGGTTAATTGGGAACAGCTTCATGTCTAAACTTTGTTGCCTTTGTCATATTAGTCCTACCAACATAATATGTACCTATTATCAGAAGTGTTGCTAGCTTGGATAATATTACAATGAACAAGTACTTATTAGAAGCACATCAAACTTTTCTACGTTCAGCTTGGGGTGTTAAGTTGTCAAACTAATCCGAACTATTTAGTCATGATGTTTTATAATGATTTGGTCTATTTCTTCTGCTTTCAGGCAGCCTTCGATGCAGCGGGATTGTCACCTACCCAACCTCGTGCATCTCTGCTGGATGTGGCCGAGAGGCTGCTTACCGAGTATCAGATCCAAAATGAGTTAAGGAGGTCTACTCATCAATCTAGTGAGGTAGTACGGCTGCTAGGGCTCATACATGAACCTGTAGCAACGATGGCACGGGTTCAACAGGATATGCATGAAAGCTTGGTAAGTTTAGCAGACCAGCATCAACGGGATCGGCAAAGTGTTGACACTCAGGTGCTGGCCCCACGCCAACGCCTGTTTGGATCTGAAGATGCCCCATTGGCAGAGCCCTCTCACTCACCTGCCACTGCAGGTTGTGCTAGTGGGAGGGTAATGCCAGTGTTGGCCACTTGGCAAGCAGCTGGGGATGGGACAATTCCTCCTGTAGCCACTCCTAGCACTTCACACTCCGTTCGGACTCCCACACCCCTCAATGAGCAATCCTCCTGCACAACCTCATTGCGCACTGGTTCCACAATATCCCTTCCATTTGACTACACTCCCTTCACACCTTTAGAACTTAAATCCTACCCAGGCCGTCACCCTTTGTCACCAGCCCCACACGCCGTTTCCCCCCACACCGTGGACCCCAACAACCAATCAACCACAACTCCCCACACATCTTCACAACCCTTGCACCACCAGCAGCATCAAATAGCCTCGGGGCAGCAGCAGCAGCTACAAAATCTAATGGTAATGGCACACTATCCCCAAATTCTGAGGCTGAGCCCAGAGCAGATTGGACTATTGGCCCAAGATATTATGTCTGGTACATTTCCAGGGTTCACCACATTGCATTAGCAGCAGCCTCATGGACAAAATCTGGTAATAATGGCCCACTATACCAAAACTCTAAGGCTGAGCACAGAGCAGATTGGACTATTGGCCGAACATTTGATGTCTGGAACCTTTCCAGTGTTCACCACACTGCATCAGTCACCACCACCAGCACCTTAATTTGATATTTCTTTTATTTATTTGTGTTATTTTTGTTAATAATTGATACATTGGCCAATTTGTGGGGCCATTTTTTGGTTAAATTTGAGGGTGGCACAATATGATTTATTATAGTGTTTTTTTTTGGGTTAAGCAATAAACATTTCTGCCAAATTAATAGTTTGTGTTTGATCTTTGTTTTTTTGGGAGTGTTGGTGGCCAAGTAAGGGCCCTGGTTAATGTAGGCATTTCTACACACGTGCTTCTCTATCGCCAAACATATGGTTTCATTTACATTTTCCAAACTCAATGTTCACATAATGACCCAAGAAAAGGTCTCCCTTCAAATGTAGCTTCAAAACAAGTCTCATGGATAACATAAACCAAAGCCAACATGCTAACAATTACAGACCACACCACTCGACTAAACAAATACAACACAAAAGACATTCGATGTGTACACCAAAAAGAAAACTTTGGTAAGAAAAGATAAAATCTTTTTAATAACACATGTAGGTGTCTAACAACTGTAGCGTCAAAAAAATATATTATTAAAATATATAATGTAAAAAAATTACAAATGTAACATTTGTGTTGCAACGTGCAACATAAGTAAAAAAAAAATTGAAAACAAAAATCACATTATGATCTTTTCAAAGGTGTCACATTACGAACGAATGGCTCCTTAGGGTCCGGATCCACACCACACAGCTGCTCCAATAAAATGATGCGTTCTCCGCACCACCTCAAATAAGCCAGCATGACCTCGCTGGTGAGGTGGGTGTGCCCTGGGTCGAAAAAGACATGACAATTAGTTTTATGCAAAATGATCCAAACAAGGATTGTAATTAATGTGCTTCAACAAATATGCTTAGGAGTCTATTGGTTGGCTTTTATCAACACTCTGAAGCAAATATGCTAAATTGCTGTTGTAAACCTTGAACTCAAACTTTCACAGCAAATTGTTCAAAAGGTTACATAAGATGGCTTGGAATGTTAGTAGCAGTTCCAGCAAAGCTAAGTAAAAGGCTTTTCTTCATGTCAACACAAGCAATCATTTTGAAGAATGTAAGGTGTTTTGTGTTCAATTGGTCAACACGATACATGTGCACACATTTATCTCTATCACCATTGGAATTTGTGTAGCGTTCTCTCTCCCTCTTACTGTCTATAGATTGAACCTGACACATAGTAGAGACTCACCCTTTGGAATTTTGAGGGACAGTTCTGGCCGGAGCAGATGTGTCTCCTCCCCTGATGTCCTTTGCTCCATCCCAGCTGTGTTAAGAGAGAATAAAATGTTTCTCAACAAATGGACTCACGCTAGCTGTATGTTACGCAGTCATGAAAACGCTCTAACACCCACTCCTTACCCCTCCACACTTCCCTGAAAGTTTTATTTAGACATTGATACGGTGGTGATGCAGATTTGTACAGTGCAAGCGTCATTCTTCTGGGTGAAGCTTGTAGCGTTAAGGATACGCACTCCCTGCTTTTGTGCTGATTGTGTTTCTCTGATGTTTTTTGTGCCTCAGCCCTGCCTGTTCTAAGTGTTGGGAACATATCATTTTTGGAGGGCTGCGGAAAACTAATCAGGTTAGACTTACCCTCTCTAGCTTTTTGGGGACGAGAGAAATCACGATCCTCCTTTTTACATGGCCCCTGTACACACCTCTAGGCACCTCCCTCCTGTTGGTTGACCCCACAGCAGGCAGCTTGCTATGGAGGCACATGAGATGAAGCCAAGCACCCTGTGCCTGTTCAGGCACTAGGCTGTGAGCCAGCCTTGCCCCCCTCCCTTCCGATGGTCTCAATGATTAGGAGTGACAGCATCAGGAGGCAATATTGGCATGCTGTCACCTCAGTTAAGGAGGAGGGGGAGTCTGTTCCAGACAAGTATTTGTGCAAAATTTTGGACAGTAAGAAAATGGTCCCAGTAAGTCTTAGGGGGAATATGCACACCTATCACTTGGAATACTAATGCATAGAATGCATTCACATAAAGAACCTGCTGCCTTTAGAACAACTTGAAGCCTGATCGGGGACATACACAGTTAGCATTTCTCCACTTACTAAGTAGACACATTACTGCAAAAGCACACAACTTACCATCAACAAGGTTTTGTTGGCCCCCTGAACATGATGGGATTGCCGGCTCAGGAGAAACTGCACAAAAAGAACACAAATTGTGAACTGGAATGTGGTACATTACCGAGGAAGAGTATTTATGAAAGATTGATAAACACGCATTTTCAGTGTTGACTAAATCAGGACATGAGTAAATTAACATGGCCCCCAAAAATTTAGAAGTACAAAGCACACCATTTCCAATGTAGAGAAACTAACACCAATTTAGAATAGGGTGGCTTGAGAAAGCTTAAAAATAATAACATGTCCTGCAATGCTCCCCAAAACCACCTTTCAAACATGAAGGTTAAGCAAGAGTGTTTCATGACCAACCTTCCTGTCACATATAGCAAAACTGCACTTGCTTTGACTCCAACTTAGATTATCCTAGATACACATCATCCTAGCACACACAATACATGTGATAATCTAATTTTATGTACTTACAGACTAGTTCAGGGGAGCCACAAACATCATCCGCCTCCACCCCTGGAGTGGGGGAGGATGGGGGAGACCCTTCATGGGGGGATGGTGTCCCTTCATGGGGGGATGGTGTCCCTTCATGGGGGGATGGTGTCATATCTCCTAGAAACACAAAGACACGAATACAATCCTTGAACAAAAGCTATTTGATAAAGGCACACAGAAAGTAGTTGGGAAACATTGAAGGTAGTAGTTACAGTGGACTGGGTAAGCAGCGGCCCCTCTTCCCCAGTCCTTCACAACAAACATCCTCAGTGTCAGCTGCTACATAACCCCAATGGCAAAATATGTATATTACAGCCCTTATATTTCCCAGGACACATTGAACACACAAACACATGTAGAATACTTACTTCCCATTTGAGGAGAGCCCAGGTCCTCCTCATTCCCGGAAAAATTGGCCTCTTCATCCTCCTGGCCCGGATCAAGGTAACTTGGCCCTGCCTGAGGCTCCTCTGTTGCTAAAGCGACATCAACCACAAAATAAAAAAAAAAACAATCATTCCTCCAAGTTAGACCTAATACACAACACACCAGCACATCCACATTACTTACAGTGGGCCTGAGAGGCTCCCGATCCTCATCACTGGTTTCTAGAAAAAAAAAAAAAAATAACATAAAAAAAAATACATTATATATTATTTATGGACACAAATAGGCAGTAACCTCTCATCATGCTAGCACCATACTCAATGCCCCTACAATTCAGAACATAGAAGTGCACTTACACCAATGAGATGCATTGACCATGTTTTAAAACAGGAGGGCACCATGCAAATTAAGCGGTCGCCTAAGGCCTCGCACCTACAGGGGCCTTGCGGCCAGTGGCGGAGCACCAACATTTCGAAGGGCGCAGTCAGGGAAACCGCCCAAGTAAAAGATTGCTTTCAATCCTCGGATCTAAAATTTGCAGCAGTGTGCTGCAGTCCCTTCACTGCGTCTGCCAGGTGTCTGTTGTCTGCTGACACTTACTCCTCCTTCTCTGACTGGGGATTGGCCGTCTGATCATGTTATCCTAAGATGTTGAGGAATCGGTAGGTGTGTACCTGCACCAGTAGGAAGTTACTGCCTGGTCAACTCACTCTGCTATCATCGGTTGTTGCTCTGGGAGGAGAGCTCCGCCCTGGATCCAGAACATACAGGTAACCAGGCCCAGACTTGATATTTTGCAGGCTGCTCATAGATTTGTGGTGTCTACTATGCAAAGGGGGTGAGTAGCCCAAGGGAAGTTGGAAGAGTCTGAAAATGGTTGGTGGAGGAGGAAGAGAAGAAGGCCCTGGGTGGCTGGGGGACAAGGAGAGGGCCCCTGGGTGTTTTCTAGAGGAGGAAAGACCCCCAATGACGCCAGAGTCAGTTGCCAGGGAAGAGAGTGGAGCTGAGCAAGTCCTGCATATCTGACATGAAAGCCAAACATGGTGGAGATGGAGCCCTCTGCCCTACACAATGACAGCACCCGAGGTGGAAGGTGAGGGGTAGCGGGTCTTTGACATTATATAGCATATGGACTCTGTCCATTATTGTTAGTTTGGTTTTGAGTTGTCCTTTAGATGTTTAACTCTGTTGTTTTTGCCCCGAGCTGTGAGGGACTGAGGTATGACAGCCCACTATGCTGGGACTTATAGTGCCCTAGAATGTGGAGGACTGAGGAATCCTTAGTCCCTAACAGAGGGCACTTGTAATGTTCCGGTACCTATGGTACCCTTGTTCCTATATTTCTCCTCTCTTTGCGTCCCATCTTGTATATACAAAGGACGCATACACCTTTAAGACCGGATGACATCACTGCCGAGCGCCGCTATGAGCGGCTATTTCAATCGCCGGTTTGCTCTCACTCATCGCTCGTTCAAACCCACATGTTCATCGCACCTACGCCTGAGAAGTCGGAGCTGCTGACATACCTTCCTTGCTGAACTAAGCCGGAAACCTCGCTGGTGATCCGTATCCCGCTACGGGATCACCCCTCTCCTCTGGACATTGTATTTCCTAACCTATCTAAGTGATAAGTACCCCGCAGGGGATTCTTACTAACCAATCTCCTACTGTCATCTACTGCAATTACCAAGACTATCTGTATCTATCTATTCACTATCATCTGCATAGGACTGTTAGCTCTTGGGACTACCTTGAACTATCCTTGCACTAGGTTACTCTGTCTAAAGTATACTCCATCTGTGTCCTCTTACCATCTGCACTATACTTGACATCAGAACCTATCTGCTTACCATCACCTGCAACTCTCCTATACTACTTCTAGTGCTCACCATACAATAGCCTGTCTCTCATCTATATATCCTCATATACTCTATCCCTCCATTAAACATCTATTAATATATATATAGTATATAACAGGCTGTACACGGTGATGAAGTCCTGAGAGTTGGATATGTTGTTCAACACATTCTCTACAAGGCTACTGAGTGTAATAATTCTGCAGCTGTAAATCCATCCGCAAACAAAAACGCATGAACGTTACAGCACTACAAGTCTTAGCATAGCAGGCAGTAGTTCCTTAGTCCCCTACAGAGAGCAGTACAAGTCCAAGCAGGTAGCCTTCTGCAGTGGGACTTGTTGTTCCCTTGACTGTGGTGGACTGAGGAAGGGAAGTGTAAGGGGGTCTCTGTAAGCTCTGATGTATGGGGGAGCTTTGGTGACCACAGAGTTCCCTTTTACACCAGAGTCCCCAGCTTCCCCCCTCAAATAATGGTTCCCAGAACTCTCCTTACATCAGAGTCTTCACACTACCCTCTTACAGTGTAGTAAGTCTGGAGACTCCGATGTAAAGGGGGCTCTGTGAAATGTGATTAGAGATTTGACATTTCTACAATGTACATTTTTCTACTTACGATCCACAATTTCTAGCAGCTCAAATGGCTCGCTGCCTCTGAAGGCATATTTCAATGTGGCCGTCCTCCTCCTCCCCTTCTTCACCAAAAGTACAAGAGGGTGTCGCCCGTCCGCTTTGGCTAGAAGCAGAAGAGAAAAAAGAAACATCAAAAATACTAATGTACATAGTAGTATTAAAGGTTGTGAAGAGACACTTGATGGAGGTAGGAAAGGTAGGAGCGAGAGGGAGGGGAGGGGGGGGGGGGTTGTTGGTATTTGTGTTGTTGCATACCTAAACACATGTCCACCTACCCACAAAATTGTAACCTATCTGGTCACATAATTTATAAATATAACACAAATCATGAACTTCATAAAATAAAATAAAAATCATAAAGTGCTATTATATCATCAATTCCTGTAAGATCAGTGGCAGTGAAAACAAATGAATAAATCAGTGTCCATTATATCATCATGTTGCTATGATGAATCTTTCCACTTAAAATCATACAGGTGCTAAGGTGCTCGATCTGTGCTTTGTTCGGGGTCTCCCCCTTTGGTTATCTACTCACCGCCAAATGATAGTTTTCAGGCATGTAAGAGTTGTTGTACACTGCTTCTCCACTTGATGTGCAATTATAGCTGTGAATATAGATTCTTCCCCGAACAGCTACAGATGACGATGTGTTCCACATCGAAACGCGTCTAGTGATTGGTCGAGCGTATCACGTGACCTCCGGCCGGTGTAGTGGATGCTGCGGGAGCAGCTAGCCGCCGAGCCGCTCTCTTCATTCATTTTTTGCATGACATTGTACTATGTTTGTGAGTATATCCCCATTGTTTTACCCAAATAAACACCCTTTTTAAACGATCTTCACCATGAATGACTTCTTTTTCATGAGGACATCGGGGAAGAATCTATATTCACAGCTATGATTGCACATCAAGTGGAGAAGCAGTGTACAACAACTCTTACATGCCTGAAAACTATCATTTGGCGGTGAGTAGATAACCAAAGGGGGAGACCCCGAACAAAGCACAGATCGAGCACCTTAGCACCTGTATGATTTTAAGTGGAAAGATTCATCATAGCAACATGATGATATAATGGACACTGATTTATTCATTTGTTTTCACTGCCACTGATCTTACAGGAATTGATGATATAATAGCACTTTATGATTTTTATTTTATTTTATGAAGTTCATGATTTGTGTTATATTTATAAATTATTTATAAGTTTAAGCAGCGCTGCAAATCACAGTTTTACACATTTTAAAAGAGCACCCAGCACTTTCACACTGCAGCTAGCAGCTTTTTACACATTCTATTAGTATATTGTTGCACTTAAGCACTTTTTCCATAAGCGCAGGGTCCCCTCAGTTTCACATATCTGGTCACATGTCATGTATATTTTTACTTACCGGAGATTTGCTCAACAGCCTTTTTCAGGAGCCTGGGTGAGCGCCTTTTGGCATCACTCCAAGCCCACTGAAGATCCACCACAAGAGGCAGGAAGTTGAATCTCCGCCGCAGCCTCATCCGGAGACGACACATCATCTTGTACTTTTGGTGAAGATGCATGTTCACCTTATCATACCCCCAGAGGAGGAGGAGCTGTGGAAAGAGCAATGTATGTTTGAGTCCAAGTATGTCCAAAAAAGTACAGTCTTACAAAAACATGCTAGGTCGTCTTTGAGATTTTGTAGAACAAAGAATCCCATTTCTGGTGATACATATACATCGATGTCCAAATCTACCTCCATGACATAGGTTGCCCCACACTGGTGATTTCCTCTACATGATATAGACATTTTGTCAATTGTCCTTTCATTACACACCCAGGGCCGCCATCAGGGGGGGACAGCCAATACACATGTAGGGGGCCCGAGTGCCTGTAGGGGCCCCGGACCCGCCATCCATGAAGTGTGCAGGAGACAGTAGCCAGTTGACACATAAGGCAGGAGAAGCGCCGAAGGATAAATGCATAGTAAGCACACTAAACTAGCTGGCAGGGCTGGGACTCAGGAGATGTTAGGAGGAAGGGACTTAAGAGCCTTTCAGCTACTCATTGGCTGAGGAGGTAACAGGAGGCAGGCTGATCCACTTCCTGCTGCCTCCTTAGCCAATGGGTACACAGGGTGCACTGTCCATCACTGCACAGCCTTGTGCTTCCTCTGCTGATGGGATAGAATTCCTCTGCCAAAATAACATGCAGCAGAGATGGAGATAAGAGAGATGAAAAATAAATGTTTCCTAATGAAGCTGCTATATTTAGCTAGAATACATGTACAATTCATAGCCCTTGGCATGTTAATTACAGTCACTGTATTTACAACCTTATTGCTGTCCATTTAGCAGGGTGAAAGTAACTTTACACACATGTAGCATAGGTATCAACTTTTGTCACCATGTTAAAAGGACAGCAGTATGGGTAGCATTACAGTGACTGTTATTAGTCCAGGCTCACTAAACTAGCCAATGCTTGGAAAAGCAAGCCATGCAGATTGCTTTTCAGGTCCCTTTTAACATAAGCTGTCTGATTGGGTGTGTCTGTTCATTATGCTGTGCTGAATTACCCTGGATTCGCAATTCCTGCAAGAGGAGCACATGGGATGTGGGAGATGAGAATTTAATGTGGCAGAATTATCCACACAATCACACATAATCCTTTTTAAAGGTCCCCAGCAGAATTTGATGGCATAGTGGTTGACAGCAGTGCCATCAGATTCCAGCTAGATCTGTAAATTAACAAAGCAATGGGATCTGGGGGCGTATTTAACTTGCAATGGACACCCCCATTGAATCACATATGGCAGTGTGAGATGCTTGTGTTGTGAATGTGATCCATTAAGACAAGTGATTATACACTCATGTGTTTCGTTTAGAGGTGATTTGTCCAATGCAATCCTTTGAAGACATGACCAGTCCATATTTTTGTGAGCACTGATTCCATCTCAGGTGAACAAATTAGCTGCTGTGTGCAGATCCAGCTTATGAAGGCGAGTCTCCGACAAGACAAACGGTGCAGAGCTTGTAGTGTGTATGTATGTATTTAAGGCAATAATTTTTGGCATTATGTATTTAGGGAATATAATGTTTCTAATCTTGCATATATGAAAAGGGGCAATACATTTGTCTTTATCTAGACAGATTCCAAAGCGTCATGGCAATCTGTCACAGATAATTGTGTTACATTTAGTGTAAAAGTAGAAACTAATAAAATCTATCTATATACAGGCATACCACACTTTAAGTACACAATGGGACCAGGGCATGTATGTAAACCGAAAATGTACTTAAAGTGAAGCAATCCCTTTTTTCTTTTCTCAATGCATGTAAATACACCAGCTCCATAGGAAATTTTGGCCACATTGACATGGCCTTGCTCCCAAACCATGTGGGAGCATGTTAAGGGGATCCAGGACTATGACATGATAGATTACCTAGGCAAGCTGGCCAGCCACAAAATGGATATGTTGTAGTCCTGGGTACCCTCTCGGTGCTCCCTAAGTTTGTTATCCCTGTCACTTATGGTTTGTAAGCAGTGTCATGCCAAGATGAACAAGCTGTGTCCTTACTCACGAGTGTATGTAAAGTGAGTGTACTTAAAGCAGGGTATGCCTATCTATATCTATACTATATAGAAAGTTCCGAGATGTGAACCTGTTCCCTATTATATGCACTAATATATTATATAGAATATATTGTATAGAATATATTGTATATATGTATAAAATATATAGATTTTATATAATGTATACATATTGTATATAATATATATTGTCTATATATATATATATATATATATATATATATATATATATATATATATATATTGTCTATATATATATATATATATATATATATTGTCTATATATATATATATATATATATATATATATATATATATATATATGTCTATATATATATATATATTTTTGTGTGTGTGTGTGTGTGTGTGTGTATATATACAGTATATAAATATAAATATATATTATAGACAATATATATATATATATATATATATATACACACACACACACATTATATACAATATATATACATTATATACAATATATATTATATACAATAAATAAATAAATATATATATATATATATATATATATATATATATATATATATATATATATATATATATATATATATAGTGTAGGGAACAGGTTCACATCTAGGAACTTTCTATAACAGGAAGCTTCTAGCTCACGTCTAATAGGCAGAAAGTGCATGCGCATATCAGTAGACCAAAAGTTACTTGCACAGCCGCTAGATAAGCGACACCCACCCAGCCCCCCAGCCACCATCTCGCACATTCACCCCCCCCTCCTTACCTTACACACAAATGCCACAATTTCGGCAGTAAAGAGCGCAGGAGCCATGATGCACAGACTTGCGGGAGGGCCTGGACAATTTCCGGAAACGTGTGCACCCACAAATAGTTTAGTTTCCGGTTGCATTTACAAATGTGAGAACGCTGTTTTGTATATTAGCGAATTCGCCAACAATAGTCACCTTACACAACCATTAAGCATATCTAACTTAAAAAATTCTATAAAAATACATACATTTGTGGACACCAGAAAACTTTATTTATACACATGAAGACATTTGAAAAAAATATTAGAAACATGCTGTTTATTACACAGAGAATACACAGCTCAAACATTTCACATGACATATTTTTGGCACAGTCTCCACAGTATCCCATTGAAGCCACAGATTTGTATTTTTTTAAACAAAAACAACCTTTGTACAACATTTATACCATATACATCCACAAAGAGCCCATAATCTACAGATACATGTGCAGATTGACAGAACAATACACAATTATGTTAACAGCAATAAATACTTACAGAGAGTCAAGTGGGCTTATGTGTCTTTGGACATAACAGACAACACAGCCAAATCCCACCTCCATAAATAACAAAGGCCCCCAAATGTTAACCATAAAGCATGTGACACACAATATATTGGACCTCTTCCTAGGTCAAATCTTTCCTGCTGTCTGAGTGACCTATATATAATCAAGGGAAACACACACCCAGAATGTTAACTCCCAGGCAGAAATTTAACTGTGTGTGTCCTGTGTGTTTTGGAGCATGCTCAGTTGCCAAAAAAAGGGAAATAGAAATGAGGAGGAGGAGAGAGACCTCAACAACCCAAATACATGTATGTATGTATGTAGGTGTGTATATATGTGAATTGATAAATTTCTCTCTTCAAGTTTGCTAGTCATTATTTAGAATGTTTAGATACAGGAATACATACATATATATACAAGTACATGAGAGAGCGAGAGAGAAAGAAATATATATTTAGGGAAACAATTGAAACACACCTTTTGGGATTTGGGAGTTGAGATTGTGAAGATTGAACAGATATGTAAGCCAACAATCTGACTCATCACTCATGAACATCCCTAATCTTGGCGTGGCAATTATATCAGGCGTTCTTATGGGCGTTTTTGCTGGCGTTTTCCCAGGCGTTTTGACATGCATTTTTTGGGCAGGCATTTTTATATGAAATCACCTAAAAAAGCCCCAAAAACAGACCACAACACCTACATGTGAACGTAGCCCGTTTGGGGGCGTTTGAGGGGGATTTGTACAGCTCAAGGATCAACTCCCAAAACAGCCAAAAAGTCCAATCCTATTCAGTTCAATGGCCCCTGTTCCCATGTGAGCATTTTGACGGCATGGGGAAAACACCCAAGAGAAATAGCACAATCATTAGGGAGTCTGCCTTCCTACTGTAGGTTTGTAAGTTTGAATCCAGAAGGAGCCCTCTGTATGGGCAACACTTGGAGGTCTCCAAACCTCCAAATGTTCACATCATTACTTTTATTCATTTTTGAAAAAGGCATGTGTATCAGCAAACTTTTAATCTAAAGACATGAACAAAATACAAAAGATGCCACATAAAGTCAATATGTAGCAATATTGTGAGCTAAAGCTATATTTGTTTGTTGGGCATACTTTGCTAATTAGCCAAGTATGGGGATATATATATATACCTTCAGTTAAATGTGTAGTCAAATGCTAACCCTTGGCCATACCCATATGGAACAAAATGTAGTATTTGCAATATATTTAGAAAAACATTCTTTTGAAACACATAGAATATTGGCAAAATTGTGAGATTTCCTTTATATTTGTGAAATGCTAATAATCTTTCTTTGAAATATGTTTGACATCTATTTTTGTTCTATCTGACGACCCGTTCCCCAATGTAATATTTTGTGGGATTTTTCAGATAATGTGGAGGTTCTATATAAACACTGTAGATTTCACTGTTATTATTTCAGAGTTAGCAGGAAAGGTGTATGGAATGTGATGGTGTTTACTAAGGGATCCCTTGTTGGAAGTGTGCATGTTTTTCCAATTCCTCCGTTTTTTTCCATTTTCTATGGGCGAGACAGCGGATTTTCAATCGGTATTCAAAAAAAAAAAATTGCCCAAAATCGCGCTAGCGGAATTTTTTGAGCCTATTTGGCATGCGCACATTCGCGCGTTCGCAGCTCGGGGCTGGAGGAGCTTTTTTACCTTTCTACACTTTTTTCAGATATCTCTCTTTCTAAGTCAGTCTTTGACATTTTTTAAAAGCCAGTCATCTCCAAATTGTTTTCCACACCTTCCACAGTGATTTGGGATTTTTGGGGGTACAGGGGAAAATTTGGCAAAACATTAGTCAAGCTTTTAGCTGGCGTGTTTTTAAGTCACGCTCTGACCTTGTATCATCTTAATGAATCTCACACTAGGCGTTATTGTCCGCCCGCCGTTCTCTGGATACCAATTCAGACGTACAAATTCGCCGGTTCGCAAAAAACCCGCCAAAACGCCAATTCGCCGTACTATGAATCAGGCCCATAGTCACAGAACTCTAGAACTCTTCGGTTTCCTCACAAAACTCCCTGCTCTTTCTCACACACCTATATAGTGATTACGTTATATTAAATACCATATTTATTATAATATCCTATATTAAATATAAAATCCATTTTACATACGATATTAAATATAATATCTGATATTAAATATAAAATCCATATGAAACACAATACTCAAAATTTTTGCCAGGTCAATGTTTTTTTTTTTTATGCTGAAAATATACAATAGGAGAAGCAACGTCACAAAAAGCTATACAATATATCTATACTTCTGAAATTACATGAGAAGAATGGAAATCTGAGACTTTAAAAACTCATACCCTACTGTCTAACAGAACAAAGTTCTGAATTCTAAAAAGCAAGCTTAGTCACAGCACATTCTGTCCATATATACCATATGTAATATAACACGGTCTAAAACATTTCTGACATTTGCCCAACTTACTATAATTAGAATGCATGAAAATAGAAAATTACGATTTGAAAGCCCAATATGTTCACTTCATCACAATTTATGGTAAAATGGAAAAGCAAATGCATTTTGAAATCCTCCTCTGCTTGCTTTTTTTCACTTCTGAGGTTTATAAGACCTGCTCTGGCAGATCACTACCACTACACATGATTAACGCAGCTAGGTTTTGAATCCCATTGCATTGGCTGGATACTCATCCACCTGGCCTGAGGGAATGGTTAAGCCACCTAAATAAAATTGAAGAGCTGGAAGAACTGATTTATACAGCCCAAGACAGAATATCATCCTTTACCAAGATGTGAGTGTGGATAAGTACAAACAGACTATGCTGCCCCTTGAGACAGCTAAGGTTTAGCCTCCACCTATTTGAGCAGGACCTGGTAATAAGTGCATCCTGCAATGTCGTGCTTTTCTCTTTGTCATATGGAGGTGCTTTCATCGCATCTGCTAAGTGAGGAGGCAGGAGTGGGCTCCCCCCCCCCATCTCACCCACCTTTCTTCTCTTCCCTTCTCCCCTTTTTTCAGAGGTCGTAGCTTCTGCTAATAATCTTGGGCCTGTACTGTACTGCAGCCCTCAAATTTTCCACTCGCCTACTCGCATTTTGCGAGTGGAAAATTATGTCAGGCGAGCTACTGTCAGGGGAAGAGAGGAGAGGAAAGCCGCCGAACGATTGGATAATGTCAGCGGCGGATCATCCCGCTGTACCAGCTTTAATTGTAATTGCCGCGCTCGCCGACACACAGTTCCGTCTCCTAGCCCGGCTTCTTTGATAGACAGAACACCTGGCCAACCAGGACGTGTTCTGTCTATCAAAGAAGCCAGGCTAGGAGGCGGGACTGTGTATGTCGGCGAGCGCGCGGCAATTACAATTAAAGCTGAGCGGGATGATCCGCCGCTCCGACATTATCCGGCCAGCAGGACTGATGGAGGGGGTAAGCCGATCATCTCACCCAGAGCCGGTACAAGGGAGGGTGGGATGGATGGAAGGATGGCTGCCCTGGGCGTCTGTGTCATGGGAGGTGGAGGGGCACTGCCAGGAGTGTTTCTGTGACAGGAGAGAGCGGGATGTGCTCTCTCTGTCTTCTCGCCGGGCTTCACACACTCCTGTCAGATCGGGACTTCTCCCCTTAAAGAGTCAGAGTGGAGGTGGAGCGGAGGAGAAGACAATTAATTTCTAAACCTTTGCACGGGCAGCTGGCAGGAGAGATGCGGCTGCAGAAGGGGAAGAAGATTGCGGCTCAGGAAGGACACTGGATGTCAGATCCGGACTATACAGAGTTTGTTATCCCCTCTCCTCCGAGTCAAAGTAAGCAATGTGGAAAGGGGGCGGGTAACAAACTCTGTATAGTCCCATCTGACATGCAGTGTCCTTCCTGAGCCGTAATATTCTTCCCCTTCTGCTTCTGCAGCCGCATCTCTTCCGCCAGCTGTCCGTGCAAAGCAATAGGAATAGGAATAGGCTTCTCCTCCGCTCCTCCTCCGCTCTGACATAAGAAGAGGAGGATCACAGAGCGATGTGCCGCGCTGTATCTGAGGTCTGCATGCTGGAGGAAAGGGAGAACTACACTGACTGGGGTACAAAGCTTATCCTGTCACCTCCCAAATTCCCATCTCAGCACAATCCCCCCCCCTCCTAGCACAATCCCTCCCATCTCAGCACAATCCCCCCCTCCTAGTTCAACCCCCCATCTCAGCACAGTCCCCCCCTCCTAGCACAATCCCCCCCCCCCTCCTAGCACAATCCCCCCTCCTAGCACAACCCCCCCCATCTCAGCACAATCCCCTCTCCTAGCACAACCCCCCATCTCCGCACAATCCCCCCTCCTAGCAAACCCCCCCCATCTCAGCACAATCCCCCCTCCTAGCACAACCCCCCATCTCCGCACAATCCCCCCTCCTAGCAAACCCCCCCCATCTCAGCACAATCCCCCCTCCTAGCACAACCCCCCATCTCAGCACAATCCCCCCTCCTAGCAAAACCCCCCCATCTCAGCACAATCCCCCCTCCTAGCACAACCCCCCCATCTCAGCACAATCCCCCCTCCTAGCAAAACCCCCCCATCTCAGCACAATCCCCCCTCCTAGCACAACCCCCCCCCATCTCAGCACAATCCCCCCTCCTAGCAAAACCCCCTTATCTCAGCACAATCCCCCCTCCTAGCACAACCCCCCCCCCCCATCTCAGCACAATCCCCCCTCCTAGCAAAACCCCCTTATCTCAGCACAGTCCCCCCATCTCAACACAACCCCCCCTCCTAGCACAACCCCCCCATCTCAGCACAGTCCCTCTCCCTCCTAGCACAACCCCCCATCTCAGCACAATCCCCCCATCTCAGCACAGCCCCCCCCATTTCAGCACAGCCCCCCCCCCCTCCTAGCACAATCCCCCCATCTCAGCACAGTCCCTCCCCTCCTAGCACAACCCCCCATCTCAGCACAATCCCCCCTCCTAGCAAAACCCCCTTATCTCAGCACAGTCCCCCCCATCTCAGCACAATCCCCCCCCTCCTAGCACAACCCCCCCATCTCAGCACAGTCCCTCCCCCTCCTAGCACAATCCCCCATCTCAGCACAATCCCCCATCTCAGCACAGCCCCCCCCATCTCAGCACAGCCCCCCCTCCTAGCACAATCCCCCCATCTCAGCACAGCCCCCCCCTCCTAGCACAACCCCCATATCTCAGCACAATCCCCCCCCTCCTAGCACAACCCCCCATCTCAGCACAGTCCCCCCCCCTTAGCACAACCCCCCCTCCCATATTGATCCCACCTACAAGTAATCATCTTCCAGAACAGGAAGTCTTGGGGCTGTTAAAAAGGGGTATGGGGGGGGGGGGTTGTGCCAGTAGGAATAATGGGGTTTTTTTGTGCTAGGGGGAAAATTTTGATGGGGGGGAGGATTTGACGGGTAGGATTTGTTCTAGGAGGTGAAATTTTGGGGGGGGGGGTACTAGGATGGTGATTTGGGGGTTCCAGACCCTTGATGGGCACTGATTAGGCTGCACTGATGGGCACTGAAAATTTTGTTATTAATATTTATTTTTGTAACTTCTGCATTAATGCAAAAACATTTAACAGTGTAATTTTATGAGATAATTTATGAGGGCGTGTGTAGGGGCGGAATTAGGGGCGGAGCAGGGTAGGAGATGGGTGGGGCAACTGGTGGCGAGTAACCCTTAAGGCCTGGCTAGTAGCTCAGGACTTTAAATTTTGAGCCCTGCTGTACTGTATTGCTTTCAATGTCAACACCCAGTGGTACCTTTGGCGGTAGTTTCACGGGTATCAGTGCAAGACTGTTCTCTCCTTAATTTATCACTAGTACCTGATCTCATTCAGATTGATCCGGATGAACTAAGTGATGTTGTTTACTTTTTTTTTTTATTGGTGATGCTGCAGAGCTGCTTAGATGTGAACCTAATAGAATACAAATCTCACAGTGTATAATACACCTTATAAAGAGACCTCTGCGCTCAAGGAGATGTCAGCTCAAATCACTGAACAGTGTTAAATGCAGCTACTTAGAAAACAGAATAAAGCACAATAATATTTGATCATGGAAGTAAAACTGACCATATACAAATAATAGTAGCGCAAAAGAATGACAATATGAAATCGTCATAAATCAGGCATAAAGGATCAGACAGCCCCAGTGAAAACAATTAATAAATAAATAATTTTTAAATCCACTGAATGTCCAACAGTCCTTCAGCCCAAAGTGCAGGAAAAATTATGTGTGTTCCAACAAGAGTCCCGGTATCAGTGAAATATAGAAGGGATCACCTCATTCTCCACCACCAAGTGCCAGGGATAATCCAAAAATGGCAACTCCCCAAAACACCATGCTTACTCACTCTCGTGAACAAGCAGGAATCGCATTAACATGTAAAGGGTCTAGTAGAGGATCCACTTCCTTGTTCTCCAATCATCAACCGATACTCCAGTACATGTGGGAGAACAAATAACAGCCTCCACTAGTGCAATATTGTACAGACCGTTTATTCATATAAAAGCATAAATAATTGCACTCACTTGACAAAAATGGAAAACAAACACATCATAGAAACATCAGTGAAGAGGACAGCCGTTGTATTCGGGTCTTGACTCCACGCCAAGGCAGGGAATGCTGGGAGTCTCCGTCATCAAGAAAGTAGTTGCAGGGTATGCCGTCTGGCCACACCCCGACGCGTTTCGTCAATTCCGACTTCAACTGGGGGCGTGACGCAGACAGCGTGACGGACCCATTTGTACTTCACTACACTCCGCCTCACAACGCAGCTACCAATCATTCACTCCAGCAGGCTGAAATTTATTAATTTTATGCACTTCACTTATGTTCTTCATGGGTGATTGTGTGTTATTATATTCGTGATCAGTGATATATCATTATGTTGTTTGGACTCCTGCAGGGTTGGTCCGGTGTCCAGCAACATTGCGATGCACATTGTTTTTCAATGTTTTTTCATTTAGTGATCGATAGTTTTTCACCTATATTCCCTTCTGTTGGATGTGCGGTATATCTGACATCCTATATTTACTAATGGGGGTCATGTCCTGCCATTGGCTACTATGGGGTCATAGATTGCAGTTTTACTTCCGCTCGCACGAGCAATGTTGCCTTTCCGGATCAGCCTGCTGGAGTGAATGATTGGTAGGTACGTTGTGAGGCGGAGTGTAGTGAAGTACAAATGGGTCCGTCACGCCGTCTGCGTCACGCCCCCAGTTGAAGTCAGAAGTGATGAAACGTGTCGGGGCGTGGCCAGATGGCATACCCTGCAACTGCTTTCCTGGTGACGGAGACTCCCAGTGTTCCCTGCCTAGGCGTGGAGTCAAGACCCGGATACAACGGCTGTCCTCCTCACTGATGTTTCTATGATGTGTTTGTTTTCCATTTTTGTCAAGTGAGTGCAATTATTTATGCTTTTATATGAATAAACGGTCTGTACAATATTGCACTAGTGGAGGCTGTTATTTGTTCTCCCACATGTACTGGAGTATCGGTTGATGATTGGAGAACAAGGAAGTGGATCCTCTACTAGACCCTTTACATGTTAATGCGATTCCTGCTTGTTCACGAGAGTGAGTAAGCATGGTGTTTTGGGGAGTTGCCATTTTTGGATTATCCCTGGCACTTGATGGTGGAGAATGAGGTGATCCCTTCTATATTTCACTGTTACCGGGACTCTTGTTGGAACACACATCATTTTTCCTGCACTTTGGGCTGAAGGACTGTTGGACATTCAGTGGATTTTAACATTATTTATTTATTAATTGTTTTCACTGGGGCTGTCTGATCCTTTATGCCTGATTTATTTTGATTTAATATTGTCATTCTTTTGCGCTACTATTATTTGTATATGGTCAGTTTTACTTCCATGATCAAATATTATTGTGCTGTTAGATGTGAACCTAGCACTAAGCCCCGTACACACTGAACGAAAATCAGACGAAATATCATCCAATTTTTCTCAGTGTTGCTCAATGTTCATAACCATTTTTTATTTGATTGTTCTTATTGTTGTACATAATTTCTCATCCAATTTTTTGGGGGGTTTTTTACATTTATTGTAGATTGCGATGTGATGTAATGTACGTGTGACCCTGTGGCCACGCCTTTGTGCTCCATCTTGTTGCTGATGTGTCGTGCATTCTCTGCCTTCAGATCATTTGTGTGTAACGCTCCTGCGTTTCTTATATGGTGTGGATTTTCAGCTGCAGAAATAGTTCCACGTCAGTTGTCATGTAAGAGATATGCTGAGATACCATTCCCAACCTCAATGACTCATCATGTGTGGAAGGTCTTATTTCAGCCAGTAAATACACACAATTAGCAAGCTTGTTTCAAGGATCTTAACTGAAGATCAGCAGTACTCTGCCTATTGGGGTCATCATATAGGCTAGTGAGCTCTGCCAGGAACAAGGCATAGGAGTTGAGAAGCTGGTCGTTTTTCTCAAAAAGAGAATCTGCCCAGGCTCGAGGATCGCTTGATAGGTAAGAAATAATAGTACAAACCTTAATGTGATCAGTAAGGTAGGTACGAGGTTTTAGCAAAAAAAGTAACTCACATGCGTTTTTAAATTCGCGAAATTTTTTGCGATCGCCTGTAAATACCAAAGGGGGATTTATCTTGGGTTCAGGCGACTGAGCGGAGGTAAGTTGTGTCAGTCTGATTACCTGCTGCGACAGAGCCTGATTGTCTTCTTTTAATTCAGCAAGTGCGTGTATTAACGCAGATACTTGCTGTTTTAATTGTGTCACCTGAGTGGCTATTTCTGCTGAATCCATTTTTTAGGTTCGTTCAATCTGTAACGCTCCTGCGTTTCTTATATGGTGTGGATTTTCAGCTGCAGAAATAGTTCCACGTCAGTTGTCATGTAAGAGATATGCTGAGATACCATTCCCAACCTCAATGACTCATCATGTGTGGAAGGTCTTATTTCAGCCAGTAAATACACACAATTAGCAAGCTGGTTCCTAGAGTGACTTTATATATGTGGTATCACAATGATGAAGGTTTGAGGGATAGGTTTAGTGGAGGTGGTAGGTGATAGACACTTGAAGGTGAGACAGTAGCAGATGGATGCAGGAAGGTTTAACAATGTTGTATGATAGCAGATGATAGAAATAGCAGGTGGACATACAAAAGAGATCAACCCAGTGCAGAAAAGTAGCAGTAGTCTCAAGAGCTAGCAATCTAGTTTATGCAGATGTGATAAACAGTCTCTACTATGCAGAGCTAGATAGTGTAAGCTTAGTATAAGTTTATAGAGAATTCCCCTGCGGGGTACTTAGCACTATTAGCGATACAGCCGAAGGGTGGTTCAGGAGAGGCGGATGATCCAGTAGCGGGATACAGGGATCAGCGCAGCGAGGTTCCGTCAGCGAAGTAAGCTTGCAAGCATGGAAGCTTCAAGCAAGGTTAGCATCCAGATAAGGGTGTTTGAACGAACACATGTGAGTGAGAGCCGACGCCTTAAATAGCCATCTAGTCCGGCGCTGAGTGATGACAGCTCCAGTCTTAAAGGTGTATGCGCACCTTTCCAAAAGTAAATGGTAGGGCGCATACACTTGTGGAAAGTGTAATTTAGGGTACCAAAGGTACCGGAACATTACAATACCCCCCCTTTAAGGCCTGCTCCTGAAGGCCTCTGGAGCTGGTTTGTCTGGGTATCTCGCATGAAAATTGCGGATTAATCTAGGGGCATGTATGTCAGAGGTGTTTAGCCAGGTGTCGTCTTGGGGCCCATAGTTCTTCCATCTAACCAAGTACTGAAGTCTTCTTCTGTAGATACGAGAATCCAGAATCTCTTTTATCTCGTATTCTTCTCCACCTTCAACTTGTACAGGAGGGGGAGGTGGAATATTAGGCCTTATTCCTTGGTCCGGAACATGGGGTTTTAGTAGCGACACATGGAAAATGGGATGGATTTTTAGGTCCATTGGCAATGTAAGCTGCACTGCAGCTTTTCCAATAAGTTTCTTGATTGGGAAAGGTCCCAAGAACAGAGGTCCAAGCTTTTTGCTAGGGATTAGTGTTGAGCGAACACGGACTGTATTATTCGTGTTCGTACCGAATAATTGGATTTTTTGTACCCGAACACGGACACGGACACTTTACTGTATGTTCGGGTAAAAATCCGTGTTCGGTCGTTTTATTTCCGGGTTTTGCATGCTTTGGCGCTCTTTTCATGGCGGGCTTTCAACAGCCAATCAACAATCGTTTAACTGGTGTGCCTTAAGCCATCCCAGCCATGCCTGCAAATGTCTCAGTAGCTGTGATTGGCCGTCTGAAGCATGTGACCAAGTCTTTATAAGTTCGAGGCAGCCGCAGCGGCGTCATTATGCTGCTTAGATTCAGGGACAGAGCACACATCAACGTGCTGGCTGCTGATTAGGGAAAGATAGGCAGGAAAAAACCATTTGTGTCCGGATAGAATTGAGGGACAGGTCGGAGTGTTTAGGCAGGGCGAGTTGTAGGCATTTTAGGGATAGAGTCTGCTGAATTATATAGGGTCAGTGTCTTCTACAAACTACAATCGATATTGCTGTGTGGGGGGTGGGGTGAATCTGCACTCAATCCTGATCTACGATCTCTTCTCAATCCTGTTAGGGACAGAGTCTGCTGAATTTTAGGGAAACTGTGTTCTACAAACTACAATCGATATTGCTGTGTGGGGGGTGGGGTGAATCTGCACTCAATCCTGATCTACGATCTCTTCTCAATCCTGTTAGGGACAGAGTCTGCTGAATTTTAGGGAAACTGTGTTCTACAAACTACAATCGATATTGCTGTGTGGGGGGTGGGGTGAATCTGCACTCAATCCTGATCTACGATCTCTTCTCAATCCTGTTAGGGACAGAGTCTGCTGAATTTTAGGGAAACTGTGTTCTACAAACTACAATCGATATTGCTGTGTGGTGTGGGATTGGAGATAGGCAGGTGTCAGTGATCCACATCCATTTTTCTGTGTGTGAGCTGCAGTGAACACAATCTTTTTGGGCTGCAGTGAACACAATCTTTTTGGGCTGCAGTGAACACAATCTTTTTGGGCTGCAGTGAACACAATCTTTTTGGGCTGCAGTGAACACAATCTTTTTGGGCTGCAGTGAACACAATCTTTTTGGGGTGCAGTGAACAAAATCTTTTTGGGGTGCAGTGAACACAATCCTTTTTGGTGTGCAGTGAACACAATCTTTGTGGGGTGCAGTGAACAAAATCCTTTGTGGGGTGCAGTGAACACAATCTTTTTGGGGTGCAGTGAACAAAATCCTTTTTGGGGTGCAGTGAACAACATCCTTTTTGGGGTGCAGTGAACACAATCTTTTTGGGGTGCAGTGAACAAAATCCTTTGTGGGGTGCAGTGAACACAATCTTTTTGGGGTGCAGTGAACACAATCTTTTTGGGGTGGAGTGAACAACATCCTTTTTGGGGTGCAGTGAACAAAATCCTTTTTGGGGTGCAGTGAACAAAATCATTTTTGGGGTGCAGTGAACACAATCTTTTTGGGGTGCAGTGAACACAATCTTTGTGGGGTGCAGTGAACACAATCTTTTTGGGGTGGAGTGAACAACATCCTTTTTGGGGTGCAGTGAACAAAATCCTTTTTGGGGTGCAGTGAACAACATCCTTTTTGGGGTGCAGTGAACACAATCTTTTTGGGGTGCAGTGAACACAATCTTTGTGGGGTACAGTGAACAGAATCTTTGTGGGGTGCAGTGAACACAATCTTTGGGGGGTACAGTGAACACAATCTTTGTGAGGTGCAGTGAACACAATCTTTGTGGGGTGCAGTGAACACAATCATTGTGGGGTGCAGTGAACTCAATCTTTGTGGGGTACAGTGAACACAATCTCATACTGAAGGTTTGAGGGTGCTGCCTGTTCCATACTCCCCCTACTCCTCATCTAGCCTTTTAGGGGTACAAACAATAGTAATTGGGGCCTAGTGTGGTTGTGTACGTGTGATATACATACACTTTTTTGGGATCATATTTTCTATTCCGCTATTTAATCAAAAACCTTTGGGGATCAGTTAAATTGGGGGATAGTCTGTGTTGGTACGTGTGAGAGAGATCCACCTTTCCAAGTTGTTGGGGTTCATCTCATACTTCTGAAGGTTTGAGGGTGCTGCCTGTTCCATACTCCCCCCTACTCCTAGCCTTTTAGGGGTACAAACAATAGTAATTGGGGCCTAGTGTGGTTGTGTACGTGTGATATACATACACTTTTTTGGGATCATATTTTCTATTCCGCTATTTAATCAAAAACCTCTGGGGATCAGTTAAATTGGGGGATAGTCTGTGTTGGTACGTGTGAGAGAGATCCACCTTTCCAAGTTGTTGGGGTTCATCTCATACTTCTGAAGGTTTGAGGGTGCTGCCTGTTCCATACTCCCCCTACTCCTAGCCTTTTAGGGGTACAAACAATAGTAATTGGGGCCTAGTGTGGTTGTGTACGTGTGATATACATACACTTTTTTGGGATCATATTTTCTATTCCGCTATTTAATCAAAAACCTCTGGGGATCAGTTAAATTGGGGGATAGTCTGTGTTGGTACGTGTGAGAGAGATCCACCTTTCCAAGTTGTTGGGGTTCATCTCATACTTCTGAAGGTTTGAGGGTGCTGCCTGTTCCATACTCCCCCCTACTCCTAGCCTTTTAGGGGTACAAACAATAGTAATTGGGGCCTAGTGTGGTTGTGTACGTGTGATATACATACACTTTTTTGGGATCATATTTTCTATTCCGCTATTTAATCAAAAACCTCTGGGGATCAGTTAAATTGGGGGATAGTCTGTGTTGGTACGTGTGAGAGAGATCCACCTTTCCAAGTTGTTGGGGTTCATCTCATACTTCTGAAGGTTTGAGGGTGCTGCCTGTTCCATACTCCCCCTACTCCTAGCCTTTTAGGGGTACAAACAATAGTAATTGGGGCCTAGTGTGGTTGTGTACGTGTGATATACATACACTTTTTTGGGATCATATTTTCTATTCCGCTATTTAATCAAAAACCTTTGGGGATCAGTTAAATTGGGGGATAGTCTGTGTTGGTACGTGTGAGAGAGATCCACCTTTCCAAGTTGTTGGGGTTCATCTCATACTTCTGAAGGTTTGAGGGTGCTGCCTGTTCCATACTCCCCCTACTCCTAGCCTTTTAGGGGTACAAACAATAGTAATTGGGGCCTAGTGTGGTTGTGTACGTGTGATATACATACACTTTTTTGGGATCATATTTTCTATTCCGCTATTTAATCAAAAACCTCTGGGGATCAGTTAAATTGGGGGATAGTCTGTGTTGGTACGTGTGAGAGAGATCCACCTTTCCAAGTTGTTGGGGTTCATCTCATACTTCTGAAGGTTTGAGGGTGCTGCCTGTTCCATACTCCCCCTACTCCTAGCCTTTTAGGGGTACAAACAATAGTAATTGGGGCCTAGTGTGGTTGTGTACGTGTGATATACATACACTTTTTTGGGATCATATTTTCTATTCCGCTATTTAATCAAAAACCTCTGGGGATCAGTTAAATTGGGGGATAGTCTGTGTTGGTACGTGTGAGAGAGATCCACCTTTCCAAGTTGTTGGGGTTCATCTCATACTTCTGAAGGTTTGAGGGTGCTGCCTGTTCCATACTCCCCCCTACTCCTAGCCTTTTAGGGGTACAAACAATAGTAATTGGGGCCTAGTGTGGTTGTGTACGTGTGATATACATACACTTTTTTGGGATCATATTTTCTATTCCGCTATTTAATCAAAAACCTCTGGGGATCAGTTAAATTGGGGGATAGTCTGTGTTGGTACGTGTGAGAGAGATCCACCTTTCCAAGTTGTTGGGGTTCATCTCATACTTCTGAAGGTTTGAGGGTGCTGCCTGTTCCATACTCCCCCCTACTCCTAGCCTTTTAGGGGTACAAACAATAGTAATTGGGGCCTAGTGTGGTTGTGTACGTGTGATATACATACACTTTTTTGGGATCATATTTTCTATTCCGCTATTTAATCAAAAACCTCTGGGGATCAGTTAAATTGGGGGATAGTCTGTGTTGGTACGTGTGAGAGAGATCCACCTTTCCAAGTTGTTGGGGTTCATCTCATACTTCTGAAGGTTTGAGGGTGCTGCCTGTTCCATACTCCCCCCTACTCCTAGCCTTTTAGGGGTACAAACAATAGTAATTGGGGCCTAGTGTGGTTGTGTACGTGTGATATACATACACTTTTTTGGGATCATATTTTCTATTCCGCTATTTAATCAAAAACCTCTGGGGATCAGTTAAATTGGGGGATAGTCTGTGTTGGTACGTGTGAGAGAGATCCACCTTTCCAAGTTGTTGGGGTTCATCTCATACTTCTGAAGGTTTGAGGGTGCTGCCTGTTCCATACTCCCCCTACTCCTAGCCTTTTAGGGGTACAAACAATAGTAATTGGGGCCTAGTGTGGTTGTGTACGTGTGATATACATACACTTTTTTGGGATCATATTTTCTATTCCGCTATTTAATCAAAAACCTCTGGGGATCAGTTAAATTGGGGGATAGTCTGTGTTGGTACGTGTGAGAGAGATCCACCTTTCCAAGTTGTTGGGGTTCATCTCATACTTCTGAAGGTTTGAGGGTGCTGCCTGTTCCATACTCCCCCCTACTCCTAGCCTTTTAGGGGTACAAACAATAGTAATTGGGGCCTAGTGTGGTTGTGTACGTGTGATATACATACACTTTTTTGGGATCATATTTTCTATTCCGCTATTTAATCAAAAACCTCTGGGGATCAGTTAAATTGGGGGATAGTCTGTGTTGGTACGTGTGAGAGAGATCCACCTTTCCAAGTTGTTGGGGTTCATCTCATACTTCTGAAGGTTTGAGGGTGCTGCCTGTTCCATACTCCCCCCTACTCCTAGCCTTTTAGGGGTACAAACAATAGTAATTGGGGCCTAGTGTGGTTGTGTACGTGTGATATACATACACTTTTTTGGGATCATATTTTCTATTCCGCTATTTAATCAAAAACCTCTGGGGATCAGTTAAATTGGGGGATAGTCTGTGTTGGTACGTGTGAGAGAGATCCACCTTTCCAAGTTGTTGGGGTTCATCTCATACTTCTGAAGGTTTGAGGGTGCTGCCTGTTCCATACTCCCCCTACTCCTAGCCTTTTAGGGGTACAAACAATAGTAATTGGGGCCTAGTGTGGTTGTGTACGTGTGATATACATACACTTTTTTGGGATCATATTTTCTATTCCGCTATTTAATCAAAAACCTCTGGGGATCAGTTAAATTGGGGGATAGTCTGTGTTGGTACGTGTGAGAGAGATCCACCTTTCCAAGTTGTTGGGGTTCATCTCATACTTCTGAAGGTTTGAGGGTGCTGCCTGTTCCATACTCCCCCTACTCCTAGCCTTTTAGGGGTACAAACAATAGTAATTGGGGCCTAGTGTGGTTGTGTACGTGTGATATACATACACTTTTTTGGGATCATATTTTCTATTCCGCTATTTAATCAAAAACCTCTGGGGATCAGTTAAATTGGGGGATAGTCTGTGTTGGTACGTGTGAGAGAGATCCACCTTTCCAAGTTGTTGGGGTTCATCTCATACTTCTGAAGGTTTGAGGGTGCTGCCTGTTCCATACTCCCCCCTACTCCTAGCCTTTTAGGGGTACAAACAATAGTAATTGGGGCCTAGTGTGGTTGTGTACGTGTGATATACATACACTTTTTTGGGATCATATTTTCTATTCCGCTATTTAATCAAAAACCTTTGGGGATCAGTTAAATTGGGGGATAGTCTGTGTTGGTACGTGTGAGAGAGATCCACCTTTCCAAGTTGTTGGGGTTCATCTCATACTTCTGAAGGTTTGAGGGTGCTGCCTGTTCCATACTCCCCCTACTCCTAGCCTTTTAGGGGTACAAACAATAGTAATTGGGGCCTAGTGTGGTTGTGTACGTGTGATATACATACACTTTTTTGGGATCATATTTTCTATTCCGCTATTTAATCAAAAACCTCTGGGGATCAGTTAAATTGGGGGATAGTCTGTGTTGGTACGTGTGAGAGAGATCCACCTTTCCAAGTTGTTGGGGTTCATCTCATACTTCTGAAGGTTTGAGGGTGCTGCCTGTTCCATACTCCCCCCTACTCCTAGCCTTTTAGGGGTACAAACAATAGTAATTGGGGCCTAGTGTGGTTGTGTACGTGTGATATACATACACTTTTTTGGGATCATATTTTCTATTCCGCTATTTAATCAAAAACCTTTGGGGATCAGTTAAATTGGGGGATAGTCTGTGTTGGTACGTGTGAGAGAGATCCACCTTTCCAAGTTGTTGGGGTTCATCTCATACTTCTGAAGGTTTGAGGGTGCTGCCTGTTCCATACTCCCCCTACTCCTCATCTAGCCTTTTAGGGGTACAAACAATAGTAATTGGGGCCTAGTGTGGTTGTGTACGTGCGAGATACATACACTTTTTTTGATCATATTTCCTATTCCGCTATTCAATAAAAACCTTTGAGGATCAATTGAATTGCGGGATAGTCTGTGTCGGTACGTGTGAGAGAGATCCACCTTTCCAAGTTGTTGGGGTTCATCTCATACTTCTGAAGGTTTGAGGGTGCTGCCTGTTCCATACCCCCCCTACTCCTCATCTAGCCTTTTAGGGGTACAAACAATAGTAATTGGGGCCTAGTGTGGTTGTGTACGTGCGAGATACATACACTTTTTTTGATCATATTTCCTATTCCGCTATTCAATAAAAACCTTTGAGGATCAATTGAATTGCGGGATAGTCTGTGTCGGTACGTGTGAGAGAGATCCACCTTTCCAAGTTGTTGGGGTTCATCTCATACTTCTGAAGGTTTGAGGGTGCTGCCTGTTCCATACCCCCCCTACTCCTCATCTAGCCTTTTAGGGGTACAAACAATAGTAATTGGGGCCTAGTGTGGTTGTGTACGTGCGAGATACATACACTTTTTTTGATCATATTTCCTATTCCGCTATTCAATAAAAACCTTTGGGGATCAATTAAATTGCGGGATAGTCTGTGTCGGTACGTGTGAGATCCACCTTTCCAAGTTTTTGGGGTTCATCTCATACTTCTGAAGCTTTGAGGGTGCTGCCTGTTCCATACTCCTCCTCCTCCTCATCCATCCTTTTAGGTGTACAAACAATAGTAATTGGGGCCTAGTGTGCTTCTGTACGTGTGAGATACATACACATTTTTTGATCATATTTCCTATTCCGCTATTCAATAAAAACCTTTGGGGATCAATTAAATTGCGGAATAGTCTGTGTCGGTACGTGTGAGATCCACCTTTCCAAGTTTTTGGGGTTCATCTCATACTTCTGAAGCTTTGAGGGTGCTGCCTGTTCCATACTCCTCCTCCTCCTCATCCATCCTTTTAGGTGTACAAACAATAGTAATTGGGGCCTAGTGTGTTTCTGTACGTGCGAGATACATACACTTTTTTTGATCATATTTCCTATTCCGCTATTCAATAAAAACCTTTGGGGATCAATTAAATTGCGGGATAGTCTGTGTCGGTACGTGTGAGATCCACCTTTCCAAGTTTTTGGGGTTCATCTCATACTTCTGAAGCTTTGAGGGTGCTGCCTGTTCCATACTCCTCCTCCTCCTCATCCATCCTTTTAGGTGTACAAACAATAGTAATTGGGGCCTAGTGTGCTTCTGTACGTGTGAGATACATACACATTTTTTGATCATATTTCCTATTCCGCTATTCAATAAAAACCTTTGGGGATCAATTAAATTGCGGGATAGTCTGTGTCGGTACGTGTGAGATCCACCTTTCCAAGTTTTTGGGGTTCATCTCATACTTCTGAAGCTTTGAGGGTGCTGCCTGTTCCATACTCCTCCTCCTCCTCATCCATCCTTTTAGGTGTACAAACAATAGTAATTGGGGCCTAGTGTGCTTCTGTACGTGTGAGATACATACACATTTTTTGATCATATTTCCTATTCCGCTATTCAATAAAAACCTTTGGGGATCAATTAAATTGCGGGATAGTCTGTGTCGGTACGTGTGAGATCCACCTTTCCAAGTTTTTGGGGTTCATCTCATACTTCTGAAGCTTTGAGGGTGCTGCCTGTTCCATACTCCTCCTCCTCCTCATCCATCCTTTTAGGTGTACAAACAATAGTAATTGGGGCCTAGTGTGCTTCTGTACGTGTGAGATACATACACATTTTTTGATCATATTTCCTATTCCGCTATTCAATAAAAACCTTTGGGGATCAATTAAATTGCGGAATAGTCTGTGTCGGTACGTGTGAGATCCACCTTTCCAAGTTTTTGGGGTTCATCTCATACTTCTGAAGCTTTGAGGGTGCTGCCTGTTCCATACTCCTCCTCCTCCTCATCCATCCTTTTAGGTGTACAAACAATAGTAATTGGGGCCTAGTGTGTTTCTGTACGTGTGAGATACATACACTTTTTTTGATCATATTTCCTATTCCGCTATTCAATAAAAACCTTTGGGGATCAATTGAATTGCGGGATAGTCTGTGTCGGTACGTGTGAGAGAGATCCACCTTTCCAAGTTGTTGGGGTTCATCTCATACTTCTGAAGGTTTGAGGGTGCTGCCTGTTCCATACCCCCCCTACTCCTCATCTAGCCTTTTAGGGGTACAAACAATAGTAATTGGGGCCTAGTGTGGTTGTGTACGTGCGAGATACATACACTTTTTTTGATCATATTTCCTATTCCGCTATTCAATAAAAACCTTTGAGGATCAATTGAATTGCGGGATAGTCTGTGTCGGTACGTGTGAGAGAGATCCACCTTTCCAAGTTGTTGGGGTTCATCTCATACTTCTGAAGGTTTGAGGGTGCTGCCTGTTCCATACTCCCCCTACTCCTCATCTAGCCTTTTAGGGGTACAAACAATAGTAATTGGGGCCTAGTGTGGTTGTGTACGTGTGATATACATACACTTTTTTTGGATCATATTTTCTATTCCGCTATTCAATAAAAACCTTTCTAGGGCAAGATCTTAAATTACAGAAATATGAGGAGACCGTCAAATAAGGGCCGTGGCCTGGGTCGTGGTGCTGCTGGTAGAGCTCCTGTTGCAAGGAGAGGACATGGTCGATCTGTGCCAGCTACACGCACAAGTGAAACACCTTCCTCAAGTGTGAGTAGGCGACAGAACCTGCATCAGTATTTGGTAGGGCATCAAACGCCCCTAGAAGTGATGAGGCCAGAACAAGTTGAGGCGATAGTAGATTGGTTTGCTGCTGACAGTGCCTCCAGTTCCTTCACATTGTCTCCCACCCAGTCTACTGCAGAAAGGTCAGAGTTGGCACCTGCAGCCAATGTCCAACCGTCTTTCACCTCACCCCCTTGCAAATCAGGCCAGCAGTCTGAGCCCCAAGCCATACAGCAGTCTCTTATTCTTTTTGAGGACTCTGTCAGCAGGGTTTCCCAGGGCCATCCACCTAGCCCTGCCCCAGAAGTGGAAGAGATTGAGTGCAGCGATGCCCAACCACTTATTCCTCAAGATGAGTACATGCAAGGATCATCGCAGCACGTCTCCGATGATGACGAAACGCAGGTGCCAACTGCTGCGGCGTTCAGCATTGTGGAGACCGACAAGGAGGGCAGGGGTGAAGACTGGGTGGAAGATGATGTGGAGGACGATGAGGTCCTCGACCCCACATGGAATGAACGTCATGCAGGTGAACTGAGTAGTTTGGAGGAAGAGGCGGTGGTCGCACAGAGCCACCAGCACAGCAGAAGAGGGAGCAGGGTGCAGAAGCGGAGCGGCCGTGCCCTAGACACTACGCCCGCTACTGCCCAACGCAGCAAGGGAACGAGCGCACCAAAGTCAGCTCAAAGGAGTTCTCTAGCGTGGAAGTTCTTTAGAAAATGTGCTGATGACAGGACACGAGTGGTTTGCACCCTGTGCAATCAGAGCTTGAAGCGAGGCATGAACCTTCTCAACCTGAGCACAACCTGCATGATCAGGCATCTAAGTGCAAAGCACGAGCTGCAGTGGAGTACACACCTTCAAAACCAAGAAACGTCTCTGGCTCATCCTGCTTCCTCTTCTGCTGCAGTCTCGGCCGCTCCAGCCACATCTGTAGTGATACCGGCACCTGCCACCCCGCAAACAGACGATCTGTCAGCAACACCACCACCTGGGTCACCAACAACCATCTCCACAATGTCCCGTGGAAGCGTTCAGCTTTCCATCTCCCAAACACTTGAGAGGAAGAGGAAGTACCCCCCTACCCACCCGCGATCCCTGGCCCTGAATGCCAGCATTTCAAAATTATTGGCCTTTGAAATGCTGTCATTCCGTCTGGTGGAGACGCACAGTTTTAAAAACCTTATGTCGGTGGCTGTCCCACAGTACGTCGTGCCCAGCCGCCACTACTTTTCCAGGCAAGCCATCCCTTCCCTGCACAACCAAGTGGGGGAAAAAATCAGGTGTGCACTGCGTAACGCCATCTGTGCCAAGGTCCACCTAACTACGGATACGTGGACCAGTAAGCACGGTCAGGGGCGTTATATCTCCCTAACGGCACACTGGGTAAATGCAGTGGCGGATGGGCCTGAGGCGGATAGCAATTTGGCGCATGTCCTTCCACCACCGAGGATTGCAGGGCGCTTCAGTTTGCCTCCTGTTCCTAACTCCTCCTACTCCGCTTCCTCATCCTCTACCGCCTCCTCATCCGGACAGCGTAACACCTTCACCACCAACTTCAGCACGGCCAGGGGTAAACGACAGCAGGCAGTTTTACAACTTGCCTGTTTGGGGGACAAACCACACACCGCGCAGGAGTTGTGGAGGAGCATGGAACAGCAGACAAATGAGTGGTTGCTGCCAGCGAGCCTCAAGCCCGGCCTGGTGGTGTGCGATAACGGGCGAAATCTCATAGCAGCTCTGGGCCTAGCCGGTTTGACGCACATCCCTTGCCTGGCGCATGTGCTGAATTTGGTGGTGCAGAGGTTCCTTAAAAACTACCCCGATATGTCAGAGCTGCTGCAGAAAGTGCGGGCCGTTTGTGCGCACTTTCGGCGTTCTCACCCTGCTGCTGCTCGCCTGGCAGCGCTGCAGCGTAACTTCGGCCTTCCCGCTCACCGCCTCATATGTGACGTGCCCACAAGGTGGAACTCCACCTTGCACATGCTGGAAAGACTGTGCGAGCAGCAGCAGGCCATAGTGGAGTTTCAGCTGCAGCACGCACGCGTGAGTCGCTCTGCGGAACAGCACCACTTCACCACCAATAACTGGGCCTCCATGCGAGACCTGTGTGCCTTGTTGCGCTGTTTTGAGTACTCCACCAACATGGCCAGTGGCAATGACGCCGTTCTCAGCTTAACTATCCCACTTCTATGCCTCCTTGAAAAAACAATTCGGGCGATGATGGAAGAGGATGTGGCACAGGATGAGGAGGAGGAGGAGGATGAAGAGGTAACATTTCCAAGGCTTTCAGGGCAGTCATTCGCAAGGGGCTCCGAGGGTGGGTTCCTGCACACGCAAACGCCAGGGACGCAATTGTCCAGCAGGGGCACAGTTCTGGAGGATGAGGAGGATGAGGAGGAGGAGGAGCTGGAGGAGGAGATGGAACCATGTTCACAGCAGGGTGGCACCCAGGCCAGCTCATGGCCATCACTGGTGCGTGGCTGGGGGGATACAGAGGACACGGACCATACACCTCCCACAGAGGACAGCCTTTCGTCGCCTCTGGGCAGCCTGGCACACATGAGCGATTACATGCTGCAGTGTCTCCACAACGACCGCCGAGTTGCCCACATTCTAACTTGTGCTGATTACTGGGTGGCCACGCTGCTGGATCCCCGTTACAAGGACAACGTACCGTCCTTAATTCACTCACTGGAGCGCGATCGCAAGATGCGCGAGTACAAGCGCACGCTGGTAGACGCCATGCTGCTGGCATTCCCATCTGACAGCGGGGCCACAGTGGAAGCACAAGGCAGAGGAGGAGGAGGAGGAGGTCGCCAACGCAACCAGGGCACCGCCAGCACCTCAGAAGGCAGGGTTAGCATGGCCGAAATGTGGAAAAGCTTTGTCAGCACGCCACAACAAACAGCAGCACCAGCAGCTCAGATGGAACGTCTTAGCAGGAGGCAGCATTTTACCAACATGGTGGAGCAGTATGTGTGCACACGCCTACATGTAGTGAATGACGGGTCTGCCCCCTTCAACTTCTGGGTCTCCAAATTGGGCACATGGCCTGAGCTTGCCCTTTACGCCTTGGAGGTGCTGGCGTGCCCTGCAGCCAGTGTATTATCTGAACGGGTATTTAGCACGGCTGGGGGCGTTATAACAGACAAGCGCAGCCGCCTGTCCAGAGACAATGTGGACAAGCTCACGTTCATTAAAATGAACCAGGCATGGATCCCACAGGACTTTTCCGTACCTTATGCAGAATAGCAATGGATACCGACCTTACCCACCCATTGTTCCATTTTTGCTCTTTCTCACTCTTTTGGGGTGTACCCTCATTTAAAATTTGTGAAAAGAAGCAGTGTTGGCTACCTCGTCCTCCTCCTCAGGGCCAGATTAATGTAGGGTCTATTGGAGCTGCAGCTCCAGGCCCCTACCTTTTATATAGGCCCCGGGTTGGCCATATTCACTGTTACCGCTCTTCTGTCACTTGTAAACACAGAAGTCTGGCTTCTATGCTCGCTTCCCCAGGCAGCACCCTCAGAACCTCCCCACACAGCGTGAAGGCCGGACAAGGAGGGACAGTTGGCGATGCATGGATGTGTTTATGGGCTTCAGAGACAGCATCCCATGTTGAATTAGGCATGCATGGCTGCACCCTTCCTCCTCTGGGTGCATGGCAAGGCACGGCCCTAAGGCCCTTCAAAATCCTCAGCACCAAGCCCATGATGCTGTTAATCCGGCCCTGGTCCTCCTCCACCGCCGCTTCCACCTACACCGCCCATAGGTGTGCGCAGCCTATTGCATTAAGGTGTGCACCCCAAAGTTGAAATACACATGCATGTGTTTGCCAGCAGGGAGAGTAATGTATCGGGGCCATGTACCTGTAGGCAAGGAGAAATAGAGCAGAGCAGGTCCCAGGGAGATCTTTCCCATCTCCTCACTGGCAATGCTATGTGCCCTAGGTGATTAGGGTGTGCCCAGGCACACCCAGCACACCCTGTGCGCACGCCTATGTCACCGCCACATCCACCACCACCTCAACCTCCCTCCTACTCCATATGGGCCTCGTCCTTCAGAGATGAAGAAGAACATTGTTTTATTTTTCTGTTTTTTTTTGTTGTTTTAAGTTATTTCCCTATCCACATTTGTTTGCAGAGCACTTGCCATGCTCTTAATTACGTTTTGCTGCCATTTGCAGCACTCTAGCCCTTTCCTTTGGTGTTTTAGAGCCATTTTAGTGCCTTAAAGTTCGGGTCCCCATTGACTTCAATGGGGTTCGGTGTCCGGGAAAAGTTCGGTAAAAGTCCGGGACACGGACCCGGACTTTTTTTTAAAGTTCGGCCGAACCCGTCGAACACGGACATCTAGGTGTCCGCTCAACCCTACTAGGGATCTTCAGTCTCAAGTTTTTTGTTGAGAGCCAAACGAGGTCCCCGATAGTATACTGTGGAGAAGGTCTTCTACGAAGATCATAGTACTTCTTTTGTTGACTGTGAGCGTGTGCAATGGTAGTATTTAGTAAACCCAGAGAATCCTTTATTTGGGAAAGATAGTCTGAGGCTACTGGGTTATTTGAAGGAAGGATGCGTGGAGGGAGAATAGAGGGATGGAACCCATAGTTCAAGTAGAACGGACTCTGCTTGGTTGTACTGTGAGTTGCGTTGTTGTAGGCAAATTCTGCCAGGGGGAGAAGATCCAACCAATCATCCTGTTGGTAAGAAGTGTAACAACGTAAATACTGCTCGATGCATTGGTTGACTCTTTCAGTCTGTCCGTTGGTCTGCGGATGGTAAGGAGAAGTGAGCTTCCGCTCAATCCGTAGTATGTGACATAGTTCTTGCCAGAATTTAGAAATAAATTGGGATCCACGGTCAGACAAAAGAGTTTTTGGGATACCATGTAATCTGAAGACATGTTTCATCAGGAGTTCTGCCGTTTGTTTGGACGAAGGTAGTCTGCGAATAGCAATGAAATGTGCCATCTTTGTCAGATGGTCCACTGACACCAAGATGGTATTAAATCCTTTGGAAGGAAGCAATTCTACGATGAAGTCCAATGACAGAACCTCCCATGGAGTTTGGGGTATTGGTAGACTGCATAGTAGGCCGGATGGTCTCGTAGTGTCAATTTTGGACCTGGCACAGACATTGCATGAAGAGACGAATTTTTGTATAGATGTTTTCATGTCAGGCCACCAGAATTGCCGAGAAATCAAATTGAAAGTCTTTGTCATACCCATATGTCCTGCCATAGGCACATCATGCGATAATTCCAAGATCTTGGTGCGTAGGGTAGGTGGTATGTAAAGTTTGTCGTTGTAGTAGAGGAAGCCTTCTGCATCGGTATTTAGTTGTGGTGGGGGTGAATCCAACCTTATACCATGCAGAACCTCTTCCTTCAAGGAACGGACAACTCCAATAATGCGTTTGTGAGGTATTATAGGAACGGAAGGAATTTCAAAGTAATTTTCTTCAGTTAGTCGTGATAGTGCATCCGCCTTTTTGTTCTTATCTGCAGGTGTGTAGGTCACTAGGAAGTTAAACCTTAGAAAGAATAGTGACCATCGTACCTGTCGATGCGAGAGAGTTTTGCTAGTCTGAAGATATTGGAGGTTTTTATGGTCCGTGTATATAATTATTGGTAATTGGGTGCCTTCGAGTAAATGTCGCCAATTCTCCAGAGCCAATTTTATAGCAAGCAGTTCCTTCTCACCCACGGGGTAATTTATCTCGGGACTGCTCAGGGATTTAGAAAAAAAGGCGACTGGATGAAGTGGTGAAGTGGGGGTAGGTCGTTGGGAGAGTATTGCTCCTACTGCCAGGTTTGACGCATCTACCTCCAGAATGTATTGGAGGGATGGGTCTGGATGGCGTAATATGGGAGCGGAAGTAAACCTTGTCTTTAACAAGTGGAAAGCCTTATTTGCTTCTTCTGACCATTTAAATGGTATTTTTATGCTAGTGAGCTGTGTGAGGGGTCTCACAATAGCAGAAAAGTTTTTTATGAACTTCCTGTAGAAATTTGAAAATCCCAGGAATCGCTGTAGCGCCTTGCGTGTAGTTGGTGTAGGCCAATCCTGAATGCAGGATATTTTACTCATGTCCATCTCGATTCCTGTTTTGGATATGATGTAGCCTAGAAAGAGTACCTCATCTTTATGGAACAAGCATTTCTTCAGCTTCACATAAAGATTATGTGCAAGCAATCTCGATAATACAAGTCTTACATGTCTTATGTGTTCAGACAGGGTCCGTGAATATATAAGTATATCGTCCAGATATACCACAACACAGACATCTAGTAAGTCTTTAAAAATATCGTTTATAAATCGTTGGAAAACTGCAGGGGCATTGCATAGGCCGAATGGCATCACAAGATACTCGAACAATCCGTATCTAGTTCTGAACGCAGTCTTCCACTCGTGTCCATCACGGATTCGAATGAGATTGTATGCTCCTTTCAGGTCTAATTTTGAAAAATAGGTAGCTCCACGCACCTGCTCAATGAGCTCAGGGATAAGTGGTAGAGCATAGCGATCTTTTATTGTGATAGCATTCAATTTCCTGTAGTCGATGATAGGTCTGAGACTTGAATCTTTATTGCGAACAAAAAAGAGTCCTGCTGCTGTGGAAGAAGTGGAAGGTCTAATAAAACCTTTTTCCAAGTTCTCATCCATCACGGCAATTTGCTATTTGGGAGTAGATCAATGCTACAATCATAGTCTCGATGAGGAGGTAATGCTTGAGCATTTTTCTCAAGAAAAACCTCAGAAAGATCCTGATAACATAGTGGTGCAATCTCATCTGTCACCACAGACAGAATCTTCCCGGAAAACGGGAGGTTACACGTTTCCTCGCAATAACAAGAAGGGAAGGTCAAGGACCGTTTCTTCCAATCTATGGTTGGTTGGTGTGTGTGCAACCAGGGAAGTCCCAACACAATGGGAAAGTGGGGTGATGGTATTAAATCGAAGAAGAAGACTCCCTATGAGACTCGTTAATAGTGACTAGAAGTGCTTGTGTCTGATCGGTGATCGGACCAGAGGATAACGGAACACCGGTAATAAGACTTACTGAGACAGGTTTGAGTTTAGAAATAATAGGAATTTTATTTAAAGCAGCAAAACATATATCCATATAATTTCCACAAGATCCTGTGTCAATCATGGCCTTAGTAGTAATCCTGTTCTGGTCCCACTGTAATGTCAAAAAAACAGAAATGTAGGGGTTAGTGAATGAAGTTGTCAATCCTCCTAGAGAGACATGTGAACACTCACCCTTCTTTTTGTTGACTAGGGGACAGACGTTTATCTTGTGATCCGGGGATGCACAGTACAAGCAGAGATTTTCATTTCGTCTTTTGGCTTTTTCCATAGTTGATAGCGGTGGGCGTATGGTTCCTATCTCCATAGAAACGGGGTCAACGGCCAGACTCCGAGAGGAAACGGATAATGGCATTCCCATCTTTTCAGCCTTTCTTTCTCGTAGTCTTCTATCTATGGTAATACTGAGTTGTATTAATGCATCCAGGGTTTTTGGCAGATCCGCTCGGGCGAGCTCGTCCTTAACGGCTTCTGATAGGCCAAGCCTAAATTGGGTTTTCAGAGATGCATCATTCCATTCTGAATCAAGGGTCCATCTCTTGAACTCTGCGACAAAGTCTTCCACAGGCCTCCTTCCTTGTTTCAAGGATCTTAACTGAAGATCAGCAGTACTCTGCCTATTGGGGTCATCATATAGGCTAGTGAGCTCTGCCAGGAACAAGGCATAGGAGTTGAGAAGCTGGTCGTTTTTCTCAAAAAGAGAATCTGCCCAGGCTCGAGGATCGCTTGATAGGTAAGAAATAATAGTACAAACCTTAATGTGATCAGTAAGGTAGGTACGAGGTTTTAGCAAAAAAAGTAACTCACATGCGTTTTTAAATTCGCGAAATTTTTTGCGATCGCCTGTAAATACCAAAGGGGGATTTATCTTGGGTTCAGGGGACTGAGCGGAGGTAAGTTGTGTCAGTCTAATTACCTGCTGCGACAGAGCCTGATTGTCTTCTTTTAATTCAGCAAGTGCGTGTATTAACGCAGATACTTGCTGTTTTAATTGTGTCACCTGAGTGGCTATTTCTGCTGAATCCATTTTTTAGGTTCGTTCAATCTGTAACGCTCCTGCGTTTCTTATATGGTGTGGATTTTCAGCTGCAGAAATAGTTCCACGTCAGTTGTCATGTAAGAGATATGCTGAGATACCATTCCCAACCTCAATGACTCATCATGTGTGGAAGGTCTTATTTCAGCCAGTAAATACACACAATTAGCAAGCTGGTTCCTAGAGTGACTTTATATATGTGGTATCACAATGATGAAGGTTTGAGGGATAGGTTTAGTGGAGGTGGTAGGTGATAGACACTTGAAGGTGAGACAGTAGCAGATGGATGCAGGAAGGTTTAACAATGTTGTATGATAGCAGATGATAGAATAGCAGGTGGACATACAAAAGAGATCAACCCAGTGCAGAAAAGTAGCAGTAGTCTCAAGAGCTAGCAATCTAGTTTATGCAGATGTGATAAACAGTCTCTACTATGCAGAGCTAGATAGTGTAAGCTTAGTATAAGTTTATAGAGAATTCCCCTGCGGGGTACTTAGCACTATTAGCGATACAGCCGAAGGGTGGTTCAGGAGAGGCGGATGATCCAGTAGCGGGATACAGGGATCAGCGCAGCGAGGTTCCGTCAGCGAAGTAAGCTTGCAAGCATGGAAGCTTCAAGCAAGGTTAGCATCCAGATAAGGGTGTTTGAACGAACACATGTGAGTGAGAGCCGACGCCTTAAATAGCCATCTAGTCCGGCGCTGAGTGATGACAGCTCCAGTCTTAAAGGTGTATGCGCACCTTTCCAAAAGTAAATGGTAGGGCGCATACACTTGTGGAAAGTGTAATTTAGGGTACCAAAGGTACCGGAACATTACATTGTGTTGCTACACTGTGGATTATTCATCTATTCGCCGTATTTTTCATGATGATATGATTTGCAAGAGGGACATTCAAACTTTAGAGGCCCTTTCAATAGTCGGTTTTGGCTATACAAAACCAGCTGCAAAAGAAGCGAAAGAGGAGAACCTGGTGCAAGAAATGGCTGCTGAATTGTGACCAGTTCTCACATATGACACTGTTGAGGGAATTGCAAGAAAACAATCCTAACAACTTCAGGAATTATTTGAGAATGACAGACGATTGTTTTAATATACTCCTGAATGCAGGGCAGCCATACATCACCAAGCAAAACACCATTCTGCGCGAAGCAATCACTGCGGAACAGAGATTAATAGCTACATTGCATTACCTGGCCACAGGCAGAAGCCTACAGGATCTAAAGTTCACAACTGGCATCTCCCCGCAAGCACTTGGAGTTATGATACCTGAAATCTGTAGTGCGATCATCTAAGTCCTACGGGGTGACTACATCAAGGTACAGTACATTTATTTTAACCAGAATTGATAAGTGTAGAAGTAACCTGTTCAAATGCCAAAACCTAAACACATTTATATTGATATTTCATACATTTTTCTTTTTTTATTCTTTCATCAGTTTCCAAAATATTCTGAGGAGTGGAAGGAAATTGCCCGCAAATTTAATGAACAGTGGAATTTTCCTAATTGCGGATGAGCTGTAGACAGAAAACATGTAAGAATAAGCCTTCCCTCAAAATCAAGTTCCTATTTTTTCAACTACATACAAGGGCTTCTTCAGCATTATCTTGATGGCTGTTGTGAATGCCACGATGAATACAGTATATTTATCTGTATATTAGCAAGAACAGCCATAAATCAGATGGTAGAGTAATAGATCAGACAGCATTTTCTATAAGGTTGGTGAATGGAACCCAAAACCTGCCCAACTGTGAGGAGAACGTTGGAAATCTCAAATTCATTTTGTAGCAGATGAAGCCTTTGCGCTCTCAGAAAATGTGTTGAAGCCATTCCCTATGCGCAATCTAACAAAGGAGCAACGGTTATATAACCATTGACTCTCTTGGGCTAGGCGTGTGGAGGAGAACTTTTTTGTGATCATGGCAAATTTGTTCAGAATCTTTCTCATCACTATCAATCTGGCATTATATAAAGTGAACAATCTGGTTCTGTGCTGCTGCATTCTACATCATTTTCTAAGAAGACATACAGAGACAAGTACTTTTCTACTAATCAATTTGATCATGATCCAGCCAAAGCAGGGAACACTTCTTGCGTTCAGGACCATGAACCCTTTGAGGTGATGACACCCATTGGCGTAGGCCAGGCATCACTAAATGGTGGCCTGCGGTCCGCGTCCGGCCCGAACTACTGATCTATCAGTACCACCACGATCAGCTGCTGGTTTTCTTTCCATCCTCTGCCGCTGTTATTAGCAGAGCAGGGCGGATGGCCGGAGGCGGGACGGTTCTGGACTGGGGGGTGGGACCGGCATTGCACGGAGAGAGGCAGCTGCCTGAATTAACTTTTCATGTTGGAGGTGATTGGCTGCTGGGAGGCGGAGGTGATTGGCTGGGAGTCACACAGTCGGCTGCCTCGCTCCATGCAATGCTGCTGCTCCTCTGCCTTCGGTTCAAGATTGTCCCGCCTCCTGCTCTCCACTCTGTGTAAGGTAGGAGAGTGAAGGGAGGACATGGCTGTGATCTTGTGAAGGATGGAGAGCAGGGGTCATGTACAGGGGGGTAGTGCAGTGTGTGGGGATTCATGTAAAGGGGAGCAATGCTGTGGGGGGGGGGAGGTGAAGGGGGCAGTGCTGTGGGGGTGATATGTTAAGAGGGTAGTGCTGTGTGTGTCAGGGACACAGCCATACTGCCATTTCTGCCAGTACTAGTCATGGACGCTCCTGGCTCAATCGACACAGCCCTCTGCTGGCCTATCAGGGAAATGGCCGTAGGAGAACTGGTCAAATTGCCAGTAATAGCAATGGTCGCTCCTGCCTCAATTGACACTGCCCTCTGCTGGCCTATAAAAGGTGGCCATAGGAGCGGACTCATTGCTGGATTAGCTCTCAGCTTCCTGTGCTTCCTGTTTCCTGTTTGGACTTCCTGTTGTGACCCAGCTTGTTTCTGAACCATCTGATCTCCTCCTGGTGTTTGAATCTCGGCTTGCCTCTCTGACTTTGCTCTTGCTACTACCTGCCTGTTTTCCCAGTGTATGACCCCGGCTTGCCTAAGGACTCTGTTTCTGCCTGCTCACCTGTGTATGACCCCGGCTCCTCCCTGTTCTGCTACTTACCTTGCTCTTGGACTGATCACCGGTGTTTGACCCTCGGCCTGGCTTTTACTACTCCTCTAGTTGCCTGTCTTACCCAAAGTTCCTGAAATCATCTGGTGCTCACCACAGACGACCTGTGCTACTTGGGACGCTTCACCTCCTGTACCACTTCCAGGGGTGACTCGCACTGAGCGGCAAGGGAAGCCCTCTCTGCACTTCGGCTTCCATCCAGATTGTGACAGTGTGTGTGTGTGTGTGTGTGATGTAAAGGGGGACAGTGCTGTGTGTGTGTGTGTGTGCGGGGGGGGGGGGGGTTGTGAAAGAAGCAGTGCTGTGGGGGGAAGGTGAAGGGGGCAGTGCTATGGAGGTGTGTTTTAACAGGGCAGTGCTGTGTATGTGTGTGGGGGTGATTCAAAGGGGGACAGTGCTGTTGGGGGGGGCGGGTGTGTGAAAGGGGTAGTGTTGTGTGTGGGGGTGATATGTTAAGGGGGCAGTGGTGTGCGTAGGGGAGGGGGGTAATGTAAAGGGAGACAGTGCTGTGAGGGGGATGTGAAAGGGGCAGTGCTTTGGGGGTGATATGTGAAAGGGGCAGTGGTGTGGGGGGATGTGAGAGGGACAGTTTTGTTGGGGGATATGGGAAGGGGGCAGTGCTGTGGGGGGAGGTGAAGGGGCAGTGCTGTGGGGGGAGGTGAAGGGGACAGTGGTGTGGGGGGATGTGAGCGGGACAGTGCTGTTGGGGGGGATGTGAAGGGGGCAGTGCTGTGTGTGGTGATGTGAAGGGGGACAGTGTTGTGTGTGTGGGGGGGGGGGGTGGTGATGTGAATGGGGACAATGCTGTGTGTGGGGGGGGGGTGGTGATGTGAATGGGGACAATGCTGTGTGTGGGGGGTGGTGATGTGAAGGGGTACAGCAGTGCTGTGTGTGGTGATGTGAAGGGGGACAGTGCTGTGTGTGGGGGTGTGGTGATGTGAAGGGGGACAGTGCTGTGTGTGGGTGGGGGGTGGTGATGTGAATGGGGACAATGCTGTGTGTGGGGGGTGGTGATGTGAAGGGGGACAGCGCTGTGTGTGGGGGTGTTGTGATGTGAAGGGGGACAGCGCTATGTGTGGGGGGTGGTGATGTGAAGGGGGACAGTGCTGTGTGTGGGGGGTGGTGATGTGAAGGGGGACAGTGCTGTGTGTGGAGGGTGGTGATATGAAGGGGGACAGCGCTGTGTGTGTGGGGGGTGGTGATGTTAAGGGGGACAGTGCTGTGTGGGGGGGTGGTGATGTGCAGGGGGACAGTGCTGTGTTTGTGGGGGGTGGTAATGTGAAGGTGGACAGTGCTGTGTGTGGGGGGTGGTGATGTAAAGGGGGACAGCGCTGTATGTGGGGGTGTGGTGATGTGAAGGGGGACAGCGCTATGTGTGGGGGGTGGTGATGTGAAGGGGGATAGTGCTGTGTGTGGGGGGTGGTGATGTGAAGGGGGACAGTGCTGTGTGTGGAGGGTGGTGATATGAAGGGGGACAGCGCTGTGTGTGTGGGGAGTGGTGATGTTAAGGGGGACAGTGCTGTGTGGGGGGGTGGTGATGTGAAGGGGGACAGTGCTGTGTGTGGGGGGTGGTGATGTGAAGGGGGACAGCGCTGTGTGTGGGGGGGGGGGTGGGGTAGTGATGTGAAAGGGGACAGTGCTGTGTGTGGTAATGTGAAGGGGACAGTACTGTGTGTGGTCGGGTGGTGATGTAAATGGGGACAGTGCTGTGGTGGGGAAGATGTGAAGGGGGATAAGCAGCTGCACAGAAAATGTGCAGGGGTACCATTGACTCTTAAACGCAATGAAATACAAGGTGTGGTTTCCCGCACATGGAAATTGCATGGTGCAAATGCACCATGCAGTTTCCATGTGACTGCAGTTTTAAAAAGGTGCCAGGGCTTTTTTTCCAGCAGAAAACGCAGACACAGTTGCCCATTCAAATGAATGGGCTGTCGTGCCTGCACAGCCTGGGCTGTGATGTAAAGAATCCGAGTCATCACACAAAAAGGCAATCTGGACCTCTGCTGGAAGAAAATTTTACTAATCAGACATCCATGAATTTTAATTCAATACTCCTGGCGTAGGCCATCCTCGACTACCCACCCAAAGCGCCAGACAAAATTGATTTAACTACATGAACTATTTCAATGGAGTAGGCACAGTGGATTGGCAAAATAATGTATAAACTTGGGTCAGCACATAATTATTCATGCTACATTATTATTAACATTTCAATGCATTTTGTTGTAAATAGTTGTTGCAAATTTTATGGATTTGTTTAAGAGCCGGTTCACACTGCCGCGACCTCTAATTCGCCTCATAAGGAGCGACCTGTTAGCGCGACTTTTAGCGTGACTTCAGCGCGACTTTGCGCATATTCAGCGCGACTTGTATGATAGACGACTTTGTACGACTTTGTATTTGGCCAATCAGAATATGATGGTTCTGGGTCATGCTCAATCACACAAAAAAATGTTCTTAAAAATTGTCGTTTTTGATAGAGAGCCAATTATTGAAAAAATTATTGGTAAAAAAAAAAAAAAATGAGATTTCTTTGGATTTAGTGTCTAGGGGGTCTAAAAAGTGTTCCTATGAAGTTTCAGCTCTGTAACATGTCCAGAACCAGAAAAAAAAGATATTTTTTCTTATAATTATTAATAGAGCAGGGTAGTGGCTCCTCTCCACCTGGGCGTTTTTGTTACAGGCATTTATCGGGCATTTTTGGAGGCAGGCATGACTTTTTTTGGATTTAGTATCTGGGGGGTCTAAAAAGTGTACCTGTGAAGTTTCAGCTCTGTAGCATGTCCAGAACCAGAAAAAAAAGATAATTTTTCTTATAATTTTTAGTAGCACAGGCATATGGCTTCTCTCCACCTGTGCGTTTTTCTTGCAGGCATTTATCGGGCATTTTTGGAGGCAGGCATGACTTCTTTTGGATTTAGTATCTGGGGGGTCTAAAAAGTGTACCTGTGAAGTTTCAGCTCTGCAGCATGTCCAGAACCAGAAAAAAAAGATATTTTTCTTATAATTATTAATAGAGCAGGGTAGTGGCTCCTCTCCACCTGGGCGTTTTTGTTGCAGTCATTTATCGGGCATTTTTTGGGCGTCTTTGGAGGCAGGCATAACATCTGAACTTCTGTATAGGGGTATATATACACACACACATATTTGTATATATACACATACACACATACAGGTGTGATAGTAGCGGAACCCTATCCCTGCAAATAATTTCATTAGCGCAGGAATAGGGTTCCGCTACTTTCACACCTATATATGCAGAGAGACCAGTATGCCCCCTTTCAAAGCAGAGAGACCAGCGTGCCCCCTTTCAATGCAGAGAGACCAGTGTGCCCCCTTTCAATGCACAGTGACCAGCGTGCCCCCTTTCAATGCACAGTGACCAGCGTGCCCCCTTTTAATGAACAGTGACCAGCGTGCCCCCTTCAAAACACTGACCAGCGTGCCCCCTTCAATGCAGAGACCAGCGTACATGCCCCCTTCAATGCAGAGACCAGCGTACATGCCCCCTTCAATGCAGAGGCCAGTGTACATGCCCCCTCCAATGCACTGACCAGCGTACATGCCCCCTTCAATGTAGTGACCAGCGTACATGCCCCCTTCAATTCAGTGACCAGCGTACATGCCCCCTTCAATGCAGTGACCAGCAAACATGCCCCCTTCAATGCAGAGACCAGCGTAAATGCCCCCTTCAATGCAGTGACCAGCGTACATGCCCCCTTCAATGCAGTGACCAGCGTGCATGCCCCCTTCAATGCAGTGACCAGCATACATGCCCCCTTCAATGTAGTGACCAGCGTACATGCCCCCTTCAATGCAGTGACCAGCATACATGCCCCCTTCAAAGCAGTGACCAGCATAAATGCCCCCTTCAATGTAGTGAACAGCGTACATGCCCCCATCAATGCAGTGACCAGTGTACATGCCCCCATCAATGCAGTGACCAGCGTACATGCCCCCTTCAATGCAGTGACCAGCGTACGTGCCCCCTTCAATGCAGAGACCAGCGTGCGTGCCCCCTTCAATTTTCTTATGGTGTGTACCCCACTTTAGTGTGGATTTACAAGTCATTTCTTTAAGCTGGAATAAGAACTCGATGGATCAAAAGAACAACTATACACAATTTTAAAACATAGATGGGGCAGCAAACTAGAAAAACGAATGTGAAAAAAGAGATCCAATGACCTCTACTGTGGTGTATTTAGATGAATGTCTCATAAGCATTCTATATACATTCTTTGGGAGGATTGTACATGATAATGGCTAGCCATTAAGACACATTCAAATTTTCCTTTCGTGTAAAGCTATTTTGGACCGTAACAAGTTATTCGTTAGATGAACAGTCTGTAGGAATGTTACTTTATGTGACAGGACATGGAGACTTAGAAAGACTGGAAGGACTTTCTGTATCCCACACAGGGTTCTCAGTTTAAAAACAGGTCTGAGCAGATGCTGCTAGAAAGTTAAAGCTGACCTTCACCCAATAAAATAAGTTACTTCCACCTGGCTTCCCTCATTCTCCAACAATTAGATATTTTTTTCAAAGGCCTAGGAGAGAATAATGTAGCCTCTCCACCTCAGTCAATCAGAGGAAGCCTTGTATTCATTCATAAAAGTAGACGGCTTCCTGTGAATGGCTGAGCAGCGGTCATCTTGATTTGATTTTATTCCAGCAGCAGACGGAAAGTCCCCGTACCACTACCAGAGCAAAGCGCTGCTTACTATATATAGCTATCAATACAATTATAAGAAGGCGCCTGGCCCTTTAAAAAGATATAAGCAAACCTGCTGCCCTTTTAATTGTAAAAAACAATATAAAGATATAAGACGTGGATAAAAAGGCGCTGGTAATCTTTTATATTACTGGAAAAAACTTATTCAAGGTATCACGTGTATTAAATTAAATATTAATATTATTAAAAAATATTTTTAATGCTGGGTAAAATGGTGCAATTTGTGATTATAAAAATTGTTTAAAAGTGCATCAATCTATAATTGCAAATATTAATTATCATAAATCTCGTAAATAAATATCCCTTTATCTTTATCCCTTTAACAATCTCATTTGTTATCGGGATACTAGGGTGAGACAGCTTGGGTCACAACGTTTCATGGATGATATATTACCTTATTTCCTCGAGTTTGTGATTGTGAATGTGATTATACACAACTACATTGAGATACTACTGTTGGGTCCTGAGGAAGCTGTTTCTGCAAAACACGTTGATCCACCAGTAAACCTGACTAGAGATTGTTTATATGTATCTGCACATTTTGTACTATTTTCCGAATATCTTCTGTGTTTGCTTTATTGAAAAAAAATTATATTTGAATTTCCATGCCCTTGTTTCCTTACCGCTTACATTTCACTTGCAAACCTGGACCCTACTTATTTGCTGCTTTACATACTGGGAAAGGTTCCGTGCAGCTTTATCAGCCGAACCTTTCTCCACACAAACGTTATATCCATATAATTTTTTTATTGCATCTTCTTGTATCTCTACCCCTGTAGAGGTTGCAAGTGACACAGGGTTCCCCACTGCTGCACAGCCAGGCATATAACATTTCAGCTTTCATCAAGACACAGTGAACAGTCCTTGAGCATTGTTTTTGTTGTTTTATTGACAAATCCAGGAACAACTTTGTTAGGATTATGCTTTATTTAAATGTTATATAGTCATGCTTATTTGAATGTTGAAGTTTACTTTAACTTTTAAATTTTACTGAAAATCTCTCCCTTTGCAACTTAGACATTTTTACTGTTGAGGATGTAAATTTCCTCCCATTGTTATCTGAGTTGTAAGAAAATTTTTGTTTGCAGGATATTTTGCTATTCTGAAAAGTTTTTTTGGGGGGGTTTGCTTTCCTGTTGTATATACAGCATCTCACAAAAGTGAGTACACCCCCCTCACATTTTTTGTAAATATTTATTATATCTTTTCATGTGACAACACTGAAGAAATGACACTTTGCTTCAATGTAAAGTAGTGAGTGTACAGCTTGTATAACAGTGTAAATTTGCTGTCCCCCTCAAAATAACTCAACAAACAGCCATTAATGTCTAAACCGCTGGCAAAAAAAGTGAGTACACCCCTAAGTGACAATGTCCAAATTGGGCCCAAAGTGTCAATATTTTGTGTGGCCACCATTATTTTCCAACACTGCCCTAACCCTTTTGGGCATCGAGTTCACCAGAGCTTCACAGGTTGCCACGGGAGTCCTCTTCCACACCTCCATGATGACATCACGGAGCTGGTGGATGTTAGAGACCTTGCGCTCCTCCACCTTCGGTTTGAGGATGCCCCACAGATGCTCAATAGGGTTTAGGTCTGGAGACATGCTTGGCCAGTCCATTGCCTTTAACCTCAGCTTCTTTAGTAAGGCAGTGGTCACCTTGGAGGTGTGTTTGGGGTCATTATCATGTTGGAATACTGCCCTGTGGCCCAGTCTCCAAAGGGTGGGGATCATGCTCTGCTTCAGTATGTCACAGTACTTGTTGGCATTCATGGTTCCCTCAATGAACTGTAGCTCTCCAGTGTTGGCAGCACTCATGCAGCCCCAGACCATGACACTCCTGCCACCATGCTTGACTGTAGGTAAGTCACACTTGTCTTTGTACCCCTCACCTGGTTGCCGCCACACATACTTGAATCCCTCTGAACCAAATACGTTTATCTTGGTCTCATCAGACCACAGGACATGGCTCCAGTAATCCATGTCCTTAGTCTGCTTGTCTTCAGCAAACTGTTTGCGGGCTTTCTTGTGCATCATCTTTAGAAGAGGCTTCCTTCTGGGATGACAGCCATGCAGACAAATTTAATTTAGTGTGCGGCGTATGCTCTGAGCACTGACAGGCTGACCCCTTCAACCTCTGCAGGAATGCACTCATATGTCTATTTCCCAAAGACAACCTATGACGCTGAGCACGTGCACTCAACATCTTTGGTCGACCATGACGAGGCCTGTTCTGAGTGGAACCCGTCCTGGAAAACCGCTGTATGGTCTTGGCCACCGTGCTGCAGTTCAGTTCCAGGGTCTTGCAAATTTTCTTATTGCCTAGGCCATCTTTATGTAGAGCAACAATTCTTTTTTCAGATCCTTTAGAGAGTTCTTTGCCATGAGGTGCCATGTTGCACTTCCAGTGACCCATATGAGAGAGTGAGAGCGATAACACCAAATTTAACACACCCGCTCCCCATTCACACCTGAGACCTTGTAACACTAACAAGTCAGATGACACCGGGGAGGGAAAATGGCTAATTGGGCCAATTAGGACATTGTCACTTGGAGGTGTACTCACTTTTGTTGCCAGCAGTTTAGACATTAATGACTGTGTGTTTAGGTATTTTGAGGGGGCACCAAATTTACACTGTTATATAAGCTGTACACTCACTACTTTACATTGTGGTATCATTTCTTCAGTGTTGTCACATGAAAAGATATAATAAAATATTTACATGTGAGGGGTGCAGGGGCGGACTGAGCGGTCGGGCACTTCGGACGTGGTCCGAGGGCCCGGCCGGGAAGCCAGAAAGGGGGGGCCCGGCCAGCAAGGGGGCCCGCCGCTCAGTATTACATTTATCTCACCCAGCGCGATAAGTATTGGGAGGAGAGGAGCGGCCCGGCGGCCGGCACTGATTCAGTGTGACGAGGAGAGCTGGGGAGGGGCCCGGCGGCTGTTGCTGCTTCAGTGAGAGAAGGAGGGCGGGCCCAGGCTAGCGCTGGATTCAATGTGGTGTCCTGTGTACAGGGGCGTGTCGGCATCGCACACTGACGTGATGTCGACGTGCCCCGCCTCCACAGGGCGTGTTACAACAATGACGAGTAACGGCCGAGTTCAGTCAGTGAATGCAATTGCCTGCGATTGTGTCGTTGGTGACAGCGTGTGTGTCGTCTCTCCTCTCATCTTCTACTTCTTCATTTCAATACCTGGCTTCTTCCCTTGATTTCTATTAGATTGTGAGTAGTTCTTGTGGTGTGGCCTCTGAAATCCAGCTCCACTCAGTGGTCTCTGTGAGGAATGATGTGTACATCCATTTGCATTATCCCACACAATTTTTAAAAGTACATATGAATATGATTCATATATTTTTATAAATATTGTATGGAATAATGCAAATGTACACATTATTCCTCAGAGGAGAGACCATTGAGTGGAGCTGGATTAGTTGCTGATGCCTTGCAATTTTCAAAGACGTTCCCCCTTCCTCAGATCCCCTGTTTCTGTATAATGTGAGTTACAGTAGTTCTTGTAATATGGCCTCTATGTGAAATCCAGCTCCACTCAATGGTCTCTCCTGTGAGGAATGATGTGTACATACATTTGCATTATTCCACACAATTTTAATAAAAATATATGAAAAAATATGATTTATATATTTTTATTAAAATTGTGTGGGATAATACAAATGTACACATTATTCCTCACAGGAGAGACCATTGAGTGGAGCTGGATTTCACATAGAGCTCACAATAACTACTCACAATCAAACAGAACCCGCCAGGGATGGAGGGATGAAGCAGGGGTTGAAGAAGATAAAGAGGGCACTCCTTCTCAATCGCAGGCATCCAGGAACTCTTCTCCGGTGAGGTTACCGACTGTTTCCCGTATCACAGCCTGTGGAGGCAGGGCACGTCGACGTCACATCAGTATGCGATGCCGACATGCCCCCCGCACACAGGACACCATGAAAATCCAGCACCAGCCTGGGCCACTCCTCTCACTGAAGCAGCGACAGCTGCCAGGCCCCTCCCCAGCTCCCCTCCTCACACTGAAGCAGCGCGGGCCTCCCCTCCTCCCACTATGTATCGCTGGGTGAGTTAATTCTGTACTGGGCGGCGGGCCCGTACTGGGCGGCGGGCCCCCTTGCGGGCCGGGCCCTCTGACCACGTCCGAAGTCCCCGACCGCTCAGTTTGCCCCTGGCCACAGGCCCACAGCAAGCCACAGTAAGCCTGCCAGTGACAGCCACAGATCCACAGCCAGCAAGCCATAGGCCTACAGCCAGCAAGCCACAGCCTGCCAGCCAGCCAGCAAGCCACAGCCAGCCAGAAAGCCTGCCAGTGCCAGCCACAGGCCCACAGCCAGTAAGCCACAGCCAGCAAGCCTGCCAGTGCTAGCCACAGGCCCACAGCCAGAAAGCCACAGCCTGCCAGCCAGCAAGTAAGCCACAGCCAGCAAGCCTGCCAGTGCCAGCCACAGGCCCACAGCCAGAAAGCAACAGCCTGCCAGCCAGCCTGCCAGCCAGCAAGCCTGCCAGTGCTAGCCACAGGCTCACAGCCAGCAAGCCACAACCTGCCAGACAGCCAGCAAGCCACAGACTGCCAGCAAGCCTGCCTGCCAGTACCAGCCACAGCCAGCAAGCCACAGCCAGCCATCAAGCCTGCCAGTGCCAGCCACAGGCCCACAGCCTGCCAGCAGTAGCCAGCAAGACCACAGCCTGCCAGCGGTAGCCAGCAAGACCACAGCCTGCCAGCCATAGCCAGCAAGACCACAGCTTGCCAGCCAGCAACTGTTATTAAGGTAAGAAGAGCCAACTTGGCCTAGGTATTAGGCCCCGTTCACACTGGGGCGACGCTACTTGCCGGGGCGACCTCACCTCGGAGCGGCCGGCACGGACTTCATAACATTGAAGTCTATGCAGGTCGCCCCAAAGAAGCTCCGAACCCTTTTTCTAAGTTGGAGTGACTTGTGTCGCTCCTATTAGAACGAGTCCATAGCTTCTGTATGGCAGGCGACCTACGGCGACCTGTCAGGCGACCAGGTCGCCTGACAGGTCGCCCCAGTGTGAACGGGGGCTTAGAGAGCTATGTTGTGTTGTTTTATTGTGGGTGTGGCTGGAGGCGGGGTGTGGCTGGAGGTGGGGTGTGGGTGTGGATGGAGGCGTGGCAAGGGTGTGTCTGGAGGCGGAACATGGGTGGGGCCTGGAAGGGGCCCTTGATTTATTTTGCCCGGGGGCCCTGAGGGTTCTCAGTCCGCCCCTGGAGGGGTGTACTCACTTTTGTGATATACTGTACATTTGTTTCCTTTACGTAAAGGCATATTTTGACATTGACTGACATTTTTGACAATTTTGGGGGGACCAGTGACATTACTACAGTAATCAGTGCTAGAAATGTGCATTGTTACTGTAATAATGACATTGGCAGGGAAGGGGTTATCCTAGGGGTGATCAAAGGGTTAAGTGTGAGCCTAGGGGTGTGTTTTCTAACTGTGGGGGGTGGGACTTGTGAAATGATCATAGAGACCTGTGTTCCTATGTAGGAGGATCACAGGCACTCTGTGATCCTTTCAGAGAGAACAACGGTCTGCTGTGTTTACAATCGCGGGTAACCGGCGAAATCAGTGTCGCCGGTCCCATTCATCGGCATCCCCGCTGCCAAGTGAGGACGGGCGCGTGCTTGCCCCAAGTACCACTCCCATGAACCAACATACCCCTACGTCGATTCGCACAGCCGAGCCACCCTGGCGCAGTATATCTGCGGCGGGCGATCGGCAAGTGGTTATTATATGTAGAATATGATGTGTGTAGACTGGAAATATAACCTGTTTTGTATACTGTATATAAGAGCCAAAGACTGAAATTAAAATTTAGTAACCCATTCCCTATGCTCTTGGGTGTGAGTGAATTTCTTCCAGGGCCCTGAAGTCTGGATGTGTGGAATGGAAAGATATATGCCAACAAAGGTTAGTAGAGACTACTGTACATAGACAGATAGAAAGGGATAAATCCCTTAGGTAGATAGATACAGTTGCAGTTCTGGGATAATCTTTTAGTTATAATAAAGTATTTTATAAGAGAATATGGATATGTACCATTACCTGTTATATATCAGGTATAGAATTATTTAAAAACCTCCTCCCTCTATACAGCTCTGATTGATTCTCCTGTATAGCTCCAATTCATTCCTCTGCACCAATTGATTTCTCTGTACAAGCTAACAGTCTCTGTTAGATCAGCAACAGCCCCTTACAGGCTATGAACTCTCAGTTACTTTAGAAAGTAGCACAATGTGTTGTGAACTGCATCCTGGAGTACCTCCAACTTCCCTGTAGACACTGGTCCCAGCTCTACAGCTGCAGGAAACGCTGGCCCACCTGGCTGCCTCTTCGCCAGCCCACCTGGCTGCTCCTTCACCAGTATACCCGACTGACTCTCTGGAGATCTCCTAGGGCAAGGTTTAAAGAAGACTTAGGCACACCTCTGTCTTCAAGAGAGACCTGCTACATGTCACAGTCTTTCCCCTTGTAGATCCCTGAACCGCGCTGTGTTACTCACACTGTCCTCCTTGCACCTTTTAGGAAAGCCTCCTTCCAACTTCTCCTGTAGTAGGATCCTTCCAGACCAGCACCTGAGCCCCAGGCCGAGGCAGAGCACCCCCCTTAGACCAGGGGGTTTGCCTCAAGGGCCACTGACAGCCTTCTCAGCACTGCATCTCCATCTTCCATCAACTCCCCTGCCAGCATGACTCATTCATTTTTAGGAGCTCACTGAATCCCCTGCCAGGCCCACCTTCTGAGGATTGGCTAACAGCACCCCTAGCCTTTGCCCTCCAGCTTACAGAACATTCTCCAACATTCTAGAACCAGGGGAAGGCACCGGAGAGCCGTCTGTGTGAGTGATGCTGCCCTGAACTCTAATAACTCTGACCCAATTAAAGACTCACAGGCTTAAACATGAGTCAGGATATAGTTTGCCTACTCTCAAACTAGTAGCAAACTAGAGGGTGCTACATACTAAAACCCTCTCTACAGACTGACAATGCTACTGCACAAACGTGTCTCTGTCGCTTCCAGGAAGAGGCGTGGGGAACAATAAATGGACTTCATTGACTTCAGTGTGCAGGGTCTGAGTACACTGCTGCTTATTCAAACCATCAACATGCTCTGTAGATATAATAAGCAGCTAAGAAGTAGCTTGAAAGCATGAAAATAATTTTATGTGTTAGCAGGGTTATTTTTGCATTCAAATCTTAGAGACAGTTCCGCTTAAGTGATACCCCTCATTGGCAAACATCAGTCATTAGAGATGCAAACTTTTTATTGCAAGTATTTTAAACAACTATGGAATCTTACCTGTTCCAAATGCTTACATTTTTAATAGCTTAGGTTTGCAAAAAAAAAAAGGTGTCAGTAAATTCCAAACTTTCAACATTGACAACAGCTCAGATGAAACATTCATGCTATAATATACTGTATATTATCCAGGATAGACATGACATGGCAGTGCAAAGCATCTCCTACCTCGTCCCAACTACAGCTCTCTAATCAGCAACTGTTATGATCCCCGATAGACCCCTGCACTCAACTTGAGTGTAGCAGTTTTCATCTTCAGGCTGTTGCAGAGGATTCAAATTCTGGGCTAACACTGGCACTCAAGTATATTAATAAAAGACAAAAGCAAGACATTTAAATGGATGCACCCCAAGTTTGCTTGATATGTGTGAACATAAAACTACACTTGGACTGTAAAAATGAGTGGACTCTTGGAGGACACAGTGGATTTTTGCACTCGTCTCTCCAAGCAACTAACCAGGCAACCAGTTGAATGTACCTCTACTTCCTCTGAGTAATGCAGCATTTATGTTTGTTCACAAAGCCCGGGGTAAACATTGCCACTAGAGTGTGTACCATTCCAATGCAGTGAGGAGCTGGAAGTGCGAGAGCGAAAGCTCCTAAAGTAATACTACAGTGTAGTCTAAATAAAAAACATAAAAATCAGCATAAGGGGCATAACTGACAGTAGGTAGGATGTGTTCCTTGTGTTGATGCCTCTTCTTTTATTTAAAATCCTCCTCCATCCTATCAAACACCCTCCATCCCTCCCCCTCCGCCGCTGTAATCTTTATAGTGCTTTAGGGGTTAATAGAACTAAGGAGCTGTCATAGGCTCTCATCAAAAGAGCCCGACTATGCCCAGCTGCTCCATTCATAGAAGCCATATTACAGTTTCTATGAATAAAACAGAATCTATGAATGGAGGACAGGCGGCTGATTGAAGGGTCTGACCCTCCATTCATAGATGTGTTTCATGTGCGACATCATGCTCTCCATCTCGCACAAACGCCACACAGGCATCTGTTGAGAAAAAAAAAGATCTCAGGAAGAATAATTTCATACATCACATGTGCAAAATAAGGTGCATGACATCATGTTCATGTACTTTATCTTGCACATGCATAGTATGCCAAGGTAGCAGTAGGAGGTTTCCCCAAAGGCAGTGGTGATGTTGCTGGGGGCTACATCTCCCCTGTCTTCAGGGAAGCCAGGAAATCTCTTCCCGGGCAGGCCAGCAGCCAATCACTGCCCTCCTGAAAAACACCCCCTAGCAATTCTGACTGTGGCCATTTTGAATAGGGGCAGATGATTAATGTAGCATTTACTTCCAGAAATCCATCTTCCCTTAGCTCAGACATGCATGCAGGAGGATCTGCTTAGATGAGAAAAACCCTTCACTCTTCCTCCCCTGCTGAAGACTCCTGGGATGTATGGCGTCATTTTCCTGGGCCTTGAAACCAGGAATTAGCTGAAGAAATGAGAAAAAAAGTAAATATGATATACTTTCATATCTATTTACTAATGCTAGCAGCATAAGGATTAAAAATAGTCAAGATTGACTGAGTGAAGTTCTGCTTTAATCTCAGCACTGCACGTACCTGTATGCAGAGCCTGAGATGACAAGGTAGGCCTCTTGCAGAGTTCCTGTCCCAGCAACCCTGAATGTTGAGACAGGGAGTTCCGGGGTGAAGGAAAGGTACGAGTGCAAAGATGTAGACACTGTGAGCAGGAACTTGAGAGGGCTGGTATTTGAAGAGCAGGGGGTACAGTTGGTGATGTGCTAGAGTGCTGCAAATGGCAGCAAAATGTAGTTAAGAGCATGACAAGTGCTCTGCAAACAAATGTGGATAGGGAAATAACTTAAAACAACAAAACAAACAGAAAAATAAAACAATTTTCTTCATCTGGGAAGGACGAGGCCCATATGGAGTAGGAGGGAGGTTGAGGTGGCGGTGGATGTGGCGGTGTAGGTGGAAGCGGCGGTGGAGGGGGACGAGGTAGCCAACACTGCTTTTTTTTAGTCATTTTAAATTAGGGTACACCCCAAAAGAGTGAGAAAGATCAAAAATATAACAATGGCTGGGTAAGGTCGGTATCCATCTCTATTCTGCACAAGGTACGGAAAAGTCCTGTGGGATCCATGCCTGGTTCAATTTAATGAATGTGAGCTTGTCCACATTGTCTCTGGACAGGCGGCTGCGCTTGTCTTCGATAACGCTCCCAGCCGTGCTAAATACACGTTCAGATAATACACTGGCTGCAGGGCACGCCAGCACCTCCAAGGCGTAAAGGGCAAGCTCAGGCCATGTGCCCAATTTGGAGACCCAGAAGTTGAAGGGGGCAGACCCGTCATTCACTACATGTAGGCGTGTGCACACATACTGCTCCACCATGTTGGTGAAATGCTGCCTCCTGCTAAGACGTTCCATATGAGCTGCTGGTGCTGCTGTTTGTTGTGGCGTGCTGACAAAGCTTTTCCTCATTTCAGCCATGCTAACCCTGCCTTCTGAGGTGCTGGCGGTGCCCTGGTTGCGTTGGCGCCCTCTTCCTCCTCCGCCTTGGCCTTGTGCTTCCACTGTGGCCCCGCTGTCAGGTGGGAATGCCAGCAGCATCGCATCTACCAGCGTGCGCATGTACTCGTGCATCTTGCGATCACGCTCCAGTGAGTGAATTAAGGACGGTACGTTGTCCTTGTAACGGGGATCCAGCAGCATGGCCACCCAGTAATCAGCAAAAGTTAGAATGTGGGCAACTCAGCGGTCGTTGTGGAGACACTGCAGCATGTGATCGCTCATGTGTGCCAGGCTGCCCAGAGGCAACGAAAGGCTGTCCTCTATGGGAGGTGTATCGTATGTGTCCTCTGTATCCCCCCAGCCACGCACCAGTGATGGCCATGAGCTGGCCTGGGTGCCACCCTGCTGTGAACATGGTTCCATCTCCTCCTCCATCTCCTCCTCCTCATCCTCCTCATCCTCCAGAACTGTGCCCCTGCTGGACAATTGTGTACCTGGTGTTTGTGGGTGCAGGAAACCACCCTCGGAGCCACTTGTGAATGACTGTTTTTTGAAGGAGGCATAGAAGTGGGATAGATAAGCCGACAACGGCGTCATCGGCACTGGCCATGTTGGTGGAGTACTCAAAACAGCGCAACAAGGCACACAGGTCTCGCATGGAGGCCCAGTTATTGGTGGTGAAGTGGTGCTGTTCCGCAGAGCGACTCACGCGTGCGTGCTGCAGCTGAAACTCCACTATGGCCTGCTGCTGCTTGCACAGTCTTTCCAGCAAGTGCAAGGTGGAGTTCCACCTTGTGGGCACGTCACATATGAGGCGGTGAGCGGGAAGGCCGAAGTTATGCTGCAGCGCTGACAGGCGAGCAGCAGCAGGATGAGAACGCCGAAAGTGAGCACAGACGGCCCGCACTTCCTGCAGCAGCTCTCACATATCAGGATCATTTTTAAGGAACCTCTGCACCACCAAATTCAGCACATGTGCCAGGCAAGGGATGTGCGTCAAACCGGCTAGGCCCAGAGCTGCTATGAGATTTTTCCCGTTATCGCACACCACCAGGCCGGGCTTGAGGCTCACTGGCAGCAACCACTCATCAGTCTGCTGTTTCATGCTCCTCCACAACTCCTGCGCGGTGTGTGGTTTTTCCCCCCAAACAGGCACAGTTTTTAAAACTGCCTGCTGTCGTTTACCCCTGGCTGTGCTGAAGTTGGTGGTGAAGGTGTTACGCTGACCGGATGAGGAGGCGGTAGAGGATGAGGAAGCGGAGTAGGAGGAGTTAGGAACAGGAGGCAAACTGAAGCGCCCTGCAATCCTCGGTGATTGAAGGACATGCGCCAAATTGCTATCCGCCTCAGGCCGAGCCGCCACTGCATTTACCCAGTGTGCCGTTAGGGAGATATAACGCCCCTGACCGTGCTTACTGATCCACATATCGGTAGTTAGGTGGACCTTGCCACAGATGGCGTTGCGCAGTGCACACCTGATTTTTTCCCCCACTTGGTTGTGCAGGGAAGGGATGGCTTGCCTGGAAAAGTAGTGGCGGCTGGGCACGACGTACTGTGGGACAGCCACCGACATAAGGCTTTTAAAACTGTGCGTCTCCACCAGACGGAATGACAGCATTTCAAAGGCCAAGAATTTTGAAATGCTGGCATTCAGGGCCAGGGATCGCAGGTGGGTAGGGGGGTATTTCCTCTTCCTCTGAAGTATTTGGGAGATGGAAAGCTGAACGCTTCCACGGGACATTGTGGAGATGGTTGGTGACCCAGGTGGGGCTGTTGCTGACAGGTCCTCTGTTTGCGGGGTGGCAGGTGCCGGTATCACTACAGAGGTGGATGAAGAGGCCGAAACTGCAGCAGAAGAGGAAGCAGGAGGAGCCAGAGACCTTTCTTGGTTTTGAAGGTGTCTACTCCACTGCAGCTTGTGCTTTGCACTTAGATGCCTGATCATGCAGGTTATGCTCAGGTTGAGAAGGTTTATGCCTCGCTTCAGGCTCTGATTGCACAGCGTGCAAACCACTTGTGTCCTGTCATCAGCACATTGTCTGAAGAACTTCCACGCTAGAGAACTCCTTTGACCTGGCTTTGGTGCGATCGGTCCCTTGCTGCATTGGGCAGTAGCAGGCATAGTGTCTAGGGCACGGCCGCTCCGCTTCTGCACCCTGCTCCCTTTTCTGCTGTGCTGGTGGCTCTGTGCGACCACCGCCTCTTCCTCCAAACTACTCAGGTCACCTGCATGACCTGCATTCCATGTGGGGTCGAGGACCTCATCGTCCTCCACATCATCTTCCACCCAGTCTTCACCCCTGCCCTCCTTGTCGGTCTCCACAATTCTGAGTTGAAAGTGGGGGGTGTCATGGCGCTCTTCTAATATCCCAAGGTGGTACAAGGAATGTGGGTGGATGGGAGGGGGGGGGGGTTATGGGGCTGCGTGGGGGGGAACAAAGTTTGGTACTGTAGGGAAGCTATAGTCCGCGGCAGCCGGCTGAAGCGTGGAGAAGCCCTGAGAGATGCAAGAAAGGAGAGAGCGGCGCCAGCTTAGTATAGTACAAGTTTATTTAACACTGTTAAAATTGATGACTCACTGTCCGAGGTTGGGTGAGACCGGTACACAAAGACTGTTAGGGTCATCCATCTTCCTCTTCCAGGATAGTGGTCATAGGAGAAGGTGGTGAGGTTCCAGAGGTATAGCCGAGCCGCTGTGGGGCTGCTAGTTGTCACTGGCCGCGGCGGAGCATGCACAACAGGGCTCCGGCTGCCGACTTCTGATCCCTGATGACATCACTTCCTGGCAGGAGAAAAATAGGGGTTGCACGCGTTCAGAGCATCCGTGCTCCTTCGTCAGGCAATGAGCCCATTGCCTGACGAAGGAGCACGGATGCTCTGAACGCGTGCAACCCCTATTTTTCTCCTGCCAGGAAGTGATGTCATCAGGGATCAGAAGTCGGCAGCCGGAGCCCTGTTGTGCATGCTCCGCCGCGGCCAGTGACAACTAGCAGCCCCACAGCGGCTCGGCTATACCTCTGGAACCTCACCACCTTCTCCTATGACCACTATCCTGGAAGAGGAAGATGGATGACCCTAACAGTCTTTGTGTACCGGTCTCACCCAACCTCGGACAGTGAGTCATCAATTTTAACAGTGTTAAATAAACTTGTACTATACTAAGCTGGCGCCGCTCTCTCCTTTCTTGCATCCACAATTCTGAGTGCCGCAGCAGTTGGCACCTGCGTTTTGTCATCATCTGAGACATGCTGTGATGGTCCTTCCATGTACTTATCTTGAGAAATAAGTGGTTGGGCATCGCTGCACTCAATTTCTTCCACTTCTGGAGCAGGGCTAGGTGGATGGCCCTGGGAAACACTGCTGACAGAGTCATCAAAAAGAAGAAGAGACTGCTGCTTGACTTGGGACTCAGACTGCTTGCCTGATTTGCAAGGGGGTGAGGTGAAAGACGGTTGGACATCGGCTGCAGGTGCCAACTCTGACCTTTCTGCAGTAGACTGGGTGGGAGACAATGTGAAGGAACTGGAGGCACTGTCAGCAACCCAATCTACTATCGCCTGTACTTGTTCTTGCCTCAAAACTTGTAAAGGCGCATGATGCCCTACAAAATACTGCTGCAGGTTCTGTCGCCTACTCACACTTGAGGAAGGTGTTTCACTTGTGCATGTAGCTGGCACAGATCGACCACATCCTCTCCTTGCAACAGGAGCTCTACCAGCAGCACCACGACCGAGGCCACGGCCCCTATTTGACGTTCCCCTCATATTTCTGTCATTTATGATCTTGCCCTAGAAAGGTGTTTATTGAATAGCGGAACAAAGCAACAACAGTATCGCACGGGTGTATCTCACAGTCAAATATGCAAACTATGCCGCAATTTAATTTTTTTCACCCCAAAAGGGTGTATATTGAATAGCGCAATAGAAAAAAGTATATAAAATGGTGTATCTCACACGTACAAACACAGACTAGGCCCCGATTACAATTTTTGTACCCTAAAGGGAGGATGAGGAAGAGGAGTAGGAGGAGTTCAGAACAGGAGGCAAACTGAAGCGCCCTGCAATCCTCGGCGGTGGAAGATGCGCCAAACAAATTTAAAAGGTGTATCTCACACGTACCGATACAGACTATGCCACAATTACATTTTTTTCACCCCAAAAGGGTGTATATTGAATAGCGGAATAGAAAAAAGTATATAAAACGGTGTATCTCACACGTACAAACACAGACTAGGCCCCAATTACAATTGTTTGTACCCTAAAGGGAGGATGAGGAAGAGGAGTAGGAGGAGTTCGGAACAGGAGGCAAACTGAAGCGTCCTGCAATCCTCTGCGGTGGAAGATGCGCCAAACAAATTTAAAAGGTGTATCTCACACGTACAGATACAGACTATGCCGCAATTTAATTTTTTTCACCCCAAAAGGGTGTATATTGAATAGCGGAATAGAAAAAAGTATATAAAACGGTGTATCTCACACGTACAAACACAGACTAGGCCCCGATTACAATTTTTTGTACCCTAAAGGGAGGAAGAGGAGTAGGAGGAGTTCGGAACAGGAGGCAAACTGAAGCGCACTGCAATCCTCGGCGGTGGAAGGAGATGCGCCAAACAAATTTAAAAGGTGCATCTCACACGTACCGATACAGACTATGCCGCAATTTAATTTTTTTTAACCCCAAAAGGGTGTATATTGAGTAGCGGAATAGAAAAAAGTATATAAAAAGGTGTATCTCACACGTACCGATACAGACTATGCCGCAATTTAATTTTTTTTACCCCAAAAGGGTGTATATTGAATAGCGGAATAGAAAAAAGTATATAAAAAGGTGTATCTCACACGTACCGATACAGACTATGCCGCAATTTAATTTTTTTCACCCCAAAGGGTGTATATTGAATAGCGGAATAGAAAAGTATATAAAATTGGTGATTTTTCAATAGCACATGTGAACACAGCAGTGTCTTATGTTATATGTTACGGTCAGCAGCAGGCTATGAAGGGAAAAAAATAAAAAAATCCCCTTTAAATTTGTAATTTTTAAATAGCAGATTAAAACAGCACTCTGTAGTAAAATATAGCTGAACGCTGCACACAACAGACTGATAAAAATATTTTTTTTCTCCCTCCTCCTCCTCCTCCTCCTCCTCCTCCTCAGTGGGCTCAAGTGAGGGCAAAAAGATCGTTCACTGCACCACCCCCCACACAGCAAAATCGATGTAGATCGCTAACGGACGATTGTTCTGTCCTGTGTCTCCTAATCTCTCCCTGCCTACTCTCTCCAGCCTGTCCCTAAAATGCTTTTCTATCTTTCCCTGCCTACACTCCGACCTGTCCCTGCATTCTTTTCGGGCACAATGTTTTTTTTCCCTGTCTGTCCCTAATCAGCAGCAGCCAACACCATTGTGTGTGCTCTCTCCCTACACTAGAACAGACTGACGCACAGCGCGCTGTGTCTCTAGCTTATAAAGACCTGGGTCACATGCTTCAGCTGGCCAATCACAGCCATGCCATTAGTAAGCATGGCTGTGATGGCTTCTATGGCACACCAGTTAAACGCTTGTTGATTGGCTGTTGAAAGCCCGCCATTAAAACTGCGCCATTACATACAAAACAGGAAATAAAATTACCAAACACGGATTTTAAACCCGAACATAAAGTAAAGTTTTTGGGTCCGTGTCCGGGTAACAAAAATCCAATTATCCGGTACGGACCCGAATAATACAGTCCGTGTTCGCTCAACACTATTCAAAAGCAAAGTCAGGGAGGAAGACGGACAGTAACAACTCTTCCTCATTTGAGCTCAATAACAGGATCCCCGATGTACAACAGGACTGGATCACAGAAGCAAGGCTGAAGATCTTACAGCAAAGAACTAGTAGAAAAAACTAAAAGAGGGCACACCAAACTGGCGCATTACCCAAGTGGTGTTTATTGATGTAAAAAGAAAAGAAATATACTCACAAACAAGATAATCACAAAAGCATTTCAAGTCCACAATTCTTTTATAGCTCCAGTATGTTAAATACACTAATCATATGGTATCATTGTTGACTAAGGTTGCCACTTTTATGTATGATTCTCATTATGGCTCCTAATGATAACACGGGCAAGAAGGTTTGCCAGGATGGCAAAATATCAGACTGTTGACAAACCTCTGCTTGACATGGAATAAATAGATATTTGAAGAGATAGATAACCCATTTAAAACCTTCTAAAATTGGACATTTTGATATGCCAGTCCATGTGAATAACCTTTTTAGGAGTTTATTGCACCTAGGTTATTCCCCAGCAAGTTCTCCATTAACCTTCCAACACAGGGGAACTTCCAACAAAAATACAATTCAAGAGTTTAGTCATTTACTCAATTTTGTACCCTGTTAACTGTCATAGACAAAAACATATCCTCGTCCACTCTCTGTACCTTAAGCAAGAACTCCTTGCCTTTTACGAACCACCCACCTGTAGATTCTACTATTCGAATGGAAATGTATCATGGTTTCCCGAATTTAAAACTTTTTTGGGCGTAACCTTCAACATTGGCATTACTAAAAAGAATGAGTCACGGTCATATTGGTCCACAGACCTAATTCATCTTATGACCGTGTTTTCTGCTGCCATTGCCATGCGTAGATATGAGAATATATTGCGATTTATGCACTTTAATGAAAATTCACTGTGTTGTCCTCGGGGTGACCCTGGATATGATCAGCTCCACAAAATTCAGCACTGTGTTGTGCTTTCCCCTCTTGTCTGAGCAACACACAGCATAAGAGACAGGATCGCTCTTACATTGCATTGGACTGTACACTCACACACACAGCTTGATTACCACCCCCTACCCACATGTCCTGCTGTCGGAAGATGAGCAGCCAATGGAGGAGGTAGGGGGTGGTAATCAAACTGTGTGTGTGTGTACAGTGCGATGCAATGTAAGAGCGATCCTGTCTCTTATGCTGCTTGGATGAGTGTTGTTCAAACAGGAGGGGAGAGCCCACAGAGCACCACACAACGCGCCTCCTCCCAGGTCTTACCTCTCCACGACTCCAACACTTCTCCAGACTGCCGTCCCCGTCTCCCAGCTCTGAGTGTGGGCGGGGACAAACAGCTGAAAGCCGGCGAGAGGAAGAGAAACTGGCTTTTAGCCGGTGGAGGAAGAGGCAGACAGTGCATAGCTCTGTCACTTATCCCTCTCCCCACCAATCCTCCTGCTGCCCGGGCCCCCCTATATAGTTAAATAGTTACATAGTTAGTGAGGTTGAAAAAAGACATCAGTCCATCCAGTTCAACCTATGATGTGTGTGTGTGCTTGCCTTCAACCGTACATTGTATACCCCTGTATGTTGTGGTCTCTAAGGTGCCCATCTAATAGTTTTTTTAAACTATCAATGCTCCCTGCTGATACGACTGCTTGTGGAAGAGAATTCCATATCCTTACCGCTCTTACAGTGAGGAACCCCTTACACATTTTAAGGTTAAACCGCCTTTCCTCTAGTTTTAGTGAGTGGCCACGTGTCTTATTGTATCTCCTTTCTCTGAATAGTTTGTTCCTTATGCTAGGGTCGCCAGTACAGAATTTGTACATTGATATCATATCCCCTCTCAAGTGTCTCTTCTCCAGAGAGAATAGGTTCAGTGCTTGTAGTCTTTCCTCATAGCTGATGTCCTCCATTCCCCTAATTATTTTTGTTGCCCTTCTCTGGACTCTTTACAATTCCAGCACATCTTTCTTGAGGACCGGTGCACAGAACTGGACAGCATACTCCAGATGTGGCTGGACCAGAGTCTTGTAGAGTGGGAGAATAATCTCTTTATTTCTGGAGTGAATCCCCTTTTTTATACATCCCAGTATTCTGTTGGCTTTGCTTGCAGCGGCTTGGCATTGCATGCCTCTGCCAAGCCTGTTGTCTACCAGTACCCCCAAGTCTTTTTCCTTCCTAGACTCACCCAGAGGTTCCCCCCCCCCCCCCCTAGTGAGTAGCTTGCTTTCTGGTTTCTGGCCCCCAAGTGCATTACTTTACATTTTTCAACATTAAACCTCATCTGCCATGTAGTTGCCCACCCCGTTATTTTGTTCAGGTCCGCTTGTAAGGTTTCCACATCCTGCATAGAAAATATTGGCATGCTTAGTTTAGTATCATCCGCAAATACTGAGATTGTACTAGATATCCCCTCCTCTAGATCATTTATAAATAAATTAAACAGGATTGGTCCCAGGACAGAAAACTGGGGGACCCCACTATCCACACCCGCCCAATCCGAGTACTCCCCATTAATCATCACCCCCTGGACTCTCCCCTGGAGCCAGTTCTCTATCCAGGTACTCACCTTATGGTCCATACCTACCTTCCTTAGTTTGTACAGTAAGCGTTTGTGGGGAACGGTGTCAAATGCCTTTGCAAAGTCCAGATACACCACATCCACAGGCTTTCCTTTATCTAGGTGGCAGCTCACTTCATCATAGAAGGTTAATAGATTGGTTTGGCAAGAACGATTTTTCATGAATCCATGCTGATTACTACTAATAATACAGTTTTCATTACTAAAGTCTTGTATGTGGTCCCTTAACATCCCCTCCAAAATCTTGCAGACTACAGATGTTAGACTGACCGGCCTATAGTTACCCAGGATATATCTCGGCCCCTTTTTAAATATTGGTATCACGTTGGCTTTTTTCCAATCAGCTGGCACCATACCCGTCTGTAAACTATCCTTAAAGATCAAGAATAATGGTCTGGCAATCACCTGGCTGAGCTCTTTTAGAACCCTCGGGTGCAAGCCATCCGGTCCCGGTGATTTATTTATGTTAAGTTTCTCTAGTTTAGTTTTAAGTCTATCTTCTGTTAGCCATGGCGGTATTTCCTGTGGTGTGTTGCTTAGTTCGGCCTTACAAGCTAGGTTCGTGTAGCCCACCGATTCTTTTGTGAAGACTGAAGAGAAGAAATTATTTAACACTTCCGCCTTTTCTCTGTCCTCAGTGGCCATATTTCCTTTGTCATCTTTTATGGGGCCAATGTGTTCTGGCCTCGCTTTCTTACTGTTTATATACTTAAAGAACTTCTTGGGGTTCTTTTTACTCTCCTCCGCTATATGTCTCTCGTGTTCTATTTTAGCCGCCCTGATTTCGTTTTTACATTTCTTGTTACACTCTTTGTAATGCTTAAATGCTGCCAATGACCCCTCAGTCTTGTATTTTTGAAGGCCTTTTCTTTAGCTCTAATATGCATTTTTATGTTGGAGTTTAGCCACCCAGGGTTTAGTTTTGCTCTTTTAAATTTATTTCCCTTTGGAATGCACTGGTCAATCCCCTTGTTAAGTATGCTCTTGAAGCACTCCCATTTTTCCTCCGTGTTCTTTGTTCCCAGGGTTCTATCCCAATTGATATTTTCTAGCAGCGAGCGCAGTTTTGGGAAATTGGCTCTTTTGAAATTCAGTGTCCTTATATTACCCCTCTGCTTCCTATTACTGTAATAAATACTGAAACTTATTGACCTATGGTCACTGTTTCCTAAGTTGCCCCGTATTTCTATATCCGTTAGCAGGTCTGTATTGTTGGTAATCAGTAGGTCAAGTACCGCATTGTTTTTTGTCGGTACATTCACCATCTGACCCATGAAATTGTCCTGCAAAACATTTAGGAACTGCCTAGCCTTGGCTGAGTGTGCGGTTCCTTCTGCCCAGTCTATATCAGGATAATTAAAGTCCCCCATTATAATGACATTTCCCATCCTTGCTGCCAATCCTATCTGTAAAATTAGGTCCGCCTCCCCCTCCTCCATCTAGTTGGGGGGCCTATAGCATACGCCCAATATTACCTTCCCCACCGTGCCTTCCCTTTGAAGCTCTACCCATAGGGATTCTGCCTCGTCCTTAGCTCCATTATTAATATCATCCCTCATATTTACCTGTTCTTCATATACAGACATACCCCTCCCCCTTTTTTACCTTCTCTATCTCTGCGATAAAGGGAATATCCCTGAATGGTCGCCAACCAGTCATGAGAGCTGTCAAACCAAGTCTCTGTTATCCCCACAAAATCTAAGTCCTCCTCAAACATCAGTAGCTCCAGCTCTCCCATCTTGTTGGCCAGGCTTCTGGCATTGGTATACAATTAATTTTGACCGGTTACATATATCCTCATTTGATGTTTTTAGGCTGCTCTCTTGATATTTCCCCATACCCACCCTGGGTATAGGAGCTCCGAACACCCTACTGTTAATGCCCCCATTTCTGCCCTCTGAAACTTGCTTTCCACTGGCTAATTCTACATCTGTACCCTCCCCCCCATCACCTAGTTTAAAAGCCCCTCTAACTTTTTGGCCATCTTCTCACCCAGTACGGCTGCACCCTCCCCATTTAGGTGCAATCTGTCCCTACCAAAGAGCCGGTGGCCGACTGAGAAGTCGGCCCAGTTCTCCAGTAACCCGAAACCCTCCTTACTACACCAGCTCCTCAGCCACTTGTTAACTTCCCTAATCTCCCGCTGCCTCTCTGGTGTGGCTCGAGGTACAGGTAGTATTTCTGAAAATACTATCTTGGAGGTCATACTCCTCAACTTAGCGCCTAAGTCCCTGAAATCGTTTAGGACTCTCCATCTTCCTCTGCCTATGTCATTGGTACCCACGTGTACCATGACAGCTGGGTCTTCCCCAGCCCCACCCAGTAATCTGTCCACCCGATCCGCATGTGTATGTGCCGACTCCTGTATGTGCCCGGGCCCCATACAGGAGTACTGGCTGTACCCCCCTGATGGTGGCCCTGGGAGTGGGGATATGGTTAAGTCCTGTTTTATTTTATTTTTTGCTAAAAATGAATTTTACAGCTGCCGGGCCCCCCTGTAGTGCTGAAGTAGCCCGGGCCTGGTACAACAGGGCTGGTTGAACTGCCCTATCAGCGGCCCTGATTAGCCATATATTCAAATAGTCTATACACGCTACCGATTTACATTGTTCACTATATGATTTAGCCCTTTTGCACTCTTAGGTCCCCCCCTTCTTTGTCTGGACATTTGGAATAGATTGGGTTACAGTATATGCTGGGTACTTGACATTTTATACTACATCGATCATGTAGAGCGATCTCGGAGTGCATACATGTAACCGACACATTTGAGCCCATACATACTTTCAATATATATCGTCCATCATGTCATTACATGTTCTTGTACCTTTATCCTCCCCCCTCTCTCTCCTAAACATGCGAGATAGACCAGGCTGGGAATCATGATAGATAGATAACATCTTGAATTATACCAATTATACCAGTTATCTAATGGAAATGCCTATGTGCAATCATTATATATCATTATTATATCATTCATGATTCATTATAACATCTAGTGCTTCCCTGCCTGTCTCTTCCTTCTTGTACTCTATCCCAGTTTATTCCACAGATCCAGTATATACTGGTTGGAATTTATGCCATACAGTTTAGCTACATTAGATTAATTAACGTAGATTGCTTTCAGATATCTAAACTTGTGGCATGTGTACATTCATATGCCTTCTTTGTCATGTCGGTTGGCATATACTGGTTGGAATTTTGTGCCATACAGTTTAGTTACATTAGATTAATTAACGTAGATTGCTTTTAGATATCTAAACTTGTGGCATGTGTACATTCATATGCCTTCTTTGTCATGTCGGTTGGCATATACTGGTTGGAATTTTGTGCCATACAGTTTAGTTACATTAGATTAATTAACGTAGATTGCTTTTAGATATCTAAACTTGTGGCATGTGGACATTCATATGCTTTCTCTGTCTTGTTGGGTTAGCACCTTATTTGTTTAACTATGTTGATGAAAAAATATATTATTTTAGGTGCCTTTTCTACACTTCAGAGATAGATACATTCAGATACACATTAGTTGCATATGCCACACACCGATATTACTGAGACTATACATGTTACGAATATTTATCGCCCATTATGTTACCAAGCGCCTCTACACTTTTACACTTAATTTTCGTTTAGACATTTGAGACAGATAGACATGTAATATATGTTGGGTTAATCTTTGTGCCCTGAATTATATCTATCATTTAGGGAGACATCGGAGTGTACATATATCACTAGCACATTTGATTTTATACACATTACTAGTTGTGTACTGCTCTCCATGTCACTAAATGTATTAGTACCTCCACCCCCTCCTTTATATGTAAGACAGATAAGGCTAGAACATTTGTTAGACATTTGGTACCTTGTATTGTTTTACTTGCTCTATGAGATGTCGGGGCGATTTATGCAATTGATACATAATATAATAACTCCAGTGCTTCTCTACCCATAGCCTCTTTTGTGTGCTGTATTCCAGTCTCTGCTCTATAGATTCAGTACACATCGATTGGAATCTATGCCACACAATCTAGTAATATTGGATTAATCAACATAAACTATTTTTTGGACATTTAGATTCCGTGACATGTGGCATATATTTGTCTTTTCTTGTCTTGCTCTGAGTCCATGTTTATATAAACATTTATAATTTCTATTTTTCCTAGTATGCACATTTCCAGCCACCCCCTAGATTTTTGATCTTTAACTTTGTTTTTATGGGGGTGTGGTTGGTTCTGTGGATACATAGGGGTGTCAGAACATTGTACAATATATCCATGACACATACTTTTTGTCATTATGAAAGTTCTTACAACTTAAATTGTTTTTATCTGATTGTACGATTTTCACCTCCATACACCATACAATCTACTTTTTCCCTATATGTATGTTCTAGGATAATATACATTTTGTAACACTGATTTTTATATATATTGCAAATACACATATGTTTACAAGACTATATGTGTAAGATTATTTGTATAGATGTGTGAAGATTTTTCATTTAATTTCATTTTTTGTTTCTTGTTCATGGATATTTGGACATTTTATGTTGCATGTGCATCACCTGCAATTAAGAAAGTGGTCCGCCTCTTTATCTGTATCACCTGTTATCAATTTAGATACCTGTGTATACATAGAAATGTGATGCCGACCTTTCTTTGTAATGATTAAGCACACTTGCTAGTGTGTGAAACGCGTCTACCTGTTGTTTGCCACATTGGGATGTTCAGTTAAATAAAACAAAATTTTGATGATACTTGGAGTGCAGCCATTTCTTCTTTATTGATTATCTGCGGAGGCAAGCCAAGGCATGCACCTGTACATCATCAGGCTTCTGAATCAACCTGGAGCAGTGAGTTTCCCTTGTCTTTGTATGCATTTTTAAAGCATGTCATGTTTGGTATCTATTTACTCTTTTAGATTTTACCAAACAATTAGGCAATATATTGTTTTTTTTGTGCATTAAAATTAAAAAAAGTGTATTTTTAAAAAAAATTGCATTTGAAAAACCGCGGCTCAAATACTGTGTAGCATAAAAAATTGCAACACCCACCATATTATTCTCTAGGGCCTCTGCTTTAAAAAAAAATATATATAATGTATGGCAGTTCAAAGTAATTTTCTAGCGAAAAAATTTTTTTTTAATGGAAACAAAGAGTGTCAAAAAAGGCTTGGACTTCAAGTGATTTGAAAGGCGGGTAATGTGTGGCGGAAGCTTCTAATGTTTTGCATAAATGCCAGGACAGTGCAAACACCTCCCAAATTACCTCTTTTTGTAAAGTAGACACCCCAAGCAATTTTTTGACAGGCATATTGGGGATACCACATGTGAGAGACTTTTTGGCAGTCTAGCCACGTACAGGACCCCAAAAACCAATAAGCACCTTCAGGCATTTAAAGGGCACTATTTCCTCATTACACTTCCTGATTACCTAGCACAGTTTCAGAGGTCCTGAAATAACAGGGTAGTACAAAACATCCCCAAATTACCCTTTTTTGGAAAGTAGACAGGGCCTCCCAAACTGTGATAGGTACAGTAGGGAGGAAGGGAAATGAGCAATTTATGCACTTTGAAATTCTGAAGGCGGTCATTAGTTTTTGGCACCCGTACACAGCTAGGCTTCCATTAAGTCTCACGCGTTAGATAGCTAAGGTTGAATAAAGACACTAGTCCATCCAGTTCAACCTGTGTGGGTGTGTGTGTTTGTGTCACTAATCATTTTCCATATTCCTGAATATTGTGTTCACTAAGATGCATGTCCAAGAGTTTTTTAAAACTATCAATACTTCCTGTTGACACCACCAATTGGGGAAGAGAGTTCCACATCCTTACAGTCCTGACAGTGAAAATCTTCAGGTTAAACCGCTTCTCCTCTAGTTTCAATGAATGGCCTTTTATATTCCCTGAGACTGAATAGTTTTCTTCCTATGCTGGGATCACCACTGAGGTATTTGTATATTGCTATCATATCTCCTCACTTCTCAAGAGAAAATAAGTTTAATGGTTGCAATTTTCCTCGTAACTGAGGTCGCCCATTCCCCTTATTAATTTTGTTGCCCTTCTCTGGACTCTCTCGAGTTCCAGCACATCCTTCCTGAGGACTGGTGACCAGATCTAGATAGAATACTTCAGATATGGCCAAACCAGAGTTTTATAAAGTGGCAGAATTATAGTTTTATCTCTGGAGTAAATTCTCTTTTTAATGCATGCTAATAATCTGATTGCTGCAGCTTGACATTGCATGTTATTGCTCAGTCTGTCTTCTACTAGGACCCCCAGATCTTTCTCCAACCTGAATTCCCCCAGAGATTCTTCCCCTAGCAAGTAACTTGTGTTCATATTTCTAGCCCCCAAGTGCATTACTTTACATTTTTCAACAATAAACCTCATCTGCCCTGTAGTTGGCCACCCCATTATTGTATTCAAGTCTTCTTGTAAGGTTTCTATATCTTGCTGTGAAGTTATTGCCCTACTTATTTTTGTATCATCAGTAAACGCTGAGATTGAGCTATTTGTATCAACCTCTATATCATTTATAAATAAATTAAACAGAATTGGTCCAAGGACAGAGGCTTGTGGTACCCCACTTACCTCTCCAGACCAGTCTGAGTACACGCTATTTATCACTACCCTTTGGGCACACCTGTCAGGGCTGGCTCCTGCTACTTATTGAGCAGCTCTTTTCTTACAGTGCACAGAAGCTGCTCAGCTGTCGGTTAATTACCAGCCACTCATTGTTACCACAGTTACTCACCTGTTTACCAATAACCTTCCCCGATTAGTCCAGCCTTCAGCCAGCCCCTTTTTGCTATTCCTTCCTGTGTATGACTTGGCCTGGCTGACTTCCCTTCAATTTCTGTTCATAATTTTTGCTCCTCACTACGCTGACTTCTGGTTTCCTGACCCATCTCATTTGGCTTCTGTTTTTGACTATTTTCCTGTGTTATTTTTGCCATTTTAATAAAGGTGTGATTTTAACTGCACTTTCTATTTCTGTCTGGTTTATGGTTCCTGACAGCGCCTCTGTAATCATTTTTTTATCCAAGAAAAACCCTATGGTCCATGTCAACAGACCTCAGTTTGTAGATTAAGCATTTGTGAGGGACCGAATCAAATGCTTTTGCAAAATCAGGGTACACCACATCCACAGGCCTACCTTTATCTAGATGGCAGCTCACTTCCTCATAGAATGTTAACAGATTGGTCTGTCAGGAACCACCTTTCGTAAACCCATGCCGATTACTACTAATCATACTGTTTTCATCAGCAAATTCTTTAACCGCTTCCATACAGAGCAGTTAGACACCCTTCCTGCCCAGACCAATTTTCAGCTTTCAGCACTCTCACACTTTGAATGACAATTGCTCAGTCATGCTACACTATAACCAAACAAAATTTTTATCATTTTTTTCACACAAATAGAGCTTTCTTTTGTTGGTATTTGATCACAACTGGGGTTTTTTTTTTTTCGTGATATATGCAAAAAAATAGCAAAAAGTTTGAAAAAAAAACACTTTTTTTTAGTTTCAATTATGAAATTTTGCAAAAAATAAATTTTTCTTCATACATTTGGGCCAAAATGTATACTGCTACATGTCTCTGGTAAAATTAACCCAAATTAGTGTATATTATTTAGTCTGTGTGAAAGTTATTGAGTCTAGAAGCTATGGTACCAATTACTGAAAATTGATCACACCAGATGTACTGACTGCCTATCTCCTTTCTTGAGGCCCTGAAATGTCAGGACAGTACAAATACCGACCAAATGACCCCTTTTTGTAAAGTAGACAGTCCAAGGTATTTAGTAAGAGGCATGGTGAGTTTTTTGAAGTTGTAATTTTTTCCCACAATTCTTGGGAAAATGAAGAAAAAATTTTTTTTTCTTTTTTTTCCCACAAAGTTGTCAATTTATAAGCTATTTCTAACACATAGCATGTACACAGCAAAAATTACACCCAAAAATACATTCTGCTACTCCTTCCGAGTATGGCGATACCACATGTGTGAGACTTTTACACAGCCTGGCCACAAAAAGAGACTCCACGTCCAAGAAGCACATTCTAGGAGCATAAATACACATAAAACTTTCTTACTACCTATCACACTTTTCAAGGCCCTAGAGCACCAATACAATGGAAAAGTCCACAAAATGACCCCATTTTGGAAAGCAAACACTCCAACGTATATTCTATGAGGCATTATGGGTCGTTTGAACATATCATTTTTTTCCACAGGTTTTTGGAAAATGTGGGAAAAAAATTAAAACTTTTTTTTTTTACACAAAGTTGTCAATTTATAGGATATTCCTAACACATAGCATGTACACAGCAAAAATGACACCCCAAAATACATTCTGCCACTCCTCCTGAGTATGGCAATACCACATGTGTGAGACTTTTTCACAGCCTAGCCATATAGAGGGGCCGAACATCCAAGGAGCATCATCATGCATCCTAGCCACTTGCCTAGGCCTATTTTTGACATTTGGTGTTTACAAGCTAAAATCAGTTGTTTTGCTAGAAAACTGCTTAGAACCCCCAAACATTATATATTTTTTTTTAGCAGAGACCCTAGAGAATAAAATGGAGATTATTGCACTATTTTTTATCACACCGTATTTGCGTAGCGGTCTTCCAAACGCAATTTTTTTGGAAAAAATTCACTTTTTTTAATTAAAAAATAAGAAACCAGTAAAGTTAGCCCAATTTTTTTCCATAATGTGAAAGATAATGTTACGCCGAGTAAATAGATACCCAACATGTCATGTTTCAAAATTGCGCACGCTCACGGAATGGTGACAAACTTTGGTACTTAAAAATCCCCATAGGCGACAATTTAAAAATTTCTACAGGTTGCCATCTTTGAGTTACAGAGGAGGTCTAGGGCTCAAATTATTCCCCTTGCTCTAACGATCGCGGCGATACCTCACATGTGTGGTTTGAACACCGTTTACATATGTGGGCGGGGTTTCTGTATGCATTCGCTTCTGCGCGCGAGCTAACGGGGACAGGGCGCTTTAATTTTTTTTTTTTTTTTTTTTACTATTTATTTTATTTATTATTTTTTATTTTTACACCGTTTAAAAAAAAAAAAAAATTGATCATTTTTATTTTTATTAAAAGAAATGTAAATATTCCTCGTAATAGAAATAGGCACGACAGGACCTCTTTTTTGTGAGATCTGGGGTCAAAAAGTCCTCAGATCTCACAAGTACACTAAAAGATAGAAAAAAAAAAAATAATAATAATTATAATATAAAATGAAAAAAAAAAAAAAGGACCTTTAAACCGGTTGCTAGGCAACAACATTTTCCGTAGCTCCGGTCCTCCAAGACCATAGAGTCAAGTGAGGGCAAGCTTGCCCTCACTCGACATCCTGTCTGTGAGGATTCGGGACCGGATCGTTTTCCCCACTGCCGGCGGGTCCGGTAAGCGGGGAAAAGGACCGAAACGCGTCGGGAGGGGGGGGGGGCGCCTCTTGCGCCATCCCGGAAGGGTGATCCCACGGCGAATCCGCCGCTGGGACCACCCTTATCGGAAAGCCAACCGTCCACCGTTTAAAAAAATACCAGGGTTATGGCAGCTATCTGCTACCATAACACCGGTATTTAGGTTTAAACGGACGACGTATATAAACCTTTTTGGACTTGGACATGGTGGCTGTATGAAGGGTGACAGGTACTCGGGTACTTTGTTGGGCAGGTGACAGGTACTCTGGTACTGATGAGCAGGTGGCAGGTACTCGGGTACTCCGATAGGCAGGTGACAGGTACTCGGGTACTCTGATGGGCAGGTGACAGGCAGGTGATAGGTACTGATGAGTAGTACTCACTGACTGATAGGTGATAGGTGATACTGTACTGATGGGTACTGATGATCAGTACTGATACGTGATAGGTACTGATGAGTACTGATGAGTAGTGATGGGTACTGATGAGCAGGCGGCAAGTACTTGGGTACTTCAGGTGTCAGGTACTCTGATGAGCAGGTGGAAGGTACTCGGGTACTCTGATGGGTAGGTGACAGGTACTCAGGTACTCTGATGACGGGTACTCCGTTGACAGGTACTCAAAGTACCCGAGTACCTGTCATCAGAGTACCCGAGTACCTGTCATCAGAGTACCCGAGTACCTGTCATCAGAGTACCCGAGTACCTGTCAGAGTACCCGAGTACCCGTCATCAGAGTACCCGAGTACCCGTCATCAGAGTACTCGAGTACCTGTCATCAGAGTACCCGAGTACCTGTCATCAGAGTACCCGAGTACCCGTCATCAGAGTACCCGAGTACCTGTCATCAGAGTACCCGAGTACCCGTCATCAGAGTACCCGAGTACCCGTCAGAGTACCCGAGTACCTGTCATCAGAGTATCCATCATCAGAGTACCCGAGTACCTGTCATCAGAGTACCCGAATACCTGTCACCAGCCCATCAGAGTACCTGAGTACCTGTCATCTGAGTACCTGATGACAGGTACTCGGGTACTTTGATGGGCTAGTGACAGGTGCTCTTTATTGGGGGGAGGGCAATCAGTGTGGTTGGGGTGCACTGTAGTTGGTAACTAGCTGTTACCACACTCTCTTCCTCACACAGGATCAGTGTGTGAGGAGGAGAACATGGTGACAGCTAGTTACCGTGTTCTCTGTTGACATTTGTGACCGGCTGTGATTGGACACAGCCGGTCACGTGGTAAAGAGCCAATTTCATTGGCTCTTTACCTAGATCGGGGATCGACTCTGTCCGAGGGACGAGCCTCGTCCCCGATCGCTGCTCTGCGCGCCCCCGGGGGCGCGCATTGCAGAGAGAACGAGCGGCTCGTGCTGGAGCCGCTCATGTGATCGGCTGTGATTGACACAGCCGATCACGTGGTAAACAGCCAATTTCTATTGGCTGTTTACCTTGATCAGTGATGGGCTATGTCCGAGGGACGAGCCTCATCCCTGATCGCGCCGCTGCGCGCCGCCGGGGGCGCGCAGTAGCAGCTAGAACGGGCCGACGTCATATGACGGCGGCCCGGATCTAGACAACCACTTTGCCGACGTCATTTTACATGACTCGGTAAGGAAGTGGTTAATATCGTCCCTTATCATCCCCTCCAATAATTTACTTACTATTGATGTTAGACTGACTGGTCTATAGTTCCCAGGTTCTGTATGTCTCTGCCCTTTTTTGAATATTGTTTCCCACGTGGGCTTTTCGCCAATCAGCTGGTACCATTCCTGTCAGTATGCTATCCATAAAAATTGGGAATAATGGTCTGGCTATAACCTGACGAAGTTCTTGGAGTACTCTCAGGTGTAAGCCATCCGGTCCTGGTGATTTATTTGTGTTACGTTTTTCTAGTCTTTTTTGGACACTGACTTTTGTTAACCACACGGGTTCACGCTATGTTATGTTACTAATGATATAGTACTAATTTCTATACCCTTTTCCTGTGTAAAAACTGAGAAGAAGAATACATTTAGTGCAGTTGCCTTCTCCTTGTCATTTGTAACCAACATCCATTCGTCATCCTTTATGGGGCCTCTGTGCTCTGACGTAGCTTTTTTACTGTTACTATATTTAGAACATTTCTTGGGATTTTTTTTACTCACCTCCACTATTTTTCTGTCATAGTCTTTTTTAGCTGCCCTGATTGCGTTCTTACACTTCTTATTGCATTCCTTTTGGTGTTGGAATGGTGACAATGACCCCTCTGCCTTATATTTTTTTAAAGGTAATTTATTTTCTATAATATGACTCTTTATGTTATGGTTTAGCCACCCAGGTTTAACCTTAGCTCTTCTATATTTATTGCCCATTGTAATGCACTCGGTGATGCCTTTATTTAATATGTTCCTAAAGTTCCATTTTTCCTCAGTGCTCAACGTTTCTAGGATTTGGTCCCATTTAATATCTTGTAGTATTGAGCATAGTTTAGAAAAGTTGGCTCTTTTGAAATTTAGTGTTTGTGTACTATCCTTGTGCCTTCTTTTCCTATGATTTATGCTGAATTTAATTATCCTGTGATCGCTGGTTACCAAGTTGTCCTATATTTCCACATCTGCGACCAGATCTGAATTATTTGTAATTAACAAATCTAGCAATGCGTGCTTTCTATTTGGGGGAATCCAACAATTCGGACATGAAGTTGTCCTGCAAAACATTTAGGAAATGGCAAGCCTTAAATAATTGAGAAGTTCATTTTGCCCTGTCAATATCTGGATAGTTGAAATCCCCCATTATGATGACATTGCCCCGCCTCACTGACATTTCTAACTGTGATAGGAGATCAAACTCCTCCTGTTCCTTCAGGTTAGGAGGCCTATAACATACCCCTAGTATTATTTTCCTACTTGCTTCTTCCTTTTGAAGTTCCACCCACACTGATTCCACCTTTTTGTGATGTCATCCCTCTTCTTCATCTGTAAATTATTGTTGATAAATAGGCACACCCCTCCCCCTCTTCTACCATTCCTGTCCCTCCGATACAGTGAATAGAGCTGGATAGTTGCCAGTTAGTCATCTGAGTTGTCAATTCAAGTTTCTGATATTCCTGCAAAGTCGTAATCCTCCTTGTGCATCATCAGCTCCAGTTCTTCCATTTTGTTGGCCAGGCTCCAGGCATTTGTGCACATGCCTCTCAGTTTTGTACTGGCACATATTATTTCCTCCTTCGTTTTTATGAGGCTGTGATTTTTTTTGTTGCCAACGCACTCACCCCTGGTTTAGGTGTTACAATTATATTACCACATATGCCTCCATTATCCCTCTCCGACCTTCGCACACTGCTGGCTGTTGCTTATTCTGATCCCCCCACCACCTAGTACAAAAGCCTCTCCTGATACATGTGGTATTCCCATACTCAGGAGAAGCAGCAGAATGTATTTTGGGGTGTAATTCCACATATACCCATGGCATGTGTGAGCAATATACAGTATCATTAGGTGTGTAAAAAGAAAAAACTTTTTTTCTGCCATTTTCCAGGAATTTGTGGCAAAAAATAAAAATTTCCCTGGCCACTCATCAAATAACTTGGGGTGTCTACTTTCCAAAAAGGGGTCATTGGGGGGGGGGGGGGGGTTGTACTGTCCTGGCATTTTAGCACCTTATGAAATTTGATAGGCAGTCAGATACTAAAAGCTCTATAAATTCCAGTATTTATACCATAGTTTGTAGACACTATAACTTGTACACAAACCGATTAATATACACTGATTGGGATTTTTTTTTTACCAAAGACATGTAGCAGAATATATTTTGGCATAAATGTATGACAAAATTCGAGTTATTTGGATATTTTTTATAACAGAAAGTAGAAACTATTGTTTTTTTCTTTTCAACATTTTTGGTCTTTTTTTGTTTATAATGCAAAAAATAAAAAACCCAATAGTGATCAAATACCACCAAAATAAATCTCTATTTGTGTGGAAAAAGGATATAAATGTTGTTTGGGTACAGCGTTGCATGACCACGCAATTACAAGTTAAATTAGCACAGTGCCAAATAGCAAAACATGTCATGGTCAGAAAGGGGGTAAAACCTGGAGGTCAAGTAGTTAAATAACAGCAGGATTACTGAAATCTGGTTGAAGCATCTGGTACTATCTAGCAGTTTGTCTCTACAAGAGTCACTTTAAACTCCCCAATGTACAGAGAATCCCTGGGAAACATGAACCCGCCTCATGTTTTCTCCAGGACTGGGGAGCTCCATCAAATAGTGCAAGTCTTTTTGTCTGACGTCATGATGACAAAGCTTGTTACTTATTCAAGTACCTCGGCAGAATTACTTTTTTACAGCACCTAGTGCCCTCTCACCTGGTTAGAAAAAGATTTTCTCCAATTCAGAATCAGTGGTGGAACATGGTCCTTTAGAACCTAATGTAAAAAAGGCCACATTGTGCCCCTCCCTATGTGCTGTGTACGTCTTCAGAAGCATAGATTGCAGATCCTGTGATTTTTATGCCCATCATCACTTTGATATGTGTGTTGTCCATGCATTATAAGGAAACTAATGGTGTGGGGAGTGCAAATCCATTAGGCACTGTGCAGTAGGAAAAGTGCAGAGATGATTTTTAATTAAACTACCTGGGAAAGCTCTTTCCCTTGGCACCTAGGCAGTTGGACAGTGAGCACCTATGTCTGGATATTCGGCTACCAGCAGGAGACCATACCTGCAGAGATCGGAGCCTGAGACTGTGAGTGAGGACACCAAGGGGCAGTGCAGTACCACCCACATCACAGCACCTGCATCATTGCAGCAGGGAAACTGGTAAGAGGGCTATTCGCCTATCGCTGATACTGCTAGCAGGGACTGAGCCACTGAGAGCTGGACACTTAGTAAACCAAATCCATAAGGTTCCCATACTGCACTCTATACTGCATTTATTCCAAACCTACTGTAGACTGCACCTATACCAACCCTATGCCGCATTATATAAAACCTTTATCACATCTGAAGCACACCCAGCTCGCATCTGTGCCGAGGCTACAGTATACTGTACTTTTACTCTACCTATATTGCATGCAGGTTTACTGGGACTGTCATTAATTGAAAAGAAGCTCTTAATGGACCCCAACTATAACTGGCTTAAGAACATCTCAAAGAACTGCTCCTCCTGTAATAATCATTCTGCAAGCCTGGTAGTATAGTTCCAACACTCGATAGATTAACTTTACTACTGCTCACTGCTGCACCTGAGCTGACCTTGCTACTGTTTATGCTGCATCTGGGCACCAAATGTCATCTTATGCTGAGTCCTTACTGTTAATCAAGTTGTTTGCTACATTGAGTCATTATTATTTATGTTTGCCTAGGTACTGTCAAGAAATCGAATGACTAATCAAGTCAATGATATCAATGAATTAATCAAACAATATACAACAGTTTTTCCAGGTTTTCAGCGTGCTATTTAGCAAAAAATAAATGATTAAATATAGCCATGCTGACTGAATTCATTTTCTGAATTTGTTCCTCTTTGTAGAGATTTTTAAGCACAATAAAGTTATAAGATAATCTATAAAAGGTAATTTACCAATTAAGTCACTAACAATCACGTATATCAGTATGAATAATCATATGACATAAACACGATTTAGATTAATATCCCACAACTAACACCACAATTAATACAGCTACAGATATATAGGATGAATTGGATGGTTTCATTTCCACTCATAGACATCAACCACTGTAGGATGTACCAACAATTTGACTAAACTAGCGGACAACCAGGTCTGCACCAGACCATCCCCTCAGATTCATCTGCAGCAGAATAGAGAGGCTGAATTTATACTACAGGCTGTATTAATACAGCTTAGATGTAATTATTTTATCCCTGGAGGGTTGTGATACCATGAATAGGATATAATGTCAAACAAAAACAAAAAAAAAAATCTATTTCACCAATAATGGAATATACGTTTAGATAGATTCAGAAGTTAAAAGGAAGTTCAAATAATACTTTACTAATAGAGGTATTGGTGCTGTGTCTGAAACCATGCCTGAGGATTCATAAGGCAGCTAGAATGATGGCCTGAGTGAGTAGAGTGTGTGTCCTGATACCCTTAAAGTTGCAAGAGTGAGAACCATGGATTGATGATGATGATCCTTTTTCTCTCTGAAGTTCCCTTTTTATTACCACAATTTCCCTATCTAAGAAGTAGCCTAAAGGGTGTATCCTAAAAAATGTATTCACATCTCACTGGAGAGTAAGATTACCATTTAACTAGGTGTTTACTTAGTTAGTGGTTTTATCTGTCCATTAGATGGTGCGCTAGGACTAGGAATCCCTATATTATGTCTTCTCAGAATAAAATTGGATTTTTTACAATCCAGTCTTATATGGGATACAATATTTTATCCTTCGATTAATCTAAAAATGTAATCTTACTTATAATATGATGTATCTGTGCAATTCCTGATGGATGATGTTATTTGTGTGTTACTCCTAATGTACTATAATTTTCATTATTTGATGTTTGTGACAGAGCTGTCATTTGGCCAAAGATCAATTTCATGGGTAATTATGACTCTTCAAAAGGTCTCTATATAATTCTTGCATCATAATTTTCGATCTTACTTACTGAGTCATATATATTGTGAAAGTGTCACAAGTTCTTTTTTTCAGTATCACACTATAAATATACATTATACTTTATCCCTTGGCATGGTCATAAAGTTCTTTAGATCATAGGATGTCTAAAGTATGTGTAAATTGAATCCCAGAAAGCAAGCAATTGAGCAAATTTGAAAATGACTTGCTAAGCTATTGCTAGACTTGCCAGGCTTCACAAGTTTATTGCACTATTACAACAAGTCCACATTGCATGACTCCAGGTCAACTTTCTTTGCAAACATTCTACAAGTTTACTGCAAGTTCTGGTTTAGTTATGTTGTACAATAGTCATCCCACCACAGGTGTTACTGTGCCTTCCTGAGCTCTTGCTGTAGACTCACCACTGCAACTTTGCTCTTGCTAGAGACTTGCCATGCAAATTTGCTAGAAATTGGAAAAGTGTCAACTTGAACTTGTACTTCAAGTGCTCTGCAAGTATACAACTTGCCAGGGAAAATGTGCAGCAAGTTAACAAGATTTAAAATTTAACATTGCCACAAATTTGTGGAAGATTATCCTTGCTATCTGGGATAGGGTTTTAATATTCCAGTCATTATTTGCACTAGTGTTCTATAGGTAAAACTGCTTCATCTGATAAAATATTGAAACATAAATTTACTTCTTTTCCTTGGCTCTTCTCTGGAGTTTAATTTACTTTGCAGCAAAATTACAGAATGTTTACTCGGTAGACATCTTTTGTGTAACATTCTCATTCTGCTACCCAGACATCCCAATACATAAAGCATTACTACATATAATTATTTCACAATCCATGTTTCCATTGTTACTTCAGGTGAGTATCAAGATATCAGAAAGTTTCAGCAGGTTTGTCCAGTCAATGACTACTTTTTCAGGAAGAAATGAAGATTTAATTGTCTGCAATGCAAATTACAGTTAGTTTATATCAAGCAATATTAAATATACTATGTACTCTTGAAAGGTGGATTCCAAGACCTACAGTACCTCCTGAACATCAATAATCACAATTTTAAAGCAGGGCGGTGTTCCCAGTGGGAACTACGCCCGTCCATCCAGAGGAGGGACCCTTCTCATTAAGTCGACCAAGGGGCACAACAGATGAGGACTAGTCTTCACTAGCACCAGGATAAGAGCAAATCTTATTGTGTGCTTGGTACTAACTTATTTACTTACCAGTGTGGCTTGGAACTAACATATTTACTCACTACCTACTACATATTTAATCACTACTGTAATTATTGGACTTTTGCTGATAACCTAGTTAAACCTCACCTTTACACATACATTTTTGCCATTTGAATTCCAGTTCACCTGAGATCTAAATCAAGTCAACCACTGGGCAGGCTTTGCATGTTTGTTAGCTAGATAACCCCTGATGAGTTTGTCAGTGGGTTAAATATGTTTTAAAAGCTGAACTCTGTGTAAAAACAATATTTTGACAGTTGCTTTTAATAAACTACATCTAATGATTGTGGTCCCATATTTGGCCCCTGTTGCATTCATTAATTTGCCAAAACTCCTACTATCATTAATCACGTACACCAATGAAAGCATGGAACATCCCGCACTGAAAACACGGAAACAGTTGCAGCTCTAGTACAGCTTTCATAGTGAGTCACTCGCTCTCCATCATTCATAAAACAAGGCATTCTGTGAATGGATAGGTAAAAAAAGGTTGAGAGTGGGCAAAGGAACAGGAAAATGCCACCTCACAATAAACCATGTGCTTTAGGATGCTTTTACTAATATATATACTGCTCAAAAAATTAAAGTAACACTTTTTAATCAGAGTATCAGAGTATAGCATCAAGTCAATTCAACTCCTGGGATATTGATGATATTGGTCATTTAAGTAGCAGATGGGTTGTTAATCAGTTTCAGCTGCTTTGGGGTAATGAAATTAACAGGTGCACTAGATAGGCAGCAATGAGACAACCTCCAAAACAGGCATAGTTTTACAGGTGGAGGCCATTGACATTTTTTTCCCCTACTTATCTTTTCTGACTGTTTTTCATTTGGCTAGGGTCAGTGTCACTACTGGTAGCATAAGGTGATACGTGGACCCTATAAAGGTTGCACAGGCAGTCCAACTGCTCCAGGATGGCAAACAAAACGTGCCATTGCCAGAAGGTTCACTGTGTCTCCTAGCACAGTCTCAGCACTGCCAGAGCCCTATAAAATGACCTCCAGCGGGGCACTGGTGTGAATGTCTCTGACCAAACAATCAGGGGTGTTTTGTCTCCAACCATGGGGTCCATACGTCACTATATTTAGGGTAGTTTATATTAGCTACAGCTCTTCCGTGATGTAGTTCAATTCCACAACCCATTCCCATATTGTAGGAATTGAAGAAGATTTCCAGTGTCTGGGAATCAGAGCTCCACCTGCAGACAGCAGGAACCTAAATATATCTTTTTTAATAGAATTAATTGATTAGAGGATCATGGAAACAAGGGCGACTTCCAGAGTCTCTGGCTATTTTATGGCTGTAACAGGCCTGTAATAAGGTGACTAAGCTGGAATGAAGCAGACCAAAAAGGTTTAGGGCCACCATGTGTGGAGGTGTGTACCACCTGGTCCTCCACATCTCTAACATTGGTACAGTAAGGACGAGGTGATCTTCTGTAGCATGGGTGGGCAGTGATACCATCCAGTTAAAAGTTTATGATTCCATTTTCTGCACTTTGAAAGCTACAGTTAACTTAAATGTGAGATGGAAGGCTTTAGACCTCAGGAAGGATTACTATCTACAGTATCTCGCAAAAGTGAGTACACCCCTCAAATTTATGTAAATATTTTATTATATTTTTCATGTGACAACACTAAAGAAATGACACTTTGCTACAATGTAAATTAGTGAGTGTACAGCTTGTATAACAGTGTAAATGAGCCGTCCCCTCAAAATAACTCAACACACAGCCATTAATGTCTAAACAGCTGGCAACAAAAGTGAGTACACCCCTAACGGAAAATGTCCAAATTGGGCCCAATTAGCCATTTTCCCTCCCAGGTGTCATGTGACTCATTAGTGTTACAAGGTCTCAGGTGTGAATGGGGAGCAGGTATGTTAAATTTGGTGTTATTGCTCTCATTCTCTCATACTAGTCACTGGAAGTTCAACATGGCACCTCATGGCAAAGAACTCTCTGAGTATCTGAAAAAAAGAAATGTTGCTCTACATAAAGATGGCCTACTACAAGAAGATTGGCAAGACCCTGAAACTGAGCTGCAGCATGGTGGCCAAGACAATACAGCAGTTAAACTGGACAGGTTCCTCTCAGAACAGGCCTCGCCATGGTCGACCAAAGAAGTTGAGTTCACATGCTCAGCATCATATCCAGAGGTTGTCTTTGGGAAATAGTCATATGAGTGCTGCCAGCATTGCTTCAGAGGTTGAAGGGGTGGGGGGTCAGCCTGTCATTGCTCAGACCATACGCTGCACACTGCATCAAATTGGTCTGCATGGCTGTCATCCCAGAAGAAAGCATCTTCTAAAGATGATGCACAAGAAAGTCCACAAACAGTTTGCTGAAGATAAGCAGGCTAACCACTTTACGACCAGCCACGTAGACCAACGTCGGCTGACTTTGCGTGGTTGTACTGGGATGATACCTCTAGCTAGAGGCATCATCCCGGTACCGTTTTTTAGAGCCAGTGGTCGGCTTTTCGGTGGTAATGACCGATGCGGCTCGGGAGCCGCTCGATCGTTACCCCGGCGAGTGGCAGGGGATGCCACCCCCTTCCGCGGCTCTCCCCCGGTCTCCCGTCCCACCGGGAGACCCGAGCACCCAACGGCGCGTCCGCCGGCTGGATGGAGTCCCGATCTAAGCTGGATGCAGCTTTGATTGGGTCTCTGATGACGTAACCCAGAGACGGCGTCCATGACGTCACATCTGGGTTACTCGGCTGCTAAAGGCGGCAGTTTTTAAAAGTGAGTGTATTCAAAAATGCAGTTTTCGGCATTTTGAATACATGGAAGTGTAGTGGAGGGGTCGAGGGTCTTTTAGACCCTCGATTCCTTGATAAAGAGTACCTGTCACTGCATATTGCTGTCACAAGGGATTTTTACATTGCTTGTTACAGCAATAAAAGTGATCAGATTTTTTTTCTTTCTTTTAAAAACCTGTGTTAAAATTTTAGCCACCCCAGTCGCCATTAGTTCGCGCATGAAAGAAAATGTATACTAAAGTCGCGCCGCAAATTAAATCGCTGTTCAAACCACACATGTGAGGTATCGCCACAATCGCCAGAGTGTGAGCAATAATTTAAAAAAAAAGAGCTATACTCTATCTCTAAACCGGTAACCTTTAAAAAATTTTAAAGCGCCGCCTATGGAGATTTTTATTGAGCGTACTTTGTCGCCATTACGGGGGTATCTATTTACTCGGAGTGACATTATCTTTCACAATATACCAAAAAATGGGCTAACTTTACTGTTTAGTTTTTTTAAAATGTAGTGAAATGTGATTTTTTGTAATTTTTCCAAAAAAATGGCATTTGAAAGACCACTGCACAAATACCGCGTGACAAAAACTATTTCAATGACCGCCATTTTATTCTCCATAGTCTTTGCTAAAAAAAATATATAATGTTTGGGGGTTTTAAGTAGTTTTCTAGCAAAAAATACTGATTTTAACTTGTAAACAAAAAGTGTCAAAAATAGGCTCGGTCTTAAAGTGGTTAATGACATGGATTACTAGAACCATGTCCTGTGGTCTGATGAGACCAAATTAACGTTTTTGGTTCAGATGATGTCAAGCGTGTGTGGCGGCAACCAGGTGAGGAGTACCAAGACAAGTGTGTCTTGCCTACAGTCAAGCATGGTTGTGGGAGTGTCCTGGTCTGGGGCTGCATGAGTGCTGCCAGCACTGGGGAGCACTGGGGAGCTACAGTTCATTGAGGGAACCATGAATGCCAACATGTACTGTGACATACTGAAGCAGAGCATGATTCCCTCCCTTCGAAGACTGGGCCGCAGGGCAGTATTCCAACATGATAACGACACCGAACACACCTCCAAGATGACCACTGCCTTGCTAAAGAAGCTGAGGGTAAAGGTGATGGACTGGCCAAGCTTTTTTCCAGACCTAAACCCTATTGAGTATCTGTGGGGCATCCTCCAATGGGTGGAGTAGCGCCAGGTCTCAAACCATTAACCAGCTCTGTGATGTCGTCATGAAGGAGTGGAAAAGGACTCCAGTGGCAACCTGTGAAGCTCTGGTTAACTCCATGCCCAAGAGGGTTAAGGCAGTGCTGGAAAATAATGGTGGCCACACAAAATATTGACACTTTGGGCCCAGTTTGGACATTTCCACTTAGGGGTGTACTCACTTTTGTTGCCAGTGATTTAGACATTAATGGCTGTGTGTTTAGTTATTTTGAGGGGACAGCTAATTTACACTGTTATACAAGCTGTACACTCACTACTTTACATTGTAGCAAAGTGTCATTTCTTCAGTGTTGTCACATGAAAAGATATAATAAAACATTTTTAAAAAAATGTGAGGGTGTACTTACTTTTGTGAGATACTGTAATTCTCGTTCCCAGTCTCGGGTGTAAAAGGGTCTATAAGGATATGCGTGGGACAATAGGATGCCATACAGTTTGAAAAGAGCATAACAGCATTCCGAATCTGAAAGGCACAACTTAGCTGAAAGGCCATTAAGCTGCTCCTTAACCAGCCCGTCATAAAAATGAAGAGGTTGGAAATACTGAAACCACTGTCATCTGCAAGAGCTAGAAAGGGAGCTAAGCTCTCCCAGAGATTTCAAACCTTCTGTGGTTAGTCCCTCCTGGATAGGAGATAAACATGATGGTTGCCAACAACGAAAACACTTATCAGACAACAACTGCGTTGAAGGTGGGAAATCAGTAGGAAGCACCCATGGAAGACATGTCAATGAAACAGGCGATATGACTGACTAGAGAGAAACCCATGGTTGAGTCATGGTGGAACCAGTCCAGCACCCTAGAAAGCAGTGCCACAGCATGGTATAATTTCAGATGAGGCAAACCAGCACCACCATCGTCTTTCCTTTTCCCCAAAATGTCATCATACTGAAGTCTAGATGAAGATCTGGGCAATATAAATTTAAGTAATAAGTAAATCAGTAATAAATTAATAAATAAGTAATAAATAGAAGAATGTGGCTGGAGCCCGGATCATAATAGTTTGGAATATATAGAGAAATCTAGGGAGGATATCCGTCTTAAAGAGGGACATCAATCCCAACCAAGATTCCCAACCAGGAAGGGGTCGGTAAATATGTAATCTACCAGTTCCTTTCTTTTCTGAATGGACAGGGTCATAGTCAGTGACATTGTAAAAAAATAAAATATAATGATAAAAAATAATACAATTAAAATACCAAAAAATAAAAACTACTGACACCAGTGGGTGAACTTTCAGGACTGCAAAGGTCACACTTGCAACCGGGCCCTGGCATTTCACATCAGTGGGGAGGTCCCAAGATGGCGGGAAGAGGGCCCACTGCAGAACTTGTGAAAGGGCCCGACTGCGGGACCGTAATAAAGGACCCCGCAACAAGAGTAAAGGCCCCAGGATCAGTGGGAAGAGCCCCAGGCTTGAAGGGAAGGGCCCCGGCCAGGGGTCCGGGGGGCCCATGATGGTTTCTTGCATCGGGGCCCTGAAGGTTCTAGTTATCCCTCTGCGTTGCTGCATAGGAGACAGAAGCAGGCCATAATTAAATTCATACAATTTGTGAAGTTGTAAAGGTATTTGTACTCCAAGATATTTAATAGAGTTCTGAACCCAATGGAAAGAAAATATATCAACAAGTGAATCTCAGGTACCCCGAGGGAGAGAAATACCAAAACAATATGACAAAGATAATTCCTAATGACATTGGCTGCATGTTTGGGGTTATTGTCCAGCTGTAGAATAAATTTGGGGCCACTCACACGCACCCCTGATGGCATGGCATGATGGATAAGTATCTGCCTGTATTTCTAAGCATTGAGGACCCCATTGGCCCTGACCAAATCGCAACCTCCATTTGCAAAAATGCAGCTCCAAACTTGCATAGAAATTCCAACATGCTTCACTGTGCTTGCAGACATTCATTACTGTACTGCTCTCCAGCCCTTCGTGAACAAACTGCCTCCTGCTACAGCCAAATAATCCAAATTTTGACTCATAAATCTAGAGCATTTGCTGCCATTGTTCTGCACCCCAGTTACGATGTTTTCGTGCATAGGTGAGTCGCTTTGCCTTGTTTCCACATCGGAGGTATGGCTTTTTGGGCACAATTCTTCCATGAAGACCACTTCTAGGCAGACTTCTCTGGAGAGTAGATGGGTCTACCTGTATTCTACTATTTTCCACCAGTTTTTTGCTGATGGCACTGCTGGAAATCTTCCGATGTCGAAAGTAAGTAGACATAATGTGTTTTTCATATGCTGCATCAGGTTTCCTTGGCCAACCACTGCATCTACAGTTCTCAGTGTTGCCTGTTTCTTTGTGCTTCTTCAAAAGAGCTTGAACAACACATATTGAAACACCAGTCTGCTTTGCAATCTGCCTGAGAGAGAACTTGCTAATGCAGTATAACTGCCTTGTGTCTTGTTGCTGTGATCAGTCTAGCCATGGTGTATGCCCTGTTACATACAACTGTCTTCTACAACCTTATCTCAGTAGCAGAGTTTGCATGTTCCTCACCCAGCACTAAGCATCCTACACAGCTGTATCTGTATCAGTTAATGACTATTGTAAGCTGGGAAACAGGTAGCAGGTACAAAGCACCGTGGGATGAGCAGTCTTTCAGGCACAGATACCAAATATAGTGAGGTAGTGACAAACAGTGCAGTGTTTATTGGTGCTATATACAAGTCTATATACAAGTGCTCTACAGTGTTTTAAGAAAAACAAGCAGGAGAAATAATAACAAAACAAAAACCTAGCCATGTCCCAGTACTTACTATACAAAAATGCAGGCCCTCATTAGCAGGCTGAGCAAGCCTATAGCTTGTCAGCTTCCACAAACACAACTTGTTAGTTTTACCAACCTTCTGCTCTCCCAGACCAAAGCTGTCTGATTTCCTAGGGTGAGAGCACTGGCTGTCTGTCTCAGGTGAGTTTAAATTGGCCAGGGGGAGAGGACCAAGATCGAACTGGATCATGGATCAGAGATCCCCAAAGGCGTATGAAAGGTGCCTGGGAGATTTATAAACCCCCAAACAGGACTTTTTCCGGCTCTCCCTGGGATGCTCTGCTACACTATGTTTCAACCTACATATTGAATGAATAATCATTAGCATCTGCTTGGTATAAATGGTTAATCATACACCTGAATCTAAATCTACAAAATCCCCGACTTTGTGCATGTGTACAACAAAATATGCAAGTGTAAAAATTGATGCTGGTTGGAAGCCAAAGGGTAGTCACACCAAATACTGATTTGATTTTGATTTTTCTTCTGTTCACTCACTTTGCATTTTGTAAATTGATAAAAATAAACAATATATTTGAAAGCATTCTTAAATTACAGCATTTCTTCACACCTGCCTTAAACTTTGCACATTACTTTATATATTTTGGGAAAATCAGTATTTGCTAGATGTCCCTGTAAATTTTGTAGGGTCGATCCCATAGACTTTTTTTGGTACAGCCTTCTGAGCATCTCCAGATTGAAGGCTTTATGCACACTGGAAGTTTTTGCAGCTACTTCTAGGGGTGTCAGGAGTTTTTTCTTTTTGCCTCTAAACTCCCCTGCATGTTAGCCTATGTGTCCATGCACACATATAGCAGCGTTTAGTAGCAGAGGCTTTTAGAAGCAGAAAAAACCCACTGCCAGTGCATCCAGGAGCATTAGCATATTGGCAGAAAAAACACTTGACCCTTGTAAACGCGTGTAAGCGTGTAATGCGTCTAAAAGCAAGTTACCTCTAGGCGAGTTTAGCGCTTGAGCATTAATCCATATTCTGGCCAATTAAATAAATTACCGCTCAAACTCTTGACTCCCGTAAATGTGCCTAAACTTACCTTAACCCATTGCACACTTTTACAAGCATCAAGCGTTTTTTCTGCCTCAGCGTTGATGCCAGTAGGATAGCCAATAGTTTGCAAAACATCTTGTGTGCATGAGGCTTAAAGTGAATTTCAACTTTTGTAGTCAAATTTGAGAAAACCCCACTTTATATTTAATTTTTGAGCAAGTATAGATAAAGGGTTTTTATGGTGCCAACGCACAGAGATTGGTAAAAACTATTTTTTTAAAATCAAAGTTTAAAAAAGATATGGGGTATACAATTGCTCCCCACTAAAGCATTTAAAAGCAGGTTCATCCAATACACATATGCTTTTACATAGACAAACTGTGTCAGTGACAATGCTTGTTGCTCTACATGTTTCGCTTTCTTGCTTCTTCAGGAGCTGTAAAGCATGTGTAACTATAAAGAAACAGATAAAATCAGCATAATAGAACACACAAATAGTAACTGTTCTCATTTATTGCTAATATACATTTATATATATGTGCATGCTATACAGATATACTGGCATTTTCCAAGAGACTTATCAAAAAAATACTAAATTCATACATAAACACTCTTCATTATTCTCAATGATGGTCTGAATGCTACACATAAGGGCAGATGATACATAAACACTCACCATATGCATATATCATGATCAGTTAAACACTAGTAGGAATCCTAGATTTGATATAAAGAAGAGAGCCAGCACCTGCGGTGACAATAGATCATAGGGAGAGCACACCCAATCAGGGTAGCTGAAAAAAGGTTTAAGTATACTGTATATACAGATGTATAAGAGTATGTATGCACAGATGAGCCCAATTCAATTGAACTCAGTCACATCAATAAAAACACCATCTATCTACATGTATCACAAAAGCGATTTAAATACCTTCAACTGTATCAGATAATCCTCCCAAATATAGGGAACCCAGCAGGAAACCCAAAGGTTTCACAAAAAATAGATGAAAACAAGATAGTCACTCCCAGATGATTAGAGGTGTCCCATCTAAGGTAAACAAAGATCAAAAGGGATGCAATTTGTGAGATGTTCACACAAAACACATTTGTTCAAAAACAATACATATCCAAATCATCTACTACTCATCAAGGCACCGAGCATGGAGACATAACAGCATCTCCGGTTCCAGGCAGGTGATGTGGCGTTCGCTAACATTCATGTCTTTACAGTATATGCTCCCCCCAATAAGCCAGCATTTGACATTACCAGCAGATCGCAGACACGCATTCACCTTTGCGCACATGCAAACGCCAATGGGCGATGACATCACATGTGTGCGCCGCGAGTCCTCCGCCTCCCTCTTGGAACATCCACCCCATAGTGGATGGTCAATCACCAAATGGGATGGGTCTGTACTGGAACAGCCCAGGGAAGGTAAGCAAACCAAGGCAGACATATCCTGCCAAATAGGTCTATACTCCGACCACAGCCATGGACCATAGGGTGACCAGCAATGCAATGGGCAATGGTGCCCACCTCCAACAGAGATGAGAATGGACCCCTTGGGGCCACAATCATCCCACGAGGGGAAACACCCCGCGTGTCCGTACGATCAGTGATCCACCTAACAGATGGTTGCTCCAGAGAACAAAAAAATTAATAATAAGAACTGTATCAAAGGTGGGAACAAGAAAATTTATAATGAAAGTATACTGGACAGCCACTGAAATATCTAGTTAATAATTAAAATGAACAGGCACACCAAGAGCAGTTTTGATAAAAAACATAAAAGAAAACTTTACTGGACATCAAAATACATAAAGCTTCTTACACATAAAAGTTGCCATCAACATTAACAAGACTCAAACATGCAGTCCTATTCCCAATACCACAAAGAAAGGTCAAATAATACTTAACTCTGGCAACAGCTTGCACTCGATACCTGGAACAGGACAGTAAGAAGGTTTTTTGCTGCATGCTTTCCTTCCAGAGCTCCAAAAAACTAACCTCTCTTTCCCCATGCTAGAGACTCTATTTATAGTCCTGTAGACCAGAGACCACACACAGGATGTAAATACTCCTGCTGACCACTCACAGGTTGTTTTATGAGTGATGTCAGCAAGACATGGTTGCACATCCCCCCAAACCCACATTATCAATTGGATATGCAGCAGCCATCTTTACACATGACGCCAAAGCTCACCAAACCACCTGTGGGTGAGAGGTATATTTTTCCACATATATGGGAACATTTGTCATGAAGCAGTTAAAAATATCCACAACTGATACAAAAACATAATATAACAGATTGTCAATGGCCAAAGCCTTCTGACAATCAATATGAAGTGGTCATATAAATTTTCATTATTGTCATTGAAACAGGCCCTTCAAGTGCAATCATTGAGAATGATTGTACGGTTACATATTAAATGCATTCTCATAAGCATGGCGTGGAAAACAAAGTGGGCATCAGAGGATGAGTCAATATAAAGGAAATACACAAACATGTATCTAGGGGGGAGGTCACTACTATAAGTAAGGCTTGAAGCTCAGAGACTCATTCAAACCCAGGTATTTAGTGGAAGAAAATTTAAAGATCCTTCTCGCCTCACTCTTTAAAAGTTTTTTGTCAACATCTCCTCCCCTTTTATAAGGAGGGATATGATCTAATGCAAAGAAATGGACATTTGACAAATCAAATCCATGATACAATTTCTATATGTCTACTAATGGGAGTCTCCATTTACTTTTTGGAAATTAGGGAAACATGATCCCTAATGCGATGAAGAAAGGGTCTCTTGGTTTTGCCTATATAATAGGCCCCACAGGTGCATTGCATTATATACACAATGCCAATTGACAATTGGCAAAGAAGCGTAATTTCCAGATCGTGCCATTTGGTAGCCTGATCTGGTGAGCATGGAGAATATACACACGATAATTGAAACTGCCACAAGGTCCAGTGCCCAATTTAGACATTTTCCATGGTGTCTTCCCTACATGTTGACTATGTACTAACTGATCTTTTAATGATTGGGATCTACGAAAAGTAATTTCTGGATAAGGATTAATGTATTTCAAGAATAGCTCATCCGCCATAAGCAGATGCCAATATCTCTCCATTATATGTCTAACTTTTTTATTTTGTCCTGAATAGCAGGTAATTAATCTAGTGGTTGAGGTTGTGGATTGATGTTTTTTAGATGTGTGAGTGAGTCTGTCCCTATCCTGAGTTTTAACAGGGCCATAAGCCTTTTTGAAACATCATCTACCATTGCCCTGATTTAGGAGGCGATCCTGAAGGACCTTTGCTTCTTTTTCAAAATCTTCATGTTTAGTACAGTTTTATATAATTCGTAGATATTGGCTATACAGAATGCTGTTAATCAATAGGATGGGATGTGAACTATCCACATGCAATATGGTATTGCCAGAAGATGGCTTTCTAAACAGGGTGGAGCCAAGACTATTATCCCCAGTCACAAAAATCTGGACATCCAGAAATTTAATAGATTGTGGATGGCATTTCTTGGTGAATTTGAGATTAAGCTTATTATGTTTAAGTACATTCAAAAAGAGATTCAATTAAATTCTGGTATCGGTCCAAACCAATAGAATATCATCTATGACCCTTTTCCAAATAATACCTTTTCCAAATATTCATGTAGAGCTTCAGCACGGTTCAACGTCACAAGCTGGAAGTGCTTTACTGCTACAGTGGTTTTATTGATTCAAGGCTGTTTTATGATGATGTATCTGGTGAGTGTATTTTACTTTCAATAAATATACACCTGTAAAAACGTACTTCACCATGGTCTTCCCCCTGTTTTTTAACTTTTTGGAGTGACTGTGCCTGGCTACTTCTACTTTGGGATCCGACATTTGAATTGGGAGCACCTACGTGAAGGCTTTCAGGGTCGATTATCAAGCTTTATAACAACAAGCGTTGTGTGACCATTGTGAGAGCGGAGGTCATACCCATCTGGTAAGAGGCCAGCAGGCTACTTTGTGTGTGGTGGAGGTCGTCACTGTCCCTGTGATTTCATAGACGGATTGTCACACATTAAGGGTGTTGTCGGTGGACTATACAACTCATTTCAACAGCTTGAAGTTGACTTTCATATATTCCTTTACACCATATGTTATTCTATGAGCGCTGCATTTTTTGTCTATATCATCATAGAAGAGGCTTCGCTCCCACCCACCCCCCAGGTACAAGTTTGCATAGCAAGGGGCACACCTCGTCCCCACAGCTACACCTGGCACCTGGAGGTCGTGGGAGCTTTGAAACATGAATATATTAATGGACAACAGAAATCGTAGCAAATCAAGAACATTATATGTTCATTATATGGCTCGACCGATGTGTCAACACCTTTGTGTCCTTGGGAAATGAGGCCCTCCACAACCTCAACCCCCCTTTCACGAGGGATGGAGTTGTAGAGGGCCTTCACATCAATCGCAGCCAACCAAGAATTTGCAGGTATACATATGACATCTAGAACCCTTAAGAGATCAATTGTATCTTGTACAAAGGAGGGCAAGTAAAGTACATGGGGATGTAGGTAATCATCTACCAGTTGGCTAGCCAATTCAGTGAGGCAACCATTGCCTGATACAATTGGCCTGCCGGTGGTGGTCCATACATTTGTGGATTTTCGGTAGAGCATATAGTGTAGGAGTCCTTGGGCTACGAACATTGAGAAACTCCCAAGTGGATTTGTCAATGACAACTTTGGTATAGGCATGACCAATAATATTTGTGTACTTGATCTTGATTGACTCAACAAAATACGCTGGAACGCATTTGTACCATTCTCTATTTTGAAGGATTTTAAGTACCATGAATTCGTATTGTGCCATATCCATTACAACAATATTTCCACCCTTATCAGATGGTTTGATCCCAATATGGTGATTCTGTTTTAATGAGGATAGGGCGTCCTGTTGGACCTTAGAGAGATTTGAGGTTACTGTATTCTTCCAATTAGTCTGTTCTGTTTCCTTAACTACTTGCTGGGTAAAAGCCCAAATGTTGGGGTTTCCCTGCAACAGGGGAAAGGCCTGAGACTTGGGCTTATATATATGTGGAGGAGGGAAATAGGTCACCTCGGTGGGGGTCCAAGCCATCGGAGCAGGCACCGGTATGGTCCAGTGACACCTCCGAGGGGGAGTCCCCCGCAGTGTTTCCCTCCTCCCATAGTTCCATTAACTCCTCCAATGCTTTCAAATCATTTATAGAGAGCTCCTTCCATAGGGGATTGTCCACTACATTCTGCCTGTTGGTGGTTGATTTTTTGTCATATAGAACCTTAAACATTAATCTATGAGCAAAAAGGTGGACATCCTTGATTAAATCAAAGCATTACACCTTCTGCTCGGGACAAAAAGTGAGGCCCAGACCAATTACCTGTATCTGGGCTCTGTCAATTCAAAAGAAGAGAGATTGATCACCTCAAATTGGGTTTGAGTGTAGTGTTTTCTGTGTTGAACACTTTTTTGGGATCTGTCGTGATAGTGGGAACGAAGGTGGGTGCTGGACGTAAGTCTCCCGACGCCATATTGGAATTTGGTAAACTTACCTTAGCCTCTGAAGGTAAATGTGCTGAGGGTAGGGAACCACTCTGCAAGAAGTGTGTTCAGAGATAAAAGATTGCGAAGAGCGTGAAGGGTAACATGATCGATCAGAGCTAGGAGTGCGTTTAGTGCAAACAGGTGAGCACCCAATACTTCATTTTTCAGTTTATGTGACACATGGATTAAGTGTTTTGGGCGAGTAGCTTGAACCTGAATGGAGGAAGCAGAGGAAAGAGAAAATACGGCAGAATCATTTGGATCATTTGGATCACGTCAATCTAATAATGTGAAATATTGTTGGATTGAATATTTTGACCAATGCGACTTCTCCTCACAGTAGACGAGGTCCATCTATTTGCTAATTTGGAATCATATGCTAACTTATCCCTAAGGAATTTATTTTCTTTAATTTTCAATATGTCAGCCACAAAGGATTCCAAGTGAAATTTAAGGAGTCCCTCGTGTTGACCGAACGCTACATTGGAAGTGATATGTACATTTTCATTGTATAGTTTTTAAATTTCTGTGTCCACTGCTGTTAATTCAGCTGTGTACTGTTCACATAATAGATCCATCATCTTAAAAGAGCAGGATTGCAGATTGTTTTCCCACTCATTTTTAGTGTCTGAATCCACTTTTTTAATATTTGTAAAAATCTGAATTCTCAAACCCCATGGCAAGACATTTTCCTCAATATATTTTTGAAAGTAATAATAAAAATGTGTGCAGCTCTAACAAAAATATCCTCAAAAAATGAGTGCCATAATTATGTACTCATAAATGAAATACCAATTCATGAAATATTCTGATTGTGCAAAAACACATAAGTGATAAAAAAAAATATAATAATAATATAGTCCATGAAAAAGAATACAAGTGAATATATAATCAAAGAGTGTCCAACAAAAGTGTATAAAACACAGTATTTGGAGCGCCAAAGGGTTTTCAAGGAACCACAAGTCCCAGCAGGGAGGTCCCAGAACCCGAGGTAAGATGAAAGGAGAGAAGCCACACCAGGAGAAAGGGGTCACCAAGTAAGCAATATAGCAGCTTACCAGAATGAATGGGTCACCCAAATTAATGGATAGACCACTGTAGGCTTGATGTTATTACAATGGAAATCCACCAGATGTCACTCCTCCAATATAAGGCGACTTACAATCGGCAATCGATAAGCAATCGATGGTATATAAAAAATGGTAACAGGGACATAGTGTAACTCCGTAAAAAGCAATATATTTATTAAAATCACAAGTAGATACACTCACATTTTTGAAGGCATCATACAGCATGTATATAATATTGATCCCAATGCAGCGGCGTCTTCAAGCACACTATCATCAGAAAAGCCGGCTAGTGGGGGCGTGGTCCCGTCACGTCCGATGCCGCCCGACCGGTTTTGTCATACGTTTGACGTCGTCATAAGGAGAGTCTGGCCTCTAATGCAGACATGGAGGAGAAGGTAAGCTGCCAGACACTATTGCATGTCCATGACAGTACCCTCCCTCTTATGAGGCCTCCCCCTTCCCCGCCTGGGCCCGGGTTTAGAGGGAAACTTCAGATGAAACCTTTTTAACAGACGAGGTGCAAAGACCTGTGATGCAGAGACCCAAGACCTCTCCTTTAGGACCAAAGCCTTTCCAATGAACAAGGTACTGAAGAACGCCTCTACAGAGTCGGGAATCCAGAACTTGACTGACCTTGTATTCCTGATTATCCTCAGAGACCGGTGCCATGGTAGGGAGAGGACGAAAGAACTTATTGAGGACTAAAGGCTTCAAAAGGGCAACATGGAAGGAGTTAGCGATTTTGAGGCTTTTGGGGATCTGAAGTTTGAAACAAACCGGATTCAGTTTAGAAATTATAGTGTATGGACCAATGAATCTTGGAGCAAACTTCAGGGAAGGCACTCGAAGCTTGATGTTCTTGGTGGAGAGCCAAGCTTTGTCCCCTGGCTAAAGAGAAGGCAGTTTACGCCTGCGGCAGTCAGCAAAGCCTTTGAATTTGTCGGCTGCTGCCCAGAGGGAATCATGAACGTCACTCCAGATAGAATTGAAGGACTCTTGAGCTGAAGCCAAAGCTGGGATATCTGGAGAGCAGGTCATGGGAAGTTGAGGATGTCTTCCATAAACTGCGAAAAAGGGTGTTTTCTGCGAACTGGTATTTACATGATTGTTATGAGAAAATTCCGAAGTAGAGAGGACCAATCGTCATGATGAGCGGAGACTAAGGTGCGAAGAAAGACCTCTAACTCCTGATTAACCCTCTCCATCTGCCCATTGGATTGAGGATGGTAAGAAGAGGAAAAATCCAAGGCAATATTGAGGGATTTGCAAAAGGTTCTCCAGAAACGAGACGTAAATTGAACGCCCCTGTCGGAAAAAATGTGAGAAGGAACCCCATGGAGGTGGAAAATTTCTCGAATAAAAATGGGAACCAAGGCAGGACCAGAAGGAAGACCAGGAAGGGGAACAAAATGAGCCATCTTGGAAAACCGATCGACTATCACCAGAATGACCGTATTACCGTCAGACAGTGGGAGATCGGTGATAAAATCCATGGCAATATGAGCCCAGGGCTCCTTAGGAATGGGCAAAGGCATGAGGAGACCAACAGGAGCTTGTGTGGAGGATTTAGACTGAGCACAGACATGACAAGCCTTGACATAGTCTTTGACCTCCGAGGGGATATTAGGCCACCAGTAGTGACGGCTGACGAGCAAGAAGGACCGGAGAAAACCCGCGTGGCCCGCCACCTTGGAATCATGTCCCCAACGAAGGGGATAAAGGTCTTACCAGGAGGAATTTTTAATCCAAGGTGGTAGAATGGCAACAATGCATGAAGTTGGGATGATCGACTCAGGTTCAGGAGTGGACTCCTTGTCCAAAGTGTCAAAGGATATAGAAAGTGCATCAGCCCGACCATTGCAGGAACCACGTTTGTACGTAATCGTGAAATTAAAATGGGAAAAGAAGAGACTCCACCTGGCCTGTCTGGGATTCTGACGTTTAGCATTCTGTAGGTACTGTTAATTCTTGTGATCAGTGAAGATCGTTATGGAGTGAGGAGAAACCTCCAAGAGATGACGCCACTCTTCTAGCGCCAATTTGATTGCGAGAAGTTCCCGGTCGCCAATGGCATAATTTCTCTCTGCCTTTTTTTTTTGGAAAAGAACGCACATGGTTGACATTTCTTCTCAAAGAGTTGAAGAAGCACAGCTCCCACCCCCACTGAAGAAGCGTCCACTTCAATAAAGAATGCATCCCCAGGATTAGGTCTCCTCAAGAGAGGTCCAGAGACAAAGGCCAGTTTCAGATTGTGAAACGCAGCGACAGCTTCGGGGGGCCAGACTTTGGCATTAGCACCCTTCTTGGTCAAAGCAATAATAGGCACAATGGAAGAGTAATTCCTTATGAACTGCCTATAATAATTTGTGAAGCCAAGAAAGCGCCGTGTGGCCTTAAGGCTAGCAGGAAGAGGCCAGTTAGTAATGGCTAAGACCTTCCCAGGATCCATACGAAAACCCAAACTTGAGACAAAGCATCCTAGAAATAGGACCTCAGAACATTCAAAGGAACATTTCTCCAGCTTGGCATAGAGATTATTCTCTCTAAAGCGCTGGAGTACAGTGCGGACATGGTTTCTGTGGACAGGAAGATTTTCTGAAAAGATAAGAATGTCATCCAGATAGATGACAACAAACTGGTACAGCAGGTCTCTGAAGATTTCATTGACAAAGTTTTGAAACACAGCTGGGGCATTACACAGCCCAAAAGGCATGACGAGGTATTCATAATGACCATCTCGAGTGTTAAACGCAGTCTTCCATTCACCACCTTCTCGAATTCGAATGAGGTTGTATGCCCCTCTGAGATCCAACTTGGTGAAAATGGAGGCACCCTTCAACCTATCGAATAGTTCAGATATTAAGGGTAAGGGGTATCGGTTCTTAATAGTAACAGCGTTTAAGCCTTGATAATCAATGCAGGGTCTCAAGGTACCATCCTTCTTGGTGACAAAAAAGAACCCTGCTCCTGCAGGTGATGAGGATAAAACTTCTCTCAAGATTCTCTGCGACATACTCAGACATGGCCTGGGTCTCTGGGATGGACAAAGGGTAGGTACGACCCCTGGGCAGAGTCGCCCCCCCCCAGAACAATGTCAATGGCACAGTCAAAAGACCTGTGTGGAGGAAGCACCTCAGCTGATTTCTTACAGAATACATCCCGGCAATCGCTGTATGCAGAGGGAAGATCAGAAGATACCGTTGTGGTAGCAACCAGAAGTCTCTCCTTTGGGGTCACCTTGGAAAGACATGACGAGAAACATGAGGGGCCCCAAGCCAGGATCTGCCCAGAGACCCAGTCCACATGGGGAGAGTGGAGCTGTAGCCAAGAAAGGCCCAATACAATGGGGGTTGAGGCTTTGGGTAGAATGAGAAAGGAATCCCTACCGACTTCCTAATAGGTAGTGTCTGGAAGCGAATAGGGCCCCCTGGGAGAACAGTGCCATCAATTGCCGAGATTACCAACGGCGTAGAGAGAGGTGAAAGGGTGAACTTCATAGAAGAAGCAGTTCTTCAGTCCATTAAGTTCCCGGCAGACCCGGAATCCAGATATGCAAGGGCCGATTGGGGAGAAGTGCTTACATGAAGGGACACCAGAAGAAGAAGAAGGGAAGGTGATGTTTCTGGGTCCAATACTCTACATTCCAAATGTATTAGACCCGAGCATTTCCCGGGCGAAGTGAGCAGGAGTCACGAAAGTGGCCCTTGCCTCCACAATAGAGGCACAAGCCCAAAGTTCTGCACCTAGCACGTTCCTCGGGGGTTAGTCTGGTCCGGCCCAGCTGCATGGGTTCCTCAGCAGGCAGAGGATGCTCCACAGGACGAAGTGAGGGGAGCTCAGACTGGCTTGGACCTAGGGAGTGTTGGCGTCTTTTTTCTATGGACCTCTCCTGAAAACGAATATCGATCTGGTTGCATAAGGAGATGACATCATGCAGACCGACGGGGATAGTTCTTCCCACTAATTCGTCTTTCACTCGATCAGAGAGGCCATGCAAAAAGGTAGCGACCATGGCCTCATTGTTCCAGCTCAATTCAGCTGAAAGGATATGGAACTGGAGAGCATATTGTCCCACTGAACGGGATTCTTGGTGGAGACGTAAAAGAGCACTAGCTGCTAAAGAAACCCGAGCCGGCTCCTCGAAGATGTTACAAAAGAGCTTCAAGAAGTCGGACATGTTGGAAACTACCAGATCATTCTTCTCCCATAGGGGGGCAGCCCAGGCTTGAGCTTCACCGGAAAGGTGGGAAATAATATAGGCTACCTTGGCCGATCTGACAGGAAGTTTTGCGGCTGAAGCTCAAAATGGATGGTGCATTAGCTGAGAAACCCCCTGCAGGCCTTGGAGTCTCCAGAAAAATGGATTGGAGGAGGTAGTTTCAGTGAATGCAAGTCTGTGACTGGCGTGACAGGCCCAGCCACTGGTTGCTCTTGGGGTTGCGGATTCGGGGTTACCAACAAGGTCTGAAGCTGTTCAAAGCGGGAAGCCAGATCCTGTAGGAATCACATCACCTGAGTCTGATTAGCTTCTTGCGCCTCGAGTCTGCGAACTAAGCCCTGTAATGTATCGTCTGGGGGGAGCGGCATGTCGGCCGGGTTCATGGCTATTCAAACTGTCAGGTCACCTGTGGCCAGGTGACAACTGCACCCTGTTGGAGGCAGGGGTGCCCCGCAAGGTAGTGAACCCAATAACTGACTGCTGCGGATGGACAGAAACGTGAGCCCAAAATTCCCCAGGGCGCGGAGTCTAAGACCCAGCAGGTGTTCACCAGAGCCTCTAGTGGTGAGGATGACCTTCGCTGCAACTGGGCCCAGGTCGCGGCCCCTGGGGTCCCTTGGGTCGCGCTCCGTAGGGAGAGAGGGGAAGCAGCCACTCAGGACACAAGGGATAGTGATGAGTAAGCCGAGGTCGGGGAAACAGGCAGACAAGGGTAACCAAGGGACAGGCCAAAGGTCAGGGTCACAGGCAAACAGGAGTAGTCAGAGACGAGCCAAAGTCGGTACACAGAAAGACGGATGAAGCACACGGCAGACAGGAACACTAACTAACAAACACTGTTGAACAGCAAAGCAGACCTGCAGTGCACTGGTTAATATAGACTTCCTGGAATGGCCTGGGGTGGAGCCAAACAGGGAGGAGAGATGATAAAAAGCAGCCAGAAGGAGAGTCTGGCCTCTAATGCAGACATGGAGGAGAAGGTAAGCTGCCAGACACTATTGCATGTCCATGACAGTTACACATACTTTACAGCTCCTGAAGAAGCAGGAAAGTGAAACATGTCGAGCAACAAGCATTGCGACTGACACAGTTTATGTATAAGCATATGTGTAATGGATAAACCGCTTTCATATGCTTTCATTGGGAGCAATTGTATCCCCCATATCTTTTTTAAACTTTGACTTAAAAATCTTTTTTTTACCAATCTGTGTGTGTTGACACCATTAAAATCCTGTTATCCATACTTGTTGAAAAATTCTATCTTTCTGGGATGAATGTGCCTTTATTAAAAGGATGTATGTGACCTATTTAGAGTCCACTTTATGTTTGTTTTGTGACTAAAATGTTTTTTGAGTGATGTCAGTGTGAGTCTGTCCTCATTAACATACAATGCAAGTAGCCAAGCTTTTAAATCTTTAACCTTTTTTAGGGCAGACGGTGTTAAAATCTAGTTGTACTTAATAATGAAGATCTGTCTACACAGTAAATACAAGGTTAATGAATGATGGCAAGCAAATCATATTATTGACCTGTTGCCAATTAACCAAATTAGTTGTAAAATGTTCTTTTAGCTCTACTTTGTTAGTATTACTTAGGCTGGCCATACAGGTGATTACAGGAAAGAAATTCGCTAGATTTTCCCATCAACACAGATAGTGTTCATATGAGAATCCCTTCTGCTGGGCCAGTGTCTTCTCCCAGGGTGGGGAAGGGGGCGAGGAAGGGTGGGGGGAGTGTCAAAGTCTTACCTTGACTTCCTGTTGGCAGCCATCTTGGACAAGTGCAAGCTGCTGTATCTTATAAACTCTGTTTGCATCATCACTTGCCTGCTGCCTGGGCTTCACTCAGGGATGATGTTGCACACCTGACTATATATATTACCTGATAGCTTCCAGTCCTTGCCCTTGTGTTTGTGCTCCAAGGTGCATCACTGCTAGCAGTCTTCTGTTCTCCGTGTTCCTTCGTGCATGACTTGGCTTGGCTGATGACTGTCCTGGCTCTCGATCCCGTATCAGCAGACGACCCCGCATTGGCAGACAATGCAGCAGACTACCCGCTACTGGACTCAACCCCGGCTTGGATGACTACTCGATTCTAGACTCGATCCCGGCTTGGATGACTACCCGCTTTTTGACTTGACCCCGGCTGTTCCTGATTTCGCGCCCCACTCTCACTGTGCGTTTATTGTTATTGCCCTATATAAACTGCTTTATTTTACTTGCATCTTTGAGTGGTCTGGTTTCCTGGCACCCTGAGAGGTGGAAGACAGAAAACAGTGATTATCGCTAGCAACTATAGCAGCCACTTTCAATAATCACAAGCGAATCCAGCGGGCTGGTTGTACCCAAGTTGCTCGATTAATCAACGTTCCTGTTGAATCTGCTGAGAATCGAACCCTGTATGACCAGCCTTACTTTGTCAGCTTTTTTTTGCCCTTTCCCAACTTTTGAGACGTGTTGCTGCCATCAGTTTCAAAATGACCATATTTTTTTCCTAAAATGGTACATCTTCTAAATTTAAACATTTAATATGTTTTCTATTGTAAATAAAATATGGGTTTATGATATTTGCAAAGAATTGCATTCTGTTTTTATGTAGATTTTACACAGCATCCCATCTTTTTTAGAATTGAGGTTGTTCAGTAGTGATGGACAAACATAGGCCGGGGCGGTTCGCGAACGTTAGCCGCAAACTTTCTCAAATGTCCGCGAACCGCAAGTTTGCGGCGGGCCCCATTGACTTTAATCGGTGGCGAACTTTAAAAACCTTTAGGTCATATTTGCAGCCACAAAAGACTTACTAGCTCTGCACAAATAGTCCCACCACATGGACAATGTCATAACAGAAGTATTGCAAGTGGAAAAATTTTTTTTTTACAGCAAAAAACTTTTTTTTTTTCCTAAATCAGCTAGAACTGACAGCAGCCGGTAAATACATGTCAAATACATATAGGGTCCATTCACACATCTGTAAAATGGGTCCGCATCCATTCCACAATTTGGCGGAACGTTTACAGACCCATTGATTTTCAATTCCAGTCTGAAAAATTAGGCATTCACAGGATAAAGAAGTAAGTGTCGGCCATTCCAGGCCCCAAAAATTAGCCCACATGCGTTTACCTGACAGCTAAAAAAGTTGTATTCTGTGGCTGAAGGTACATTAGGCATTCACAGGATAAATAAGTAAGTGTCTGCCATAAAAGGCCCCAAAAATTAGCCCACATGGGTTTGCCTGACAGCAAAGAACGTTGTATTTGGTGGCTAAAGGTACATTAGGCATTCACAAGATACAGAAATGTCGGCCATAAAAGGCCCCAAAAATTAGCCCACATGGGTTTACCTGACAGCTAAGAACGTTGTATTCTGTGGCTGAAGGTACATTAGGCATTCACAGGATAAATAAGTAAGTGTCGGACAGTATAGGCCCCAAAAATTAGCCCACATGGGTTTACCTGACAGCTAAGAATGTTGTATTCTGTGGCTGAAGGTACATTATGCATTCACAGGATACAGAAGTAAGTGTCTGCCAGTATAGGCCCCAAAAATTAGCCCACATTGGTTTACCTGACAGCTAAGAACGTTGTATTCTGTGGCTGAAGGTACATTAGGCATTCACAGGATAAATAAGTAAGTGTCGGCCATAAAAGACCCCAAAAAATAGCCCACATGGGTTTACCTGACAGCTAAGAACGTTGTATTCTGTGGCTGAAGGTACATTAGGCATTCACAAGATAAATAAGTAAGTGTCAGCCAGTATAGGCCCCAAAAATTAGCCCACATGGGTTTACCTGACAGCTAAGAACGTTGTATTCTGTGGCTGAAGGTACATTAGGCATTCACAGGATAAATAAGTAAGTGTCGGCCATAAAAGGCCCCAAAAAATAGCCCACATGGGTTTACCTGACAGCTAAGAACATTGTATTCTGTGGCTGAAGGTACATTAGGCATTCACAGGATAAATAAGTAAGTGTCAGCCAGTATAGGCCCCAAAAATTAGCCCACATGGGTTTACCTGACAGCTAAGAACGTTGTATTCTGTGGCTGGAGGTACATTAGGCATTCACAGGATAAAGAAGTAAGTGTCGCCCATTCCAGGCCCCAAAAATTAGCCCACATGTCAGCCACTGATCTGCCTGTGAACGCAAAGCTGAAAGGAGTGCAGGACCAGTGTGACTCTTGGCTTCCAGGCACCACAGACGCAGCACATCATGGCAACGTCTCACCTGGCATGTGGAATAGGTTCTGGGAATCTTGGGAGGCACAGCGGAAGAGACAGTAGCAGCAGAAAAGGAGGAGTCAGCTGAGGAGGAGAGGGAGGATGGAGTAGGAGGAGGAGAAGAAGAGGCAGGCCTGCATGCAATCCGTGGCGGTAAAACCAAATCTACATGGGTGTCACGGATTACATGCTTGATGGCCGTCAGAAGGTTCACCCAGTGGGCAGTAAAAGTGATATACCTTCCCTGCCCGTGTTTTCTAGACCATGTGTCTGTGGTCAGATGTATCTTGGCACCGACACTGTGTGCCAGAGATACATTCACTTGCCGCTGAACATGGCCATACAGCTCTGGAATGCCCTTCTGTGAGAAATATTTCCTGCCTGGGACCTTCCATTGTGGTGTTCCAATGCCCACAAATTTCCCAAAGGCCTCCGAGTCCACCAATTGATATGGCAGTAGTTGGCGGGCTATCAGTTTCCGAAAAGCCAGCAGTCAAACGTTGGGCAAGAGGGTTATCCGGCGTCATTATTTTTTTACGCTCCAACATTTGGGCTACGGAAGCCTGCCTTTTTCCAAAACAACATGAGGACGGAATGATGGAAGGTGGAGTGGAGGACAATTGTGAGGAGAGAGGAGAAGGAGAAGGAGAAGAGGCTGGATGGTGAGAGCCTGGAGTGTGGCTTTGTGGGTTCTGACGGCGTTGCTTCCACTGGGCTCGGCGATGGGAGTTCAGGTGCCTTCTTAAGGCGGTCATCCCTAGGTGAGTGTTGGGCTTACCGCGACTTATGCGTTGACTGCAAAGGCTGCAGGTGGCAACACTGTTGTCAGCAGCGGACACATTAAAAAAGCCCACACTATGGAGCCATGTCCTGGGAGCGCCAGTTGAGACTGTACATGGTTGATGGCTCGCTCCTGATACATTTGCAGTCTGCTTTGTCCCTCCTGTGCAATGCAAGTTCTGCCTGCTTCTCCTCCCTATCTGCTGGTCTTTCTCTCCCTCTGAACTCCCCTCCTCTTCCTCTCTTGTGGCCACCCATGTGACGTCCATAGACACGTCATCATCAACATCACCTTCCCCACCACTAACATTTGAGATCTCTGAGTAGGCAGCAACAGTGGGGACCAACCTCCTTGGGCTGATCTGGGTACTGTCGTCAGACTGCTGAGTGGTGGCTGTTGCTACCTCCTCTTCCTGATCCAATGCCAACAATGGCTGCGCATCGCAAATGTCTTGTGATGGATTGAAAAATAGTTACAGTGACTCAAGCGGAGGGTACATGGTGGTGGTGTTGGTGGTGGTGTCTTTGGGGGTGCACACAACAGAGAGTGAAGAGGGTGCAAATAGAAAGGATGTGGAGGGTGCAGAAGAGGAAGGCTGAGTGAGCCACTCAACCAAGTCTGGTGCGTCCTTTAACGTAATCGAACGCACCTTCTGAAACTTCACACATTGGCTCCGGCCTACTGCTCCTGCCCTACCCCTACCACCCCTGCGTAAAGGCCTGCCTCTCCCTCTGCCTGTAATTTTTTAAATGACCCTGTGACAAAAGTCTCTACAGAAGCGCAATACATGTGGAACAAGGTATATAACACCCCACTTCAATCTGAGGTATTGAGGGGCCACTGGTTTATCACACCAGTTCTACAAATAATTGGCCAGTAACTGTTTTCACTGTGTGTAGCACAGTTAACGCAGCAAAAGAGGCCACATTTTTGCAGGACTAAAATACACTCTTATAAAAGTATACTGTTAAATAACACCCCACTTCAATATGTGGTATTAGGGGGGCCACTGGTCTATCACACCAGTTGTACAAAATTGGCCAGTGAGTTTGGCACTGTGTGTAGCAGAGTTAACGCAGCAAAAGAGGCAATATTGTTGCAGGACACAAATACACTTATAAAAGTATTCTCTGATAACACTTCACTTCAATATATGGTATTGGGGGGGCCACTGGTCTATCACACCAGTTGTACAAAAAATTGGCCAGTAAGTTTGGCACTGTGTGTGGCAGAGTTAATGCAGCAATAGAGGCAATATTGTTGCAGGACACAAATACACTTATAAAAGTATACTCTGATAACACCCCACTTCAATATATGGTATTGGGGGGGCCACTGGTCTATCACACCAGTTGTACAAAAAATTGACCAGTGAGTTTGGCACTATGTGTAGCAGAGTTAACGCAGCAATAGAGGCAATATTGTTGCAGGACACAAATACACTTATAAAAGTATACTCAGATAGCACCCCACTTCAATATGTGGTATTTGAGGGGCCACTGATCTATCACACCAGTTATAATACTTTAAAAGTGCTTTTGTCACTGTTTGGAGTATTGCTGCAGAAACGCTGAACACACCACAATGCTGCACAGTGCACAATACAAATCCACTATAATATGCTTTCTATATTAGAAAGTATATTATAAGTGGATTACATCCCTATATAGTGCACTGCACACCAAAGAATAGTACACCTATACCAAATACCAATCCTTAAAATGACTTTTGTGGACCTTAACAGAGCAATTTGTGTCACTGACTAATCTGTCCCTGGTACACACAGCAGACCTCTCTCTACACTGACAAAAATGAGACAGTACACCTATACCAAATACCAGCCCTTAAAATGACTTTTGTGGACCTTAACAGAGCAATTTGTGTCACTGACGAATCTGTCCCTGGTGCACACAGCAAACAACTCCCTACACTGACAAAGAGCAGAATGTGAAATGGCTGCAAGGTCAGGTCTATTTATAAGGTAGGGGGTATATCCATGTGCTGAAATGTTTCTATTGGCTGTCCCGTTCCACCTAATGGCTGTGTCATGGGTCAAAGTTCTCCCCAATGTAAACTAATATGGCCGCCGTGAACAACGCCATATGTTCACAAAATCGGCGGGCTGCGAACAAGCAAAGGCCATCCCTATCGTACAGTATATAGTGAGAGGAATCCTAACACTTAAACCACACTGTAGTACATTTGATACGGAAGCAAGCAAACTTTACTTTTAGGGTACCTGCATATGACTGTATAAAAAATGCTGCGTAAAATGTAATGTTTACATGAGTGCAAGCTTAGGGCAATAATACAGCCTATTGGTTGCTGGGACCCAGGTGACCATTGCTGCCTAGGATTCTTTGTTGCAGGCAGCTGTTGCTGCCCAGTGTCCTTTGTTGCTAGGGTGCAGGGGACTATTAGCACCTAACATCTTCTGTTGCTAGGACTCAGGTAGCTATTGGCACCTAGCATCCACTGTTGCTAAGACACAGATGGCTGTTGGCACCTAGCATCCATAGTTTCTAGGTTGCTGGTGGCTATTGCCGCCTAGCTCCCTCCCTTGTTAGGATGCAGGCAATTTTTTCCACCTAGCACACTCCATTGTTTAGATGAAGGTGGTTCCTTTACCTCAATAGTGTTCATTTGCGCTGTATACTGTACACATGGAAATGTCTTTTCAAACATTTACATGCATGCAGCATAACATATTGTCCATATGCAGGCAGGTTTACTGATATTTATGCAGCTGCGTGCATGTGTCCAGCAATACACTTACTGTCAGATCCATAAAAGAAAAAAAAAAAGTTTACTGATAAAAATGCTGAAATGTTCTTGAATGTGTACATGACCCCTATGTAATTTATCTTGTTGGAGTTTCCTGGAAACTCATTTCTTGTTTTAAGTAGGCAGTAAACCTAGCAGAATTGCTATTCTGATTTTCTGTGAGTGTACCAAGGTGCTGCACTCTATTTGCCTTATTTCTTTTGTTAGTGAATCTAGTCATTACAGTTGCAGGAGTAATTACAAGCTTCTGAAAATGAAGTGATTTCTAATGCAAGTATCTAAACTTTATTACATTCCCATAAAGCAATGGGGTGGGTCACATTAGAGCTTTTACTTCTGCAGCTCATTAAATATAATGAAAAGAGCCAAGCATAGTAAAAAGGAAATACTGACAGACAAACTGTTTTATAACCCAATATGTCCTAAGCTGTCTTAACCTTTTTGCATAGGTTTCCCGATACAAATACACCCTTGGCTATACCTGCTGGGTCCTCCTCAGTTGTCAGAAAAAACATTTATCTGGGCGCTTTTCTGTGTTAGATATTGGGAGATTTACTAAAAATGGTGCACACAGAATCTAGGGCAACTGTGCATAGTAACCAATCGGATTCTAGGTTTTATTTTCAAATTTGAATTGAACAAACTGAACTTAGAAGCTCTTTGGTTCTATGCACATCTGCATCAGATTCTGTGTGTGCCAGTTTTAGTAAATCTCCCCCACTGTTTAATGCAATGAAGCTGACTGCTAAGGTATGGATCCAAGATGGGGTGCCTACCTTACAACAATGGAAAGCAGAGATTATTAAAATTATCCCAAATAAAAAATTGCTCTATGACCATAAAGGTTGCCTGAAAAAAACATTTAATATGGGTTACGTGGCAGGCAGAATCTTATACTTACTGTCCCCTAGACACAGTCCTACTTGAGCATTGGCTCTTACAGTGCATCTGGAAAGTATTTACAGTGCTTCACTTTTTCCAGGTTTATTTGAAATCTTTGCAAATTTATAAAAAATAGATGTAGCACCCACCTATGTGGGTGCGTGGAAAACGCATTTAGTGGCTCTTTTCTGCTTATCAGAAGAGCCTGATCTGTTAGTTTAGGCTGTCACATGTTTCCAGGTGTGATTTACTGGGTCTAAGGGAGTGTCCCCACTAGTATCCAATAAGGGAGCTTGTTGGACAGTGGAGGAAACCTAACCAGTAGCACACCAGGGTTTATGGCTCTCTCAGTGGGTGGGCATTGTGGCAATGCATCCTGGGATTGGCTGGAGCATGTGACAGGGTGTCTTTTGGCAGGAGCCAAGTCCCAGGAGGAGGTGGATGGCTGTCTCTCCTCCTGCAGGTGTGAGGAAGGTGATTCAGGCAGTCGGCCTAGTGAACCAGGTGTGGAGCTGAGCTGCAGAGGGTCAAGAGTGCTGACAAGTGGAGCTGCTGGCACTCATTCCCTTCTCCTATCCAAGTTCTAAATAAAACCATAAAAACCAAAGTTACTGGACTGTTTCCTGACTGAGCTAAAACACTTGGGAAATGTTGAACTGTCATGTCATTGCTAATGGTAACCCAGGGGAACCCGTAACCAGCAGCTCCCAAGCGAGTAGTGCTACATAAAAAACAAAGAACAACCAATGTACATAAGTATTCCCAGCCTTTGCTCAATACTTTGTTGAAGCACCTTTGTCACCAATTACAGCCTCAAGTATTTTTAAATATGATACTACAAGCTTGGCACATCTATTTCTGGGCATATTCTCCCATTCATCTTTGCAGGACCTCTCAATCTCCCTCAGGTTAGATGGGGAGCGTTGGTGCACAGCCATTTTCAGATCTCTCCAGAGATGTTCAATCTGGTTCAAGTCCAGGCTGGGCCACTCAAGGACATTCACAGAGTTGTCCTGTAACCACTGCTTTATTATCTTGGTTGTATGCTTAGGGTCATTGTCCAGTTGGAGGATGAACCTTCACCCCAGTCTGTGGTCCAGAGCACTCTCGAGCAGGATTTCACGAAGGATGTCTTTGTATATTGCTGCATTTATCTTTCCCTCGATGCTGACTAGTCTCCCAGTTCCTGCTGCTGAAAAATATCCCCACAGCATGATGCTGCCACCACCATGCCTCACTGTAGGGATGGTATTGGCCAGGTGATGAGTGGTTCCTAGTTTCCTCGAGACATAATGCTTGCCATTCAGGCCAAAGAGTTCAATCTTTGTTTCATCAGACCAGAGAATTTTGTTTCTCATGGTCTGAGAGTCCTTCAGGTGCCTTTTGGCAAACTCCAGGTGGGCTGTCATGTGTCTTTTACCGAGGAGTGGCTTCCGTCTGGCCACTCTACCATACAGGCCTGATTGGTGGAATGCTGCAGAGATGGTCGTTCTTCTGGAAGGTTCTTCTCTCTCCACAGAAAAATGCTGGAGCTCTGTCAGAGTGACCATCGGGTTCTTAGACACCTCCCTAACTAAGGTCCTTCTCCCCCAATTGCTCAGTTTAGCTGAGCGGCCCGCTCTAGGAGGAGTCCTGATGGTTAGAAAATTCTTCCATTTACAGATGATGGAGGCCACTATGCTCATTGAGACCTTCAATGCTGCAGAAGTTTTTCTGTACCCTTCCCCAAGTTTTTCTGTACCTTTCTGTACAATTCTGTCTCGGAGGTCTACAGACAATTCCTTGGACTTCATGGCTTGGTTTGTGCTCTGACATGCACTGTTAACTGTGGGACCTTATATAGACAGGTGTGTGCCTTTCCAAATCGTGTCCAGTCAACTGAATTTACCAAAGGTGGACTCCAATCACGTGGTAGAAACATCTCAAGGATGATCAGGATGCACCTGAGCTCAATTTGGAGTGTCATGGCAAAGGCTGTGAATACTTATGTACATGTGATTATTTAGTTTTTGATTTTTAATAAATTTGCAAAGATTTCAAACAAACTTCTTTCATGTTGTGATTATGGGGTATTGTTTGTAGAATTTCTTAGGAAAATAATGAATTTAATCCATTTTGATATAAGGCTGTAACATAACAAAAGCACTGTGAATATTTTACGGATGCCCTGTATATGTTTAGGTTAGGCCCAATGTACTCAGGTTGCAGTGCCATATACTCATACTGTATGTGATATGTTAAAGTGTAAGGGTACTTCTAATATTAAAAAATTCTGATACTGAAACTCTTTTGGATTAAAAAAATAAAATTCTGATAGACATTCTCTGAATTTCAGGATTACCCCAAACTACTGTACATTAAGGATCCTCCGGGGATGCAAAAATGTCCACATTTTCAAAACTATATTTAAAAAAAATATTTTTGTGTTTGAACTTACATAAATATAAAATGGATTACAACTGAAACATGGAAGATGACCAAACAACACTAAAAGCTTTATTTTATAATTCATTAGCAGTCTTTTTAAAGATTCATCTGGTTGAACTAATTTGTGTTTCTAAATGTCTTTTGTATGACCGCAGTCCAAAAGTGTTGTCATACAGTAAATTTTTCACAAATATCCATAAAATGATATGACTATTGTGGAAAAAGGTATTTTCACAAGGAAATTATATCTCCATTTTGTATTGACTTGGTAAGTTCAATCACCTGCTTTTTATAAAATCCTAAGGAAATTCCAGAGAAGACAGGTGATATGACAGCTCTGCCCAGCAGAAAGTTGAATAGAATATGACACCTGGTGATGGACATATCAAAATTTAGTGGGAGCTCTTACCTGCTAGTTTTGGTTTGACATACCCATTAAAGCATCAGCTGGGCAAAACATCTGTATTGGCTGCTGCTTAACATATTAGTGGGCCCTGGGCAAACCTTTGATTGGTAAGCTCAGTTGCCCCCTCCATCTTTTATTTCTAACCAAAACAAGGCAGAAACCATAACAATTTTGGAATAATATGTAGCCAGGTGCTTGGATTAGAATGTACTATGGGAGAAACACTGGCTGCAGCTGTTCCCTGTAGCTTTTGCACTGCAGTGATGACTAGAGATGGCCTTGCGGTTCGCCTGGCGGTCGGTTCGTGGCGAACTTTGCTCGTTCGCTGCCCGCCGATCATGCGAACATGTGGCAATGTTCGCAGTGGCCCTATTCTTTTACATTGTGAAGAACTTTGACCCATGACACATCCATCAGGTGGTACAGGACAGACAATTGAGACATTTCAGGGACATACCCCCTACCTTATAAATAGACCTGACCTGGATGCCATTTTACATTCTGCTTTTTGTCACTGTAGGGAGAGGTTTGCTGTGTGGAGCAGGGACAGATTGTCAGTGACACAAATCGCTCGGTAATAGGTCCACAAATGTCCTTTTAAGGACTGGTATTAGGTGTACTGTCTAAGTGTCTATATTCTGTCTTTTGTCAGTGTAGGGAGAGGTTTGCTGTGTGGAGCAGGGACAGATTGTCAGTGACACAAATCTCTCAGTAATAGGTCCACAAAAGTCCTTTTAAGGACTGGTATTTGGTATAGGTGTACTGTCTAAGTATCTATATTCTGTCTTTTGTCAGTGTAGGGAGAGGTTTGCTGTGTGGAGCAGGGACAGATTGTCAGTGACACAAATCGCGCGGTAATAGGTCCACAAAAGTCCTTTAAAGGACTGGTATTTGGTATAGGTGTACTTTTGTTTGGTGAGCAGTATATAGGGGTGTAATACACTTATAATATACTTTATAATATAGAAAGCATATTATAGTGTATTTGGGTACTGCAGAAATGTTGCCTCTTTCGCTGCATTAACTCTGCTACACACATTGACAAAAGGTACTAGAAAATATTTTTCATAACTGGTGTGATAGACCAGTGGCCCCCCAAAACGACAGATTGAAGCAGGGTGTTATACTTTCATAATAGTGTTTTTGGGTACTGCAGAAATGTAGCCCCTTGTGTTGCGTTAACTCTGCTACACACAGTGACAAAAGTTACTAGAAAATATTTTTAATAACTGGTGTGATAAACCAGTGGCCCCCCAAAATGACAGATTGAAGCGGGGTGTTATACTTTCATAATAGTGTTTTTGGGTACTGCAGAAATGTTGCCTCTTTCGCTACGTTAACTCTGCTACAAACAGTGACAAAAATTACTAGAAAATATTTTTCATAACTGGTGTGATAAACCAGTGGCCCCCCAAAACGACAGATTGAAGCGGGGTGTTATACTTTCATAATAGTGTATTTGGGTACTGCAGAAATGTTGCCTCTTTCGCTGCATTAACTCTGCTACACACAGTGACAAAAGTTACTAGAAAATATTTTTCATAACTGGTGTAATAAACCAGTGGCCCCCCCCAAAACGACAGATTGAAGCGGGGTGTTATACTTCATAATAGTGTAATTGGGTACTGCAGAAATTTTGCCTCTTTCACTGCGTTAACTCTTCTACCCACAGTGACAAAAGTTAATGGGAAATTTTTTTTTATAATTGGTGTGATATACCAGTGGCCCCCCAAAACGACAGATTGAAGCGGGGTGTTATATACCTTCTTCCACATATACTGCGCTTCTCTAGAGACTTTTGTCACAGGGTCATTTAAAAAATGACAGGCAGAGGAAGAGGCAGGCCCTTCTGCAGGGGTGGTAGGGGTAGGGCAGGAGCACCAGGCCGGAGCCAAAGTGGGAAGTTGCAGAAGATGCGTTCGATTAAGTCAAAGGACGCACCAGACTTGGTTGAGTGGCTCACTCAGCCTTCCTCTTCTGCACCCTTCTCATCTTCTCTATCTGAACCCTATTCACTCTCTGCTGTGTGCACCCCCCAAAGACACCACCACCAACACCACCACCATATCCCCTCCACTTGAGTCACAGGAATTATTTTCCGATCCATCACAAGACATTTACGATGCGCAGCCATTCTTTCATCGCAGGATAAGGAAGAGGAAGTAGCAACAGCCGCCACTCAGCAGTCTGACGACAGTACTCAGATCAGCCCAAGGAGGTTGGTCCCCGCTGTTGCTGCCTACTCCGAGATTTCTAATGTTAGTGGTGGGGAAGGTGACATCGATGATGCAGAGGCAAAGTTTCTGCAGTACCCAAATACACTATTATGAAAGTATATTGTTATATAACACCCCCGCTTCAATCTGTCATTTTGGGGGGCCACTGGTCTATCACACCAGTTATAATACTTTTTTCTAATTGCGTTTGTCACTCTTTGTAGTTGTAGTATCGCTGCAGAACCGCTCACCGGTCACAATGCTGCACAATACAAATCCACTATAATATGCTTTCTATATTCATCCAGCATTGCGACTGCCTCATCTTAGTACCCCTGCTCCTGGCGCAGTGAAAAAAAAACCAAGCTCCCCAGAACCTGTCCTGCCGCAGAGTTCGTACAGGTAGTCGTTAACTGCACGTTTCTGCTGGAGCAGCCTATCAAGCATATACAAGGTTGAGTTCCATCGCGTCGGGCAGTCACAAATAAGACGTCTGTCGGGCAGGTTGTGTCGCCGCTGAATATCAGCAAGGCGAGCCATGGCTGCGTAAGATCTTCTGAAATGGCCCGAGATTTTCCTGGCCTGCCGCAAGACGTCCTGGACCCCAGGGTATTTGCCAACGAATCGCTGCACGACAAAGTTCAGGACGTGTGCCTTGCATGGCACATGTGTAATTTTGCCCTGTTTCAGCACGCCCAGCAGATTGTCACCGTTGTTGCACACCACTTTACCGACTGTCAAATTGAGCGGTGTTAGCCACTGATTTGCCTGTGAATGCAAAGCTGAAAGGAGTGCAGGACCAATGTGGCTCTTGGCTTCCAGGCACAACTGATGCAGCACAGCATGGCAATGTCTCACCAGGCATGTCGCATAGGTTCTGGGGATCTTGGGCAGCGCGGCGGAAGAGACGGTAGCAGCGGAAAAGGAGGAGTCAGCCGAGGAGGAGAGGGAGAATGGAATAGGAGGAGGAGAAGAAGAGGCAGGCCTGCTGGCAATCTGTGGCAGTAAAACCCAATCTACACAGGTGCCACGGGTTACATGCTTGACGGCCGCCAGAAGGTTTACCCAGGGGGCAGTAAAAGTTATATACCTTCCCTGCCCATGTTTGCTAGACCATGTGACTGTGGTCAAATGTATCTTGGCACCGACACCATAGTGGTGTTCCAATGGCCACAAATTTCCGAAAGGCCTCCGAGTCCACCAGTTTATATGGCAGTAGTTGGCGGTCAACTGTTGGGCAAGAGGGTTACCTGGCCTCATCATTTTTTTACGCTCAAACATTTGGGCCATGGAAGCCTTTTTCTAGTAAATCGTGAGGACGGCATGATGGAAGGTGGAGTGGAGGACAATTGTGAGGAGGAAAAGGAGAAGAGGCTGGACAGTGAGAGCCTGGAGTGTGGCTTTGTGGGTTCTGACGGCGTTGCTCCCACTGGGCTCAGTGATGGGTGTCCAGGTGCCTTCTTAGACCCCTTTCACACAGGCGCACTGTTCAGATTTTTTTTTGGCGGATCTGAACGGTCCCCCCATGCATGTCTATGGGGCATCGGATGTCAACGGAGACATGTCCACTGACATCTGATCCGTCAAATCTGGACGGATGGAAACCCTATTTTCCATCGGTCCAGTGGATCGTCTCTAGGTGAGTGTTGGGCTTACTGGGACTTATGCGTTGACTGCAAAGGCTCCAGCATCAGGGAACGCATAGACCAACATTTGTCCGACTACATCGGGTTAACAGCCAATGTGGACGCTCTGAGAAGTGATGAACCCCTGGACTACTGGGTGGGCAGGCTTGACCTCTGGCCAGAGCTTGCACAATTTGCAATGGAACTGTTGGCTTGCCCCTCGTCCAGTGTCCTGTCCGAAAGGACGTTCATCGCAGCAGGGGGGATTGTGACCGATAAGTCCACTCACCTAGCTCTCAACAGTGTTGACTACCTCAAATTTCTAAATATGAATGAGGCATGGATCTCAGAGGAATTCAACACATGTGACCAGTAGACCATGTTTGATTCAAATTCCTCATGACAGCCCACAAATATCCGCCACCACCCATAACAATTCATGGTCCCTGTCGTAGGTAAATACAGCGGCATAAAAGGCATTTTATGTCCATTGAATGCCTAATTGCTACAGTCTATCCCAGCTCCACACAGCAAATTCTCCCTACACTGACAAAAGACTTTTGTGGACCTATTAGTTAGCGACTTGTGTCACTATACAGTCTGTCCCTGCTCCACACAGCAACCTTCAGCCACAGAATACAATGTTGTTTGCTGTCAGATGAACGCCTGTTGGCTAATTTTTGGGGCCTGTACTGGCCGACACTTACTTCTGTATCCTGTCTATGCCTAATGTACCTCCAGCCACAGAAAACCAAGTTCTTTGCTGTCCTGTTGGCTAATTTTTGGGATCTGTACTGGCCAACACTTACTTCTGTTTCCCGTGAATGCCTAATGTACCTCCAGCCACAGAATACAAAGTTGTTTGCTGTCAGGTGAATGCCTGTTGGCTAATTTTTGGGGCTTGCACTGGCAGACACTTACTTCTGTATCCTGTGAATGCCTAATGTACCTCCAGCCACAGAATACCAAGTTCTTTGCTGTCAGGTGAATACCTGTGGGCTAATTTTTGGGGCCTGTACTGGCTGACACTTACTTCTGTATCCTGTGAATGTCTAATGTACCTCCAGCCACAGAATACAAAGTTTTTTGCTGTCAGGTGAACGCCTGTTGGGTAATTTTTTGGGCCTGTACTGGCCGACACTTACTTCTGTATCCTGTGAATGCCTAATGTACCTCCAGCCACAGAATACCAAGTTCTTTTCTGTCAGATGAATGCCTGTGGGGGGGCGTGTACTGGCCGACACTTACTTCTGTATCTTGTGAATGCCTAATATACCTCCAGCCACAGAATACAAAGTTGTTTGCTGTCAGATGAACGCCTGTGGGCTAATTTTTGGGGCCTGTACTGGCCGACACTTACTTCTGTATCCTGTGTATGCCTAATGTACCTCCAGCCACAGAAAACCAAGTTCTTTGCTGTCCTGTGGGCTCATTTTTGGGGCCTGTACTGGCTGACACTTACTTCTGTATCCTGTGAATGCCTAATGTACCTCCAGCCACAGAATACAAAGTTGTTTGCTGTCAGGTGAACGCCTGTTTGCTATGGCTAATTTTTGGGGCCTGCACTGGCAGACACTTACTTCTGGATCCTGTAAATGCCTAATGTACCTCCAGCCACAGAATACAAGGTTGTTTGCTGTCAGGTGAACGCCTGTTGGCTAATTTTTGATGCCTGTACTGGCCGACACTTACTTCTGTATCCTGTGAATGCCTAATGTACCTCCAGCCACAGAATACCAAGTTCTTTGCTGTCAGGTGAACGCCTGTGGGCTAATTTTTGGGGCCTGTACTGGCCGACAATTACTTCTGTATCCTGTGAATGCCTAATGTACCTCCAGTCACAGAATACAAAGTTGTTTGCTGTCAGGTGAATGCCTGTTGGCAAATTTTTGTGGCCTGTACTGGCCGACACTTACTTCTTTATCCTGTGAATGCCTAATTTTTCAGACTGACATTGAAAATCAATGGGTCTGTAAAAGTTCTGCTAAATTGTGGAACTGATGCGGACCCATTTTACAGACGTGTGAATGGACCCTATATGTATTTGACATGTATTTACCAGCTGCTGTCAGTTCTGGCTGATGTAGAAAAAAAAATAAAACATTTTGGGCTGAAAAAAAAAAAAAAACATTTATGGCAACTTTTACAATAGCAATACTTCTGGTATGTCAGTGTCCATGTTGTGGGACTATGTGTGCACAGCTAGTAAGTATTTTGTGGCTGCAAACATGACCTGGAGGTTTTTAATGTTCGCCTGCCATTGAAGTGAATGGGGTCCCCTGCGTGCTTGCGGTTCACGAACATTTGAGAAAGTTCACGAACCGCCCCATCCGATTTTCGTCCATCAGTCTAGTGCTGACCTGGTTACCAGCTACTGTATATCAGCAAGAGGAGGGAACTGCTGAGCAGGAAGAGTTTAATAGACTGAGATAGGCAGCACTGCACTTTGGGGACTGTAGTTCATAGGAGAGAGGCTAAACTGCAATCAGGAGATTTTGAACTGCATTTCCCAGAGAGAGATTGCCAGGAGGATGGGAAAGAGCTGCATTTTCTCAGGCTGTAAAGGACACAGTTTCCTCTTGCTGTGAGGGGGATCAGAGAGTGTACATTACTCCCCAGCGTGCACCATTACCTCTGTATATCAGCTGCCCAAGTGAATCCAGAGTGCTGAGTTTGGAGGTCCTGACAGCCAAAGTCACCAAGGTGCAGAGCAGAGAGTGGACTAATTGCTGTGTGTGTGACCGAATGGTGAGCTGCAATATTGCTGGAACTGGTGAGCTGCTGCTGTGGGGATTTACCATTGCTGCTAGAAAGGGAGACTAACACCCTTTGGAACTGACCAGACAGTAAAATAATAATCATATTTCCGCCTGCAGGCTTGACTAAGATGATTCTCATGTGCACCAACGGTATAACTGAGCACAACGCCAGTTAGGTCTAAAGACTGTCACAGTGTCTACACAGAGACCTTCACTCATTGCTTATGCTAAGAGGTACCTCTCAGGTGACATTGCACCATATCCTAGACTCCACTCTAAATTAGTTATAGTATTATTATTTACATTGCAGTTAATTTGCAGTTAGTTACAGTTAGTTTGTTCACATGCACTGCAGATTACTGTTCTTGCTGATTTATGAGTTGATTCCAGTCTAGTGGTACAGAACTCTAACCTAAGTTGCTTCAGCCCTGCGATCACATTGTTCAGCAGACTTTATCTGAATCTTTCCTCTGTGTGCTCATTTTAACTTAAATCGCCATTTACTTTAACCCACACCAATACATTGAGTTATTTTACCCCTAGACTGTCTTGTGTCTATTTCCTGATACTAATTCACAGTCGAGTCAAAGGTATCCACACTTGTGTTTCTAAAAGTGTATGCAGTAACTTTCACTCAACCAGGTGTGCCAGAGGGGCTGAGGTTGTTCTCAGAGCCAAGAACAGAGAACCCAAACTACCAAGTGGTTCCTTTTGGTGGTTAGCACTACAGAAACTTTAAATTATTTGATGTAGCAACACAAAACAGAAAATAGTTTTTCCTTACTATTATAAAGACAGGCAGTGCACCCTCTGACCAATATCAGACAGACATTCAGCAACCTTGGTTGCTAGGATGCTGGAAGAGTGATGGCACTGGCACCTGTGTTAAATGCTGATTTGCCACAGTAAAGGGAAGCCAGGGACACAACTCCAACAAAAAAAAACAGCAACCCAGAGCAAATTTCCCTTCTACGTAGCAAAAGCCCCCCAAACAAATCTCCTCCTTCCCCAGCAAGCCCCCAGGCAAATATGTCCCCCTCCCTAGCAACCCCCAAGCACAAATGTCTCTCTTCTTGTTCCACTCCTTACCAGCCCTCTCTCCAGCAAACATATCCTCCTCCTAAACAACCCCTTTCCCCAGTATACATGCCCCCTGCCCCACCAACCAGCCCAGTACACATGTCCTCCTTCTTACCACCCCCCCCCCCCACGCACATGTTCTCTTCCCTGCTAACCCTTTCCTCCACCACATATGTCCTCCTCCCTGCCAACCTCTCCCAGCACTTATGTCCTCTTCCTTACCCGTCTTCCTCCCTTCCAACCCCCACTTTAGTACACATGTTATACTCCTTGCTATCCCCCACCTCCTCATTCCTAACATAATTATAGCAAACACCCCCTCCCCCCCCCCTCCTCCAGCACAAATGGACCCTTAACTTCCCCATAACATATAAATCCCCTCTCCTAAGCAATCTCCCCCACCCCAGTACACATGTGCTCCTCCTTACCAATGCTCCCTCAACACACATGCCCCTTTCCTTCCTTACCAACTACTCCAACACCCCCCATCCTAGCACACGTCCTACTATTTACCAACTACTCCAACACAAAAGTTTTACTTACTACCCTCTCTCCAACACACAAATCCTCCTTCTAATCAACCCATTAACCCAGCACATATGTCTTCTGCCTCACCAACCACCTCAGCACACATGTCCTCCTCCCTACCAACCCCAAGCACACATGTACTCCTCCCTGCCAATGTTCCCAATCACTTATATCCTCTTCCTTACCAATCCCCCAACCCAGCACACATGTCCTCCTCCCTTCCAATCCCACACCTTAATAAATATGTCCTATTCAGCCCTCCCCCCAATACCCAGCACAAAGATCCCCCTCCCTAGCAAGTTTCCCCTTCCTCCAGCATGAATGGCCTCTTCACTCCCATAACATATATGTCCCCTCTCCTAAGCAATCCACTCCCCCCCCCCCCCCCCCAGTACACATGCCCTCCTCCTTACCAAACTCTTCCCCCAGCACACACTGGTTTCCTTCCTTATCAACCACCCCAACACACATGTCCTCCTCCTTTCAGCCCCCCCCCCCATCCTAGCACACACCACACACACACTCCCCCAACACAAATGTTCTCCTTAACAATTTCACTCATGTCCTCCTCATTAGCAAGCTAGACCCAGCACTTATGCCCTCCTTACCAAATCCCCAAGCACATGTCCCCCTCTTTACTCACTCTTTTAACACACATGGCCTCCTTCTTAGTAACCCTAACCCAGCGCATAGGTCCTCCTTACCAACCTTACCAGCACACGTCCTCCTTACCTGCCAGTAAATATCTTCCTTCTTACCAAAAAAAGTGATGCCAGTATGTTTACTATGCCAATATGTTCCTGCATAGTCATGCATGACAACTGTGCAGGGACTCCTACAAAGTTGTAACTGGGAGGGCCCCCTTGGATTGGTGCGTCGAGTACAGCTGTCCCATTTGCCTTTTTCACTAGGCAGCCCTGGCTACTGTATTGCTTTTTTTTAAAAGATTCGCTACTAGGCCCAGTAGGACTGTAGCTAGGGACAGCTTTTCCATGAATAAGTATACTGTAAAACATTATTCTACTATCATCAATATGAAACTAAATCATTAGTCATTAGTACAGTAACAGTGCATATTTTAGCACTGATTACTGTAGAAATGTCACTGGTCCCCCCAAAAGTGTCAAAAATGTCAGTCAGGGGTCCGATCTGTCCGCCGCAATGTCGCAGTCCCGCTAGAAATCGCAGATCGCGGCCATTACTAGTAAAAAAAAAAAAAAAACAATAAAAATTACATAAATGTTTCCTGCAATGAGTAGACGCGATAACTTTTGCGCAAACCAATCAAAATACGCTTATTGCGATTTTTTTACCAAAAATATGTAGCAGAAAAAAATTGGCCTAAAATGTTAAAAAATTTTGGTTTTTCATTTTTTTGGGGGGGAATTACATATAGCAGAATGTGAAAAATATTGTTTTTTTCACAATTGTTACTCTTTTTTTTATAGTGCAAAAAATAAAAATCGCACAGGTGATCAAATAACACCAAAAGAAAGCTCTATTTGTGGGAAAAAAAGGACGTAAACGACCGTGCAATTGTCCGTTAAAGTAACGCTGTGCCAAATCACAAAATAGGGCCTGGTCAGGAAGGGGGTAAAACCTTTCGGGGCTGAAGTGGTTAATACCATGCACCTTCATTTTTAGGTGTAATGAACTCTGTTGTGTTTTAAGATATATGCTAATTTATGCCACTCTTATCACTGGTGTCCCACAGATACTACTGTTTAGCACTTTAGCACTATGCACTTTTTTCTTTCTCCTTTGCTAATTGCACAAGGTCCTATTGACTTTTTTAAACTATTATTAATTTATGATTGCACAAATATCAAATTTTTTTTTTCATTTTTGAATATTGTTTAGAGCACACTAGCACAATTACACTTTACATTGCCTTTTTATATTGCTTTATTTCCATCTCTCTGTTTCTCTCATTCTCTCTCTTCCTACCTCTCTTTACTTTCTTTCTCTCCACCTCTTCTTCCCTCTTCGCTTCCCTCTTCGCTCTCTTTCTCTCCCTAACTTACCTCCCTGGCTCCCTCTCTGCAGGTGCTGATGCTTCCTGTATGGCACCTGTGTCCTTTCACAGGCGGAGTACATTTGGTATCACTCCGCCTGTGGGAAAGCACATCAAATAGAATAAAATCCTCAGCAACAAGATCGGGATTGAATCGTCCCCTGAAGCTGTGCAGGCTTACGCGTTTTGAGGCAGCGCCTCTTCCTCAGAGCCTCTTGTTGCTGAGGATTTTATTCTATTTGATGTGCTTTTTATCAATAAACTTGTTTGTGAGTATTTTTAATCTATTATTTTAATAAACCTGTCTAAGAGATAATGCACTAGACCAGTGCGCCCTTGTTTTGTTGCTAGCTCTAGACTGCCTAGGTATGGACTGGACAAAAAAAAAGAAGGATGTGGAGGGGAGGGGTGGGGAGGGGGCAGCACAGGAGAACATGGGGTGCTTGTAGAATAAATTTTACAGGATGGGCAGTCATTTGAAATGTTCTTCTGCCAGCTATAGTTGGGGCCCTTTAGGAGTTTTGGAGCACTTAAAAACAGTCCCAGTTAACCGGCATGTGTATAGGTATAGTATGGGTACAGTATAATTTTAGCACAGGTTCAACGTAGATGTGGCTCAGATGCAGTAAAGGACTGGTATAATACAGTATAGGGTGGGTATATATAGGTGCAGTCTAGGTTTGAAAAAGGTGGGGTATACAGTGCAGTATTAATGCAGTATGTTGGCTACACTTGGCGTCCTGCTCTCAGTGGCTCAGTCCCCCGATTGCAGTTTTAGCAATGTTAGAAAAGCCCTCTCATCAGTCCCCAGGATGCAGCAGTGACCTCTTGTTGTAGAAAGAGGGGGGACCCTCAGTCATTGCACATAATGCCTTAAGAGACTCAGTGGCGGGAAGCATGAGAGGATGCTCTGGTCTCCCTGCAGCAACAGTGCAGATGCATCTCTGCGGTCTGTGCTGCACTGCCCGGAGTGTCTCCACTCCCAGGTCTCAGTCTCTGGTCACTCGCCTTGTGGATGATCTGTGTGCTTCAGGGCCACTGTTAACACCTTGGCTTCTGCACTGCAAAAGAGGAAAAGGTTTCCAGTGTAGTCTGATAAAAGCCACTCCCTTTCCTCCCAAATGGCCTATGGGAACTGTATTGTCCTCAAGTCCCATTCTGTGATTAATGTTTCAAAAGACATATCCCTTGATCCTCAGCATTCTGCATAGAAGTCCATAGGCTTTTCTGGCTATAGTTTTCTCTCTGCTGACTGGAGGGGATAGTGCAACATAACATTCAGCATAACAGCAGCAGAAAGTGAAAGTAAATTGATTGTAAAGATGGAAATGTCTTCTTCTCTATGTCTCTGTAGTCCAGCACCTGGCTACAGCTTCAACCTCTTATCCATGATTCACTTGGCAAGTTGGCACAATCTGATAAACAAAAGCATGAAATGATTGAGTTAGACTATATGTATGATATACTGTATATCAGGCATTTTATTTTAAGTTCACTTGAATAGTAGATATGAAAAAACTGGCATTACTTTTTGATATTCCCTTACGTACCTGCTCTATCTAATGGTTTTGCACAGAACAGCCCGAAGCTCCTTTTCTGGGCTCCCCTGCCAGCGCTTTTGGCTCCTCCTCTTTTCTGAGTATCCTAAAAGCAAGTCACTTGCTATGGGGGCTACTCGTGCAGGCTTGACCCCGAGCTGGGCTGTGTACTCCCTCCTCACATGATTTGACTGACAGCAATAGGAGCCAATTGCTCCCACTGCTCTAAGCCAAGCTTTTGATAGCACAGAGAAAGGAGAGAAGAACTATATGTAAAGTGCTGCGTAAATTGACAGCGCTATATAAGTACCTGAAATAAATAAATAAATAAACAGAAGTCGGGCACAGCACTGGATCGATACAGGATTCAGGTAAGTGTTTAAGGAGGGGCTTAGGGGGGCTGTTATTAAAATGTTTTTTAACTTAATGGAGAAAATGCATTAACCTCCCTAGCGGTATGCCCGAGTGTGGCTCAGGGTTAATATACAGTGTCAAAAGCGTTAACCCCAAGCCACACTCAGGATTATCCCACAATCACACTTACCTTCCTATACTATCCCCCACCATCCTCCAGCCATCCTCCCGCTGTCCTCGCTATGTGATTCGGCTAATGCCGTCACCTGTCTTCCAGTTCCCTTCCCTGCGAGCGCCGTGACGCAGGAGGGTGGAACCGGCGGGGGATTAAAAAAAAATAAAAACAAATTACACTATATAGCGTAATCTGTTAGGATTACAACTTTGTATCAAGCCATTTTACCACAGGTTTTCACCTAGTGGCTTTTTCCAGTGCCCTGCCTGTACTTTTGCGGTTCTTTGTGCCTGGAAAATTAAGAATGTCCATGGCATCCAAAAAGCGTTATTTTAGCTCAAAAGCGCTTTTAGACGAACTGGAAAACAGAGACAATGAATCAGAATTATCATCAGGTACTGAAAGTGATGACAGCAACAATTCTGCGACTGAGCCCAGCGATGTGAGAACTTGGTGCTCTATTGACTGCGGTACAGATCAGGCAGTGCCCCCAAGATTCCCATTTACTGGAACACCTGGTATGAAATTTAAAATTGACCATGACAACCCCTTGGCATACCTACAATTTTTTCTGACCGGTGAGGTTATTGAAAAAATAGTTACCGAGACAAACCGGTACAAAGAGCAACAATTGGCTACGCATCAGAAGTTTTCAAGATGCAGAAAGTGGGAACCAGTGACCAAAGATGACATTTGGAAATTTCTGGGCCTAATAACTCTTCAGGCAGTGGTGGGGAAACACCTGCAGAAGTGGTATGGGGCAACCAATACATTACTTGCCACTCCATTTTTTGGCACGGTCATGTAAGAGTATAGATTCTCCCTCATATGAAATATCTCCACTTGGAAAACAATGAAGAATTTGATGAAACTACTCATCCTCCAGCAAAACTAAAAAACATTTGGGAAGTATATAAAATGTTTCTACAAATTTTCCAACGGAGCTATGTGCCAGAAAGAGACATCCCCATAGATGAAAGTCTAATGATCTACAAGGGAAGGCTCAGCTGGGTGCAATACATTGCATCAAAGAGGGCGCGATTTGGCGTAAAATCCTACATGGTATGCAAATCGTCATCTGGCTACATTTGGAATTCAGTGATATACACTGGAAAAGGAACAAAATTCGATAAAAAATACAGCAATTATGGAATGGCAACATCTTCTGTTCTTTCACTAATTGAGCCATTTATAAATCAGGGCTATTGGGTAACAGCTGCCAACTTTTATACATCTCCTGGACTTTATGAGGTTCTACTGCAAAACAAAACTAATGCCTATGGAACTGTAAGGGCTAACTGGTGCGACATGCCGCCAATGTTTGCCAAAAAGAAGCTCAAGACAGGACAAATAGTTGCCTGGCAGAAAGACAAAATGATGGCACTGCGATGGTGGGACAAGAAAGATGTGTGCCTAATGAGTACAGTTCATAATACCTCCACTGTTATGGTACGCACGAAAGGTGGGAAAGAAGTCATGAAGTCACAAGTAGTGATAGACTACAACAACACCATTGGAGGTGTCGACAGAGCCAACCAAGCAATGATATTCTACCCAGCAATGAGGAAACAGCAAAAGAAGTACTATAAGAAGATCTCCAGACATCTTCCTGAGCAATGCTTGTGAAATGCCTACATTCTGCTAAAAAAAAAAAGAGTTACAAGTCTGTGATTAATTCGGACTTCATTTGGAAAGTTGCCTAATGTATCTTTCTGAACACCAAACACCATCAATGGCTGGGAATAGATCTGGACATTGTGCTGTTGGCGTTGTCAACCCAGAACGCCTGACTGGTCATCACTTCATGGACTACATCCCACCAACTGAGAAAAAGTCAGCAACTACAAGGATGTGCGTGGTTTATTGCTCGAAGAGAGATGACAGTGGAAGGAAAATAAGAAAGGAAACCAGATTATATTGTTCTTAATGTGATGTCGGACTTTGTGCAGTCCCATGTTTTAAAATCTTTCATACCGAAGAGTTTTACTAAACCATTATTACAGTATCTAGTAATATCGCATCCCTTGTTTGTACACATTTCAGTGTTTTTGGTTTGATTATATTATAATGTATGATTTCGTGTTTCAAACTTTATCATACCCGGGATGTCTACTAGACTCCTGTTTGGATAGATTTAAGTGAGTTATTCCTAAGAATTACAGGCCTAAAATATAAAACAACAGATTTCTATGCAAAACAATGTACCCCTTTTAGATAAAAAATCCTGACATAATCAGACCGCCAGGGAGGTATATAAAAAAATATATATATATATCTTTACAACTACTTGAACATCTGTTTTACAATAACATAAAATCCATCCTTTTCTAGAGCAGCATTAAAACATTACAGGAGTGCAGCTAGCTAACTTTGGGACATACAGGTAAAATGGCCTCACTCAATTCTGTTGCCAATTTTGGAGCTTTCCATCAGCTCCCACCCACAGTAGTTTGCCAACCAGTTTCAAGTGATAAAATGTTAAATATTGTAGTAAAAAAATTAGTAGTTTGTCACATTCAATTGGACTTGTTTTGTAAAGACACAGGTCACATTATCCAGTCACCATGGAATGTGTCAAGACAGATGTTGATTGTCCAATATTAGATGAAGGTGTGAAAGTTTGTGGAGACACCCTATTCTAATAACATAACTCAATCCTATGGTGTCAGAACTCTACAACAGGTTGTCATCCTTCAATTTATATTCCTGAATGTGTTAATTTGTTATCAAGTAACCATTATAGAAATGTTAAAACTGCATTATATGTGGGTGACAGATAGTGTCAAAATCCCCCACCCCTGTTTAAGAATGGTTGATGTATAAGTAGATGGCCTGCAATATGTCACTGACAAGTACCAACCCATTTCTATCACCTAATAGTAATAGGTTATATGGTAGAGTTTGCAGTATTTCTCCAATTCACTAAATCATTACCAGAATATTACCTAAAACTCCATCGCAATACACCAATCAATTCTCAAATTTGGATTATGAAAGGTTAATATTTTAAATATTGCTAAGAACATTTTAGTTGGAAGAGCTAGGTAAACTCAGTTTCCTAATTAGCAGCTTGAAATTGTGCTCCTGTCATTCCTGAAGGCTAATTTATTCCAATAGCCTATAATTACCACAGTAGCAAACACGGAATTTGGGGAAATTAGGTCACAAGAAATGAAACTAATATACAAACGTTAAGCACAGAAAACCGCAAGGATGCCAAACCAGACTGAAGACCATAGATGGTTTCACCATGTTCCTATTACAAGAGCACTTACAGTACATAAAGTATTATTAACATGCAAATTTGGCTTAATAAATAGTAATTATTATTTGTGATAAAAAAGTAATCATTTGTTTTATTTGATATCAATATATTCCATTCAATATACATCCAAGATAGATCCTTGCACTTCATTGTTTTTTTAAAAGGACGTCAGCTGCCCATTCAGGTCAAGATTACAGTGCCACAGTGCCTCCAGATTACCACCCCAGAAATGTGTACCCCCAGTTCATGCTCCTTCAACATCTCCCTGCTGTGTAACACCCTGAGTAAAGCTGGCCATACCCAAGTGGATTTTCCAACAAACGTTTGTAGGAAAATTCATACAAAAATTAATTCAATGACATGACAAATGTAATTTGAAAGTACTCCAAAATTTTGTTTTCTTTTAAATTAATAATAAAGTCTTGCTATTTTTTGTTTAAAAATAACAAACATGTTATACCTACCTGCTCTGTGCAGTGGTTTTGCACAGAGAAGCCCAGATCCTCCTCTTCTCGGGTCCCTCACCGGTGCTCCTGGCTCCTGCCGAGTTCCCCCACAGCAAGCAGCTTGCTCTGTGTATCCATTCAGAGACAGAGCCGCGGCTCAGTGCCACCCCCTCTCTCTCCTTATTGGCTCACTGACTTTGTTTGACAGCTGCAGGAACCAATGGCGCCCGTTGATGTGTCTCAGCCAACTAGGAGGGAGAGTACCAGACGGCCGAGTCACTAGTGCAACATCGCTAGATTGAGATGGGGCTCAGGTAAGTATTAGAGGGGCTGAGGGGGGAGCTGTGCACAGAAGACTTTTTATCCAAATGCATAGAATGCTTTAAATAAAAAACCTCCGGCCTTTAGACCCACTTGAACATTTGATTTTGTAATAAATGTGGTTTTCCCAAATGAAAGTACAAAATTGTTCGTTCAAGAAAAATTTGCCATCGTGCTTCTTCAAATTTTATTTCACTGCAGTTAAAAACCATTAATTTGACCCCACTAATGATTAAAAAATGTTCCCAAGACAAAAAATGTTGAACAAAATTCTACTAGTCTATGACCAGCTCTAAATACAGTCTCAGATGGTGTCAGAGTCTACCTGAGTAGATAATGTTGCTGCCCTGCATGGGACAATGGCTACCCAGACCCAAGCACTGCCATTTGGGAGGCCTCAACCTCAAGAACAACCTCAGCCCCTTTGGCACACCTCGTTAAAAAAAATCACTGCAAGCACAAGTGCAAAAGACACCAAAAGGAAAATTACAAAAATGTATCTGTTCCCCAAATTGTAGGGTTTATCATTAAACAGTGAGCCTGGCAGTAAGAGCCAAGAGGCCTTAGGAAAGCCTATGACCCCAGGTACAAGAGGGGGGAGAGAAGACTTTTTGTGTTAGTCATCTCCAATTAAGCCCCGATGCCACAGGTGAAAAGAAATAACAAAACACAATATGTGAGACCTGGGTAAAAGTTCCCATTTAAGATCAACAGATGTTACACTTTGAACAATTTAAACAATCACATATTCTTTAGGCTAGTTCCTTTGGGTGGAGAAATCCTGGAAATAAGGGTGTCTGGGATCTTGAGCTAGCTATGAAGGGGCCCAAGGATATTGCCGTACAATGGCGACTAGCAAAGTTGGAGGTGTTTCCCAGCAAAAGGTCTTTGATGTAGAAATGGGGGGTAAAGGTGTCTGCATGCAGTGACTCTGAATGTAATATTAAGTGTGGGCTTCTGCCCGCCCACCAATCCTGGAGATACCAAGGTTTGTGGAGATAGGATGTCCCAGAACAGGCTCTTGAAGGATCTGCAGTTAGATGGAGAATGCCAGACTGGCAACCAGAGAGGAAGAAGGAGATCAGGGAACTTAACAAGTGGCTGAGGAACTGGTGTAGGAAGGAGGGGTTCGGGTTCCTGGAGAACTGGGCTGACTTCTCAGTCGGCTACCGGCTCTTTAGTAAGGATGAAATAAGTGCAAAAAGGGTTGAAACGGCGCTACCTTTTCAAGTGATTGAGTACACCAAGTAAATAAATGCTGTGTCAAAATAAATAGTGATACTTGGATATATTTGGAATATTTAAAATTAAATATAAAGTGCACATGTGACTTACGGTCTGAGCAAGGACCGGTTTTACTGACCTCAAAATGATAGTGCAATAATAAAGTGCAAAGTGCTAGTATAATAAACCAACAAAGAAAATTAGAGAGACAGTGAATTTTATTTCAAAATAATAATAAATATTATACAGTGTGATTAAACCCGTGGTGCCTTGTGCTTTTGAAACTTATAAAGGGTGAATTAAATCAAATCCATAAATGGGGAAATTCTCCTTGAAGAAGTATTTGTGCAAATAAAGGTAAAGAAAAAATTCCAATAGAAAGCTGATCTAAATGAAAGAAAATTTCAAATGAGTGAAAAGACTTTGGGTTGCATCCACCAGTGTGACCACTAGGTGTCGCACCCTATATACAACCTGCTTTGTGTGGCTTCCGTGGAATAAGGGAAGATCATGCCCAGGGTTTCCTCCGGTTAAAATAACGTTTGTAGGTTTCCTGATCCCTCAAACACAAAGAAAGAAAGGAAACCCCATGGTGCCGTATATAATGCAATCGAGAAAAATAGAAGGTAGTAACTCACAGGCTAAGCTGTAGGCTGTCCGCAATCAGTCTTAGCCGGGAATCTTCTGCGTTCCATGGCCCTGGCTCCAAGTGCCGGAAGTGACGTAATGACATAGTAGACTCCACCCTACGCGTTTCGTCAGAGGACGTCTACTGGAGCCGCTAGCGATCACAGGATGATCACATTTAGCATAAATAACAATATAACAAGGCAAGAGGGGAACATAAGAACCCTAAACTTCAGAAGGGCAAACTTTCCCGAATTGTGCTCAAGGGTAAACTGGGAAAAAACCCTAGGAATACTGACCACAGAGGAAAAATGGGAATGCTTTAGGAACATATTAAACAAATGCATCTCGCAGTGGATTCCTATGGGAAATACATTTAGAAGAGACAAAGCCAAACCTGGCTGGCTAAACCGTAATGTTAAAAAACTTATTAGGGGTAAAAAAATGGCCTTCAAGAAATATAAATCAGAGGGCACATTCTCGGCTTTCGAGCAATACAAGGAGGCAAATAAGAAAAGTAAATACGAAATCAAAATGGCTAAAATCAACTTTGAGAGACAAATAGCGGAGGATAGTAAAAAGAAACCAAAGAAATTCTTTAAATATATCAACAGCAAAAAAAACCAGGGCAGAGCATATTACACATAATTAATGATAATGGGAGGATGGTTACAGAGGACACTGAAAAGCAACCGTGCTGAACGCTTTTCTCTCCTCAGTCTTTACACAGGAAAAGGAGGGGGTTATGGTTTGTAGTAATACACCGGACTTGCCACTATGGCTAACAGAGGGTGAAATCAGGGGAAGGCTGGATAAAATTAACACAAATAAATCACCAGGCCCAGATGGCGTACATCTGAGAGTACTCAAAGAACTTAGTAAGACTATATCTAGACCACTGTTCCTGATCTTTGCTGACAGTATTATGACAGGAAATGTACCAGGGGATTGGAGTAAAGCTGACATGATAACGATATTCAAAAAAGGCAGAGGCATGTCCCGGGAAATGATATGCCTGTCAGTCTGACATCGATAGTATGTAAACTGCTGGAGGGGATGATAAGGGACTATATTGTATATGTGCTGTAGTTTTTAAGTATCATGTTTTGGTGAATATATGGGGGATTGCTTCTGTTTGTATCAGGAATCCCTCACGTACCATACCATGTATTTTTTTATATATAATTTTTATTAAAATGGATCCTTGGCTTTCCTGTTTCAATCAGGCCCTAAAACCCATACTTTCTCTGTCCTTGTGAATAGACTATATCGTAGAGTTTGCTAAAGACAACAACATCATCAGCAGTAATCAGCACGGGTTTACAAATGGGCGTTCTTGTCAAACCAATCTCTTAACATTCTACGAGGAGGTGAGCTGTGAGCTAGATAGGGGGAGACCAGTGGATGTGGTGTACCTGGATTTCACTAAGGCGTTTGATACAGTTCCCCACAAGCGCTTAATTTATAAAAAGGTCTGCAGGCATCGACCGCAAGGTTTGCTCTTGGATACGGAACTGGCTAAAAGGGCGTGTCCAAAGGGTGGTAATAAATAGACTGGTCTGGGGTGGTAAGTGGGATCCCCCAAGGCTCAGTCCTGGGACCAACCCTGCTCAATGTATTCATAAACAGCATTGAGGACGGGTTCAGTAGTTCTATATCAGTTTTTGCAGATGATACAAAATTGGGCAGGGCAATAACTGCACAGCATGAAGCAGATATCCTACAAAATGACCTGGACAAAATAACAGAGTGGGCAACGACATGGCAAATGAGGTTTAATGTGGAGAAGTGTAAGGTTTTGCACTTAGGGACTAAAAACATAAAAGCACAATACACTTTAGGGGGGAACCTAAAATGGAGAAAGATCTGCGGGTCTTGGTAGAGGATAGACTAAGCAATAGCATGCAATGTCAAGCGGCAGCTGCCAAAGTCGGCAGAATATTAGCATGCATGAAGAAAGGGATGTATTCCAGAGATAAAACTATAATCCTACCATTTTATAAAACTCTGGTCCGACCACATCTGGACTACTCTGTCCAGTTCTGGTTGCCAGTCCTCAGGAGGGATGTGTTGGAGCTGGAGAGAGTCCAGAGAAGGGCAACTAAACTAATTAGGGGATTGGAGGACCTTAATTATGAAGAGCGTTTGCAATCGCTTGATTTATTCTCCCTGGAGAAGAGACGCCTGAGAGGGGACATGATAGCAATTTATAAATACCTCAATGGTGATCTCAGCATAGAAAAAAAGCTATTCAGTCAAAAGGATTGCATGAGGACTCGAGGGCATACAATGCGATTAGAGGAGAAGCATTTTAACCTCAGGCAATGCAGGGGGTTCTTTACTGTTAGGGCTACAGGATTGTGGAATTCTCTACCACAAGAGGTGGTTTCTGCGGGAAGGATGGTTGCTTTCAAAAGACTCTTGGACGTACATCTCGATGATCAGAACATTCAGGGGTATGAGAGATGATTACAGCCACACACACCTACACAGTTGAACTGGATGGACTATTGTCTTTTTTCAATCTCAACTACTATGTAACTATGTAACCTGAGGACCCAGGGAATCAGCAATATCTGCGTGGGTGTGCCAGGAGGTAGCCCCGAGGAGCCACACCACTGTTGAGGTCCCTGTGGCGGTAGATTTGCGTCCAGTGATGGAGCTTGCCGGTGGGAAAGGCCACCACTCTGTCCAGGCCATGATGCCCACACACCAACAGGGAAGGGGGATAGCCTCTTACTACTGCAGCTCGTGGATCCAGCATCCCCTCCACACAGTCCTCTCTCCCTCCCCTCTGTCCCTTGTAACCCTCCTCCCCTCCCCCTCCTCACAGAGCATGCTGGGGCCTCTGGGAAATGCAGTTTAACTCTGCAAAATACAGTGTCCAGATGCTGCTTAAAAACTACACTTCCCACCCAATATGCATTGTGTTTAAGGAAGTTCTAGAAGGAAAAGATCAGCATTTCCATATCCCCATCTTGAGAAATTGCATAATAATTACTTTTACATTATAGTATTATAGTCTATGGACTTCTTGCATAGTTCAGGGACAGCATGCCTTTTACACAGAGATGAGGTGAGAGCTCTATTTCAGTAGTAAGAGCAGTAAAGGAGTGTGAATAGGTGAGAAAAACTTGCTGAAGAAGGGTAACAATGGGTTTAAATTTTACCAGAATGCCCCAAATCTTTTTACCAAAAGATTTAAGCCAAATGAATAAAAGCTGATTATTGTAAGCACCCAGGCAGTGTTATATGGTTTTGCCCAACCCTGTAACTATCACTCGGCACAGTTTGGCACGAATGTGAATGTGGAGAAAAATATTATTAAATGCACATGGAATTAAAACAAAATTGTCAAACTGAATATTATCCTTATCATATTAGCACAGTACAGTTCCTAGAATACATAATTTTTCTGCTATAATTGGGGCTTTTATTTTTTGAAAGTATAAAATGAAATTTAGATAAATAAGCATAGTTAGGTGTTGCCCTGCAGCATTCCACTGTATTTAAATCTACATTGCAAAATGACAACAGAAGAAGTGCATTTGCAACCTAATTTTAGGGCACATCTTAAACACATTCATGACTGTAGGAAAGAAACAACTCTTCTCAATACTGACTTTTTGAAAAATAGATTCCTCTAGCAAGTTAATTAGCCTTTGTTCATGTGACAGGCAGGAGCATTATGTTATAAGGTACACAGCTGTAGGGTGTATAAGTTATTGCAATATTCAGAGAGTTGCATCATATCAGAAGTATATGGATAGCAGATAGTGATAACTAGTGGACTCACATTTAGGATTTATTTTGTAGTCTAAATATTATATTGTTTTTCAAGAATACAGAAAGACAGCATGTGACTGATTTCCCAAACAGGGTGCTAGAGAAAACGAGTAAAAGTGGATATAAAAAAAAATTAAAAGACTCCAAATATACTGTGCTAGCTTGAATTGTGATCACAATACATTTTAGATAATTGTAATCCTAGGTGATAAATATAAGGATACATTTGAGGAATTTTAGGATTTACAGAATCTCTGCCTCTACTCTGTCTTCTAAATCTTCTGCCCATTCTGCCCTCACCATCTTCTGTGCACTCTGTCCTCCAATCTGTCTGTTGCACCTTCTTCTTTGTCCACTCTGTCTGCTTTTGTTCAATCTGTCCCCTTCATGTTATACACAGTCTGTCCTCTCTATCTTTGTACCATTATGTCTTCATCTTCTGCCAAATCTGTCCTCTCCTTCTTCCACTTGCTCTACCCTCTCTATCTTCCTCCCACTTGTCCTCTCCATTTTTCACCCACTTTGTCTGCTCAATCTTCTGTCCCATTTATCCTACGCCCACTCCACTCAAACTTCTACCCACTCTTCTTTTCTCCATCTTCTGCCTGTGGTCTTTCCCTTCTGTCTCCAATGTACTCTGTCCTCTGCATTTTCTACTAATGCCATCCTTTTTATCTTCCACTCGCTCTGTCCTGTCCATCCTGTGTCCAGTCAATAGTCTCAATTTTCCTTCAAATTTGCCCATTTTTTTTTCCTCCAATGCTATCCTCTCTGTTTTCTGACCTCTCTGTGTACTCCATTATACAACAATATTCTCTTCATCTTCCACACACTCTATTTTTGAGCCAAACCTTGAAGTTAGTTGTATTATTGGCCCAATGAGTACAGAGATGGATAGAGAGTTTTTACTACAAGCTCATAACAATAACATACAATCTAAGATGATATGTCTATTTATTGCTGTTTTTTCTATGCAACACACACAAATCAGAAGTATTTTTAAAAAGCATTGGGGATTCTGAAGAGTATTTCAGTTTTGGCCAACTTACTACCAGAAACACCTGAGTTTATTTGTTGCAAAGCACCAACACTTTCCTTGTAACCGTTGCATTATTTGAAAACTAGATGGCATCCGGCTTAATAGAACTCTTTCCTTTAACTCCACAGGTAGAAATTACTCCATTAATTCTTTCATCACCTGTATTGGAATCATGCAGTATATCTGTTGCTCATATAAAAAGCAATATATTGGAAGGACTACTAGGAGATAAGGGCACCGGATGAGGGAACATCTTTACAATATTGGTAAAGGAGCACTCCCTATCTAGACATTTTAGGAAGTGCCTTAACAGGGATCCCACAGGTATTACATTTATTGGGCTTGATCTGCTTCAGTTACATTGGGGAGGGGGCAATAAAAGCAGACTGTGTCCATGTTGGAGGCCAAATGGATATATGAAATGCGTACTTTATGTCCCTTAGGCCTTAATATAGGTATTGATATTCATTTTTTCATAGATAATAGCTGAGGAACTATTTAGGTATTGAGGTATTAATTGTCTTTCATGTATGGTTCTGTATATATTATTATTATTCATTTTATTCTTTGCATGGTTTAATTTATGAAATATTGTTTAAGATGGATACAGTTTAAAATCAATTGATTATGCATCTGATAAATGTAATATTATTATTATTATTATTATAATACAGGATTTAAACAGTTTACACAGCGCTTTAGAACTTGAGGGTAGACAGTACGAATTCAATACACTTTAATGAAGTAGGAATCAGAGGGCCCTACTCGTTAGAGCTTACAATCTAAGAGGAAGGGTCAAGAGATACAAGAGGTAACAACTGTGGGGGATGGGCTGATGGAGAAAATAAATGTACAGTTGTTAGGTGGGTGCCAGATAGGCTTCTCTGATGTGTTTTCAGGGATCGTCTAAAGGTGGACAAAGTAGGAGATAGTCGCACAGATTGGGGTAGAGCATTTCAGAGGATGGGGGAGGCTCGGGAGAAGTCCTGGAGGCTAACATGGGAAGAGGTGACAAGGGAGCTAGAGAGCAGAAGGTCCTGGGAGGAATGAAGAGAATGATTTGGTTGGTATTTTGAGACCAGGTTAGTGATGTAGCTGGGTGCCAAGTTATAGATGGCTTTGTAAGTTATGGTTAGTATCTTGAATTTAATTTGTAGGTTGAGTGGCAGCCAATGGAGAGATTGGCAAAGAGGGGTAGCAGACACTGAGCGGTTAGTAAGGTGGATGAGCCTGGCAGCAGCATTCATGATGGACTGGGGGGGATAGCCTATTTAAAAGCTAAGCCAATGAGAAAGGAGTTGCAGTAATCAAGACGAGAGATGACCAGGGAGTGGATTAGAAGCCCTGTGGTGTTATTGGTTAGGAAGGGGCGTATCTTGGAGATGCTGCGGAGGTTAAGGCGGCAACCGCGACTGGATGTGTGACTGAAAGGATACTTCAGAGTCCAGGATTACACCTAGGACCTTGGCATGGGGAGATGGGTTGATAGTTGAGCCATTTATTTTGACAGAGAAATCAGGGGAAGGGGAACTTTGGGGAGGAAATGTCATGAGCTCGGTTTTGGATAGGTTGAGTTTGAGGAAGTGATGTGACATCCGGGCTGATATGTCTGTTAGTAAGTTGGTGATGCATGAGGAGACTGACTGAGTGAGCTGAGGGGTGGAGAGTCCACTGTGTCAAAGGCAGCAGAGAGGTCCAGGAAGAATAGTACAGAATAGTGTCCATTGGTGTTAGCTGTTAGTAGGTCATCTGTGAGTTTAAGGAGAACAGTTTCCATGGAATGTTGAGGGCAAAATCCAGACTGAAGGGGATCAAGAAGTTTGTTCTTAGTCAGATGGTTACTCAGTCAGTTATAACCAAGTTTTTCAAGGAGTTCAGAGGAGAAGGGGAGTAAGGAGATGGGGCGTAGATTGTGAAGGTTGGTGGGGTCCAGTGAGGGCTTTTTAACCACTTTACCACCGGAGGATTTTGCTGTCTTACGTCCAGGCCACTTTTTGCGATTCGGCGCTGTGCAAATTTAACTGACAATTGCGCGGTCATGCGACGCCGTACCCAAACGAAATTTACGTCCTTTTTTCCCCACAAACAGAGCTTTCTTTTGGTGGTATTTGATCACCTGTGCGATTTTTACTTTTTGCGCTATAAACAAAAAAAGAGCGTTTATTTTGAAAAAATAACAATATTTTTTAACATTTTTTTATATGAAATTCCCCCCAAAAAAATGTAAAAATCTAATTTTTTTTTAATTTTTAGGCAATTTGTTTTCTGCTACCTATGTTTGGTAAAAAAAATCACGATAAGTGTATTTTGATTGGTTTGTGCAAAAGTTATTGCGTTTACTAACTAAGGGAAAGATTTCTGTCATTTTTGGTGGGTTTTTTTTAACGAGTAATGGCGGCGATCTGCGATTTTTTTTGCGGGACTGCAACATTGCGGCGGACAGATCAGATCCTTGACTGACATTTTTGACACTTTTGGGGGTACCAGTGACATTACTACAGTAATCAGTGCTATAAATATGCACTGTTACTGTAAAAATGACATTGGCAGGGAAGGGGGTTAATTTTATTGGAGAGGGAGGAGTTAATGTATGCCTGGTGCTTACTAACGTGTGTGGGGGGAGGTGACTGTGTGACACAGGGACAGATCGCATGTTCAGCTGTGCTGAACACTGCAATCTGTCACTGTTTGTCACTTAGGAGATCCGCCCGCTCTGTTTACACAAGCGGGCGGATCTCCAAACTCGATTCCCCGACGATCGGGGAAGAGCGGCGGCAATCGCCACCGCTCCTCCCCTGGCCCGACTCCCGCTGTGACTGAAAACAGCGGGAGCGCGCCTCCGGCGGCGCGCGAGTGCCGCCTTCAGGGGGAGGAGTCCAGCGACGTAGGTCTACGTCGCTGGACGGAATCGAGCCACTTTGCCGCAGTACAGTCCCAGTAACTGGTCGGCAAGTGGTTAAAGATAGGAGTGACAAGTGTATGTTTTGGGAGAGTTGGGGAAGATGCTAAAGAGAGGGAGAGGTTGATGATGTGAGTTAGAGAGCGTAGAATAGAGTCAGAGGGTGAGCGTAGCATTTGCGAGGGAGCAGGATCCAGGGGGCAGGTGGTTAGATGGGTGTTAGAGAAAAAGTCCAGCAACCTCGTTAATACTAGCAGGGTTGGACGAGAAAAGTAATGATTGTACCTGTGGACATGGGGTGTTAAGTGGTGGAGATCTCCTTGCGAATTGTATCGATCTTTGATTTAAGTGATTGGAGATCTCCTGGGCAGTGAGTGAGTTAGAGGGTGGAGTCTGTGGGGGACAGAGTAGAGAATTAAAGGTAGAAAAGAGTTGACGGGGACTAGATGAGAATGTGTGAATGAGCGTAATAAAATAGGTTTGCTTGGCAGTGAGGAGGCAGGAATAGTATTTAAGGAGGACAGATTTATATTGGATGAAGTCTTCAGGGGACTTAGTATTACGCCACAGGTGCTTAAGAGGTTTCCTGAGGCTTCTGGTGTCTCCTGTTTGCCAGGGTTGTAGCGTTCGGGGCCTAATTCTACATGTAGTGAGGGGAGCAAGCTTGTCTAGAAAGGATGGCAGTGAACTGTTATAGATGGAAGTGGCTAGGTTGGGGCATGACAGGGGTGAGATTTTGTCAATACTCCAAAAAATAAACTTGTGATGCTGAGCACCCTGCTCCTGCGCTCAGAATCAGGTCCTCAGGCTGCCTCTATCCCGGAACTCTCACTTGGCATCCATCCACTATGGCTAAGCTTTGCTGCCCTCTACGACCGGGGTGGTCAACAAAACACTGCAAATAAAAACAAAGAAAAGAGCGCACCAGCCTAGCGCATTATCCTCAGTGGGCTTTTTAATGAAACAAGTTTAAAATCAGCTACTCACAAACATGCTCTGAGGAAGAGGCACGGCCTCTAAGCGCATTAGCCCTTCGTCTTTACGAGACATTGGACCTTTAACAAGGATGTTGCTCTATGGAATTGATATGCTGGAATTTTTCGCATGTTTGTGAGTAGCTGATTTTAAACTTGTTTCATTAAAAAGCCCCCTGAGGATAATGCGCTAGGCTGGTGCGCCCTTTTCTTTGCTTTTATTTGAAGTGAGATTTTGTCATGTAGATGGTCAATAGCAGAGTAGAGAAGAGAAGGGTTGAGGTGGCAAATGTTTCTATGGGTAACTGTTAGGCGGTTGGAGGGAGAGAAGGTGGAAGACAGGGAGAGAGTGAAACAATAAGGTGGTGATCAGTGAGTGGTAGAGGATTGTTGGAGAGGTTACATGGAGTGCATAAATAGAAACAAGGTCAAGGGTGTTGCTATTGGAGTGTGTAGGAGCTGAGATAAGACTGAGAAGTTTAGAAGCAGTAGTAGTATTAGCATTAAAAGGGATCTTGAAGTAACCGAGAATGATTGTGGGGATTTAAGAAGAGAGAAAGTAGGGTAGACAGGCCATCAGGCCAAGTCCTCAAGGAAGGTTGACACCAGTCCAAGGGGTCGGTAGATGACAGCAATTCTTAGACAAACAGGAGAAAATAGACAAATACAATGTGACTCAAAACAGGAGAATGTCAGAGAGGGAGGTGGGTGAACTACCTGATAGGTACTATAAAAGATACTTATATGTAACTATACTACAATCATTAAAAATAAAAAAATGAATGAATGGGTGAATAAATGAATGATATACTAATGATGACAGAGCTACATACATTTATGTCTTTTACTGAAATTCAACTTTAAGTTTCTTCGTGTTGCAAAAATGTATTTCAATATACAATAAAATTCGTCTCACTTACAGGTGTTAAAAGTTATTCATCTAGAGTCTGAGCTCAAATCTTTCTGAATTCAGCCCATTTCTCTATAAAGGAGTATTATCCCGGTGTGGATTTCCCCAAACTTTCAGAAAAAATTGGGAAATTTTGGTAAAATGCATCGAAGTCAAAAAGGGTGTAAAGATAGATCCTAAATCTTTAGCTACAGAAGCTCCTTTGAACTATCCTGGGCTTGTTCATGTGCCAGAAAATGGCCCTTTGTTAACCTCATTATTTTATTTTTTATGTTTTATTTTTAAGAAATAAAGTACAAGTAGTAGAAATATAAGTAAAAAGGTTATGGGGGCGGTACACAGATAACAGTCAAATACACTTACAAAAACACATACAAAAAAAATAAAAAATAAAAAACAGAATGGCAAAAAATCTAAAAATAATAAACTAAAATACAACCCCCCCCCCCCAGGAAAAAATAAAAAAGAGTAGAAAAAAAGACCTATTCCTAGCAAAGTTCACCTAAGCAATTTAGTGAGAACATTACATTTTTTGCTTTGGCATTTACTCCATTTATCTCTTGTTGTAATTTACAATACTAAGAGTATATTTTGTTAGACTATGACAGTAAAGATAACCCATGTTTAATAGCACCATGTTTAATTGCACTGTCTCTTGTGTTAGTCTGTCACTTTTATGGTGACTTTGTACAAATGCTGCTGGCTTCAGATCCTATATTTCAACAGCTGAAACACTAAAAAGCAGCAGCACCAGTTCTCAGATGGTCTGGATTGCACTGGTTACTGACTGGTTAAAGGTAGAAGCAGCAACCACGGGATGTCTTCTTCTGTACGATCAAAAAGACACCGACAGGGAAAAGCAACACCCTTATAATCTGCTGTGACGACAATTTATTGATTTCCTATCATAGTCTGATTCATTGTAAGAAAAAAAAATGACACTGATTTATAAATGTTCCCCCAATTTATAAAAACAATTGTAGAAATAAATGTTTCTCATTAAGATAACCTTTATTTGACAGGTAAACTAAAAAAGTATCCATATGTAAATATTGTAGGTAGGATTAATTTTGTTAGGCGCATGTTTACATTACTTTTTTTGAGAAACCCACTACTTGTTGTAAGCCAGAAGTCGCACGTTTTCCCACACCGCAGAAAAACGTACTGCCTTTTGCAGATGTGCATGGGTGTTTTAATTATTAATGGCACCTCACGCATCTGGCAAATGGGTTTCTGTTTGCGGATACCAGAATGCATGGTACAGCATACCATGCTGTTCGGTGCGGCACAATTTAAAAAATCATTGCTACAATATTTAAATGCGTTTTATCTTTATAGGGCAGCCCATTGAAATGATAGGGCTGCCCTAAATGTGACCTTCAAAGAAAATACCTGGTTTAACACACCTTATGGTGTTAACGAGCCCTTAAAGCAGAGTTCCACCAAAAAGTGGAAGTTCCACTTTAAGGACTCCTCCTCCCCTGACATGCCACATTTGGCATGTCATTTTTTTTATTTGGGGGGGTGAGTAACTAGTTTTGACAGTTTTGACACTTCTGCCCATGCCGCCTAGACAACTTGAGCGGAAGGTCTCCTCTCCCTCTCCCTTTCTCTCTGCAATCTTCCAGGACACGTCACAGAAGATTGTCTAGCCATTTAAGAAGGCGCAGTGCGACTCGCGCATGCGCAGCGTGCACCCGGCTGTGAAGCCGCAAGCTGGGTGCCCACACTTGTGATGCCAGCACCAGGGAGAGCAGAGGGAAAGAACCGAGGGTTTGGGGCGACCGCATCTCTGGGACAGGTGAGTGTGTGTTTATTGAAAGTCAGCATCTACACTTTTTGAAGCTGCTGACTTTTATTAAACACAAAAACGAGTGGAACTCTGCTTTACAGTTGTTCAAAGTATTTGCTAGGGATGGGTGAATGGTTTGATCCGAACATTGGCTGTTTGCCGTTCGACGAACACCCAAGTTATCAGGGCGTTTGTCCATTTATTCGGCCCACCAAATGACCACAATGCACTGCACTCCTGCACAGTGCATTGGAAGCCTTGATTGGCTGAAGCAATGAAAGCTTTGCCCAATCAGGGCACAGTGTACAGTCAGAGCTATGATTGGAAAAGGTAATGATGACTCTATCCCATCATGGCTAATTGCTCTTAGTCCCACCCCACACTATAAAAGTATTCTTTCAATAATGGCCATTTGTAGTGTGATATCAGCTTGGAGAGAGATAGAACAGGGCTCTGTTCAGTGCTACTAGAGGTTTAGTGTGCTATTGTGATTCTATTGTCAGTGTAGGATATCAGTATAGTGTGAATCTAGTGAAAATTCAGTCAGTGTGAGTGTAGTGCGACAATTTATTTTTACTTTAGTGTCACTTAATTGTAAATCTAATGATAGCTCAGTCAGTGTGAGTGTAGTAACCATTCATTTTTACTTTAGTGTCAGTTTGTTTTGTCAGGGCAGGTTTACTGCATTATAGTTCAGTACATTAGTGCACGTTGAACAAAGTATATTTCTGTGCGTTACTGCATGTTTAATGCAGTATACTTCTGTGCGTTACGTGCGGTTTAACACAGTATATTGCAGTTCGTTACATGCCATTTAACACAATATATTTCTGTGCGTTAGTGCACATTTAACACAGTATATTTCTGTTCATTATTGCACGTTGAATGCAGTATATTTCTAATGGAATATATTTCTGTGCATGGGTGTGTGTTTAACGCAGTATATTTTAGTGCGTTACTGCACATTTAACGCAGTATATTTCAGTGTATTACTGTAAGCTTAACGCAGTATATTTCTGTGCGTTAGTGCACAATTAACGCCATATATTTCTTGCACGTTGAATGCAGTAAATTTCTGTGCGTTATTGCACGTTTAATGCAGTATATTTCTGAGCGTTAGTGCACGTTTAAAGCAGTATATTTTAGTGCGTTACTGCATGTTTAATGCAGTATATTTCTGTGCATTAGTGCAAGTTTAATGCAGTATATTTCTGTGCGTTACTGCGCGTTTAACGCAGCACATTTCAGTGCGTTACTGCATGTTTAACGCAGAATATTTCAGTGCGTTACGTGCCGTTTAACCTAGTATATTTCTGTGCATTACTGCACATTTAACGCAGTATATTTCTGTGTGTTAGTGCCGTTTTACTGCAGTATATTGTAGTGTGTTGTTGGAGTGTGTCTGTATAGTGAGCACTCAGGTTAAAGTACACCAAACACCACTTTCCATTGATTAAAGTGCATCCACGTACATATTTCCACATATTTATTACATTTTGTTATTAAGCACCTTCCCATTGTGTCTGGGAGGCCAACAAGGAGAGGCAGACGTTTCCATGGCACTGTGAGGGGGCCAGCAGCGTATGTGTCCCCAGGCAAAGGTGAACGTGGTCAGTCCTCAGGCAAGGCATAATTTCTTCTGTTTAGTGATGTTGCCCGTGCTATCCAGCCACAGCATGCAGAGGAGGTAGTGGACTGGTTTACTTAACCATCCTCATCCTCCACCACTGAAGCAGAGACTAGTGCGCAGTCCACTGCTGCTTCCAGAGTGGCTAAATATGCTTCCTTGTCCACAGCTATTCCTGCCATAGCCCCAGTATCATGCAAGGAGGAGTAAGCTGAGTTATTTGAACACAGCATCAGCCACTTGCTTCTTGATGATGCACAGCCATTACTTGATTCAGATCTTATTTCTGAGGTTGAGAAGGGTAGTAATATGAGCCTACAGAGATGGGAGAACACTGGTACACAAATTGGCAGTCATGTTCCCCCAGCTCCAGCGTATTGCCAAGTTGTCTCCAGGGGTAATGAGGAGGGAGTAGATGATGATGTTAAGGTCACTGAGACGACTTGGTGCTGGATAGAGCAGAGGAAGAAAATGAGGGTGAGGCACAACCCGAACGAGGCAGCCATCATGGAAGAGTAGAGAGCAGCCACCCTATTCCATCACATTGTGGAGCTGTTATCTCCCAGTACCGTTCCTACAACTCTGGGCCTTTTTTAGCTCCTAGTATTTAACTGTGAAAAGGGAGATTTTCTTTTGTGTTAGAACTGTTAGAAGAAAGTCTATACTTCTGCCTGCTGGCCAGTGGCCAACAACAATTAGTTGTAAATATTTATATACTATATAATAATGTGATGTACAGTATGTTTTTTACATTTTATACTACATATATTTACATTTATACAATATATTACCAAAAGTATTGGGACGCCTGCCTTCACACGCACATGAACTTTAACGACATCCCAGTCTTAGTCTGTAGGGTTCAATATTGAGTTGGCCCACTCTTTGCAGCTATAACAGCCTAAACTTTTCTGTGAAGGCTGTCCACAAGGTTTAGGAGTGTGTCTTTGGGAAAGTTTGACCATTCTTCCAGAATCGCATTTGTAAAGGCCAGGCACTGATATTGGAAGGCCTGGCTCGCAGTCTGCACTCTAATTCGTCCAAAAGGTGTTCTGAGGTTGAGGTCAGAACTCTGTGCAGGACAGTCAAGTTCCTCCACCCCAAACTCGCTCATCCACCCCCCCTTTGTTTGTGCACTGGTCTAAATAATTTGGAGGAGGGGGATTTATGGTGCAATCACAGGCTTTACAGAGAGCAATAGGGGCCATTGGCTTCAACTGCTGTCAAACAAAACCTGTGAGGAGGGGGCAGGGGGTGGAGTCCTGCCTGCTGTGTCTATGGACGCACACAGCCCAGCTCGGAGAAGAAGAGGAGCTGAGAGCCCAAGGGGGGGACCCCAGAAGAGGAGGTTCGGGCCACTCTGCCATAGTATTACACAGATTATTATTTAAACTAAAAAAATATAGCTCTACGATTATTTTTACATCACAGACCCTCCTCCATTACAGACCTCTCTATCACAGACCCCCACCCATCACAGATCCCCTCCATCACAGATCCCTCTACCCCATCACAGACCACCCTATCACAGACCCCCATCACAGTTCCCCCATCACAAATCCCCCATCACAGATCCCTCTCAATAAAAGACCCCCCATTACAGACTCCCCTCCATCACAGATTGCCCTCCATGACAGACCCTCTCCATCACAGGCCCCCCATCACAGACCCCCTATCACAGATCCACTTCCTTAACAGACCCCCTCCATCACAGATTGCCCTTCATCACAGACCCCCTCCATCACAGATTCCCCCCATCATAGACCCCTCTCAATCAAAGGCCCCCTTCATCACAGACCTCCTCCTTCACAGATTCCCCCCATCACAGACTCCCTCTATCACAGACCCCCTCAATAACAGACCTCCTCTATCACAGACCCCCCCATCACAGATCCCCCTAATTACAGACTCCTCACCATAGACCACCCCCATCACAGACCTCCCTCATCTCAGACTCCGAAATCACAGACCCCCCATCACAGTCCTTCTTCGATTTTTACAGACTGTCTCTCTTATAACCTTGCAGCACCCCCCCCCCCCACAGTGCCCTACCTTATTCACACAAAAGGGGAAGCATGGCAGGTTCGGACACAGGGCGGGACTTTTCATGTTCAAGGCAGGTGATTGATTGCTGGGACCGCCTCGCTGCCTAGCACCCAATCACCTGATTCATAACTTAAAAAGTCCTGCCCTTTGTGGACCTACTGTGCTTCCCATTTTGTATGAATAAGGTAGGGCAGTGTGGGGAGGGGGGAGGAAGGGGGGGAGTACTGCATTGATGAAAGGGACAGACCTGCCGTGCCTCCCATGTGATTAAGAATGATAGCGGCAGCAGTGGGCAGGCAAGCCGGCAGCAGGACACCCAGGCAACTATTTTGCGAGGCTGCCGTCCGGATAGGACTGTTACTGGGTTCTGGATCTGGACCGCAGTCACCATTTACTGATACCTGTTCTAAAGTAAAAGAAAAAAAACAATATAAAAAGAAAGTATATGTAGCAGGTTTTTCAGGCATTGGGCCTGATGTGGATCTGCCATTGTCACCGGTTACCTCCCCAGTCCATGTGAGCTGCGACCCTGGGTGTGAGAACTGAGACATTGACAACTCCGGCATCTTTTTTTTGTGGTTTTATTGTAGATAAAGGGGATGGGAGAAGGGAATGAGTGGGAAACTCCTTTAGGCTTAACTAGATACAATTTGGGACTTTATCCGGAAAATGTCTGTTAATGCTGCCTTGACGCCAGCTGACGCTAGCCAGCGTTCACTGACGCTTAGAACACACTGTAATTTGACAGAAGTGATGAATCCTCGACTCTAGGTCCAGAAGAGTCAGGACTGTGGAGCATAGAACTACTGATGCTGCTGCAATGCATAGTCTCTGACCACTCTCTATAGCCTGGCACTGGCTGGAGGTGGCGTGCTCTGAATCACTGTATAGCTGCAACTCTCAACTCATACTCTTTACAATTCAGGGCCCAAACCGCAGGCACCCATTTTACACTTTTAGCTCTTCAGTGTCCACTGACTATGTACCCCCTCTGCTACTTCAGGGTCGTCAACCTAGGTACCCAGTTTACAGCTAGCTGACACTGGATCCCAGAACCTCCTCCGGAGTGGTCTCCTCTAACTCTTCAGGCAGACCCCCAGGGGCAATCCTCAGTACTCACGTCCTGTGTAGGCTTTCCTGGGACTGGACCCCTCTCACTCTCTGCTGGTTCTCGGCACACCGGATCCCCTCAGCTCAACTCAGCACTCTCTGGATTCTCAGGTGACACCCTGAGACATCCACTTCCTTGGACAGGAGGAGAGACAGCCATTCTCTCCCTCCTGGGACTCTGCCCCCGCCAAAGACACCGTGTCACGCGCTTCCCCCAAACTTATACCCACTCCCAGAATCCTTTGCAGCATACTCTGCCTTCTGGGGTAGTTACAGGCTTGGATGTGTCCCCTGATTGGGTTTCCTCCACTGCCCTATCAGAAGCCTCTAATAGAGTCAGTGGGGAGACTCCCCTCTCAGGAGACACACTTGGAAACCATGACAACCTACCTAGCAAAAAGAAACATAGCCCTGCTGTTAGGCAGACAAGGCCCACTATGCATTTACCTAGCACCTACCTGTACCTGTACATATATAAACATTCACACTAACAAAAACGGAAATAAAACATAGTTAACAAATCATCCTTCCTCTCTTTTCTGTCCCCCCCCCTCCCCCATCACACACACACACACACACACACACACACATTTTTGTCCTCTAAACCTGACAATACACCAGTAAAATCTGTTTGATTTCCTAATGATTAATGATTAGTGAGGCCAATCAACATTTGTTTTTGGAAAGTTTGAGGGGAAAATTTGGAGAACGATGGAAAATTTACGTTTGAAAAAAATTGAACATATTGTAATGAAACCTGTTTAATACATCTCAGGTTCCATTCAAATAGCAGATCTGGATGAAATTTTAAGAACTTTCAAGTGAAACTAGTTGACTCAATGTTGGCAAGAGCGTTCTCAGAAACAAATGAAAATCTAACTGCATGACCAGCCTTTTAAATTTTGCTTGCCCACTTAGCTTTACCACTTTCTGCTTCCTAGTACATAAAAATAATTCTACTGACTGAAACAAATGTACCAATGTAACCATCCACACACTTACCTATTTATGCCCCCTTCCCCATAAATGCACACTGCTCAAAAAATTAAAGGAACACTTTGATAACACATTAGATCTCAATGGGGAAAAATCTCATGCTGGATATCTATACTGATATCGACTGGCTAATGTGTTAGGAACAAAAGAATGCCATATTGTTTGATGGAAATGAAAACGATCAACCTCCAGAGGGCTGAATTCCAAGACATCCCGAAAATCAAAGTTAAAACATGATGCAGCAGGCTAGTTCATTTTGCTGAAATCTCATTGCAGCAACTCAAAATGGTATTCAGTAGTTTTTATGGCCCCCACGTGCTTGTATGCATGCCTGACAATGTCGAGGCATGCTCCTAATGTGACGACAGATGGTGTCCTGGGGTACTTCCTTCCAGATCTGGACCAGGGCATCACTGAGTTCCTGAACATACTAAGGTACAACCTGGTGGCGTAGGATGGAACAAAACATAATGTCCCAGAGGTGTTCTATTGGATTTAGGTCAGGCGAATGTGCGGTCCATTCAATGGTATCAATGCCTTCATCCTCTAGGAACTGGCTGCATACTCTCGCCACATGAGGCCAAGCATTGTCACATACAAAGAGGAACCCAGTACCCACTACACCACTGTAGGGTCTGACAATGGGTCCAAGGAATTCATCCTGATACCCAATGGCAGTCAGGGTGCCATTGTCTAGCCTGTAGAGATCTGTGCATCCCTCCATGGATATGCCTCCCCAGACCATCACTGACCCACCACCAAACCAGTCATGCTGAACGATGTTACAAGCAGCATAACATTCTCCATGGCGTCTCCAGACTCTTTCACGTCTGTCATATGTGCTTAGGGTGAACTTGCTCTCATCTGTGAAAAGCAAAGGGGGGCCAGTGGCGGACCTGCCAGTTCTGGTGTTCAGTGGCCAATGCCAATCAAGCTCCACGGTGCCAGACAGTAAGCACAGGGAACACTAGAGGATGTCGGGCCCTCAGGCCACACTCATGAAGTCTGTTTCTGATTCTTTGGTTTAGAGACATTTACATCAGTGGCCTGCTGGATGTCATTTTGTAGGGCTCTGGCAGTGCTCATCCTGTTCCTCCTTGCACAAAGGAGCAGATACTGGTCCTGCTGATGGGTTAAGAACCTTCTACAGCTCTGTCCAGCTCTCCTAGAGTAACTGCCTGTCTCCTGGAATCTCCTCCATGCTCTTCTGACTGTGCTGAGAGACACAGCAAACCTTCTGGCAATGGCACGTATTGATGTGCCATCCTGGAGGAGTTGGACTGCCTGTGCAACCTCTATAGGGTCCAGATATCGCCTTATGCTACCAGCAGTGACACTGACCCTAGCCAAATGCAAAACTAGTGAAAAACAGTCAGAAAAGATGTCTGCGGCCTCAACCTGTAAAACCATTCCTGTTTTGGAGGTTGTCTCATTGTTGCCCATCTAGTGCACCTGTTGTTGCTTTCATTACCACCAAAGTAGCTGAAACTGATTAATGACCCCCTCTACTACTTAACTGACCAGATCAATATCCCAGCAGTTTACTTGGATTGATGCTATACTCTGATTAAAAAATGTTCCTTTAATTTTTTTGAGCAGTGTATTTATTAAGAATTATGTATGCATGGTATAATAAATTAGAAAAATATTCAGCGTTGGACTAAATATCACCATACACGTGGACTAGCAGCTATGCACTCAAGGGCAATCAAGCAAAACACTTCCTGAAACATAATAATATACAGTGCAGCGCAATCATGATGGTAAAGCAATCAGAAAGTCTCAAAGATTTCAGGCGTCAATTTCATCAAACAGATGCACTGTCCCCAGTGGTAAGTGATCCTAGAGCAATATCATGCAATTCAGTGTCCACACAGGTGCTCATGCGATCCCACCACCTAGCATCCACTGCCACTCACCTTATCTTTGAGACCCTACAGGGTCAAGCAGCATGTCCCGGTCCGGCTGGTGTGATGCACGCTCGCTTGCAAGCTCTGCATTAATGTGTGAATTCCATCTTTTAAAACGTGAGTACAATATTTTATGCAATAAAGTATAATACAGGTCTATACAGAGAGCGTTTAGATCGTTTATTCTGTTTTGCATACACCACGGACATACTGGTCAGAAGATCTGTGTGAGGAATGCAGTTTGCTCTGAGGATTGGAAGCTCACATTTTGCTTATTAAGGAGAAGAGGAGTGATGGGATACTTACTTATCCGTTTGATATGACATGCTGTTTGCCCCAGTAGGGTCTCAAAGATAAGGTGAGCGGCAGTGGATGCTAGGTGGTGGGATCGCATGAGCACCCGTGTGGACACTGAATTGCATGATATTGCTCTAGGACCACTTACCACTGGGGACAGTCCATCTGTTTGATGATATTGACGCCTGAAATCTTTGAGACTTTTTGATTGCTTTACCATCAGGATTACGCTGCACTGTATATTAATATGTATGCATGGCTAGCAGACAAAGGTAACTACAAGATGCTCATTTAAAACTTTAAAAGAAAATAAGCCACTCCAAAATGAGGAAGAGCTTCATTAGTAAATACTGCTTTGCATGACATGTCTTTAAATGAACTCTGTCATCCCTCCTCTAAATTTATATTTGAAGCACTTGCTAAACCAGAACATCAACCATACCAGTACTATTTTAGCATAGGAGTATTAGTACTAGTCAGCATTCCAAGAAACATAGACAAATTCCATGTTGCATGGTAAGTCCTTAAAAGAAGTAGGCCACAGAGTTCTACCCTCTGAAGTCATGTTGTGCTTTAAAACCCCATTGGTTAGGCCTGGAATTAGTTTAGAAGGGTAATGTATGAATGCATTGAATGTGTAAAGAATAACGGTATTATTTCTTTTTAACCCAGAGGAAACATTGACACAATTGTTATGTCTTAGGAAACCCCTTCCAAAATGAATTGGGGATCACTGGGAAGAATGATGAAAAATATGGGGAAAGAAAAAAAAAACAATAACCCCCAAAGATAGTAGAACTTTATAGGCATCCACTGATTAATCTCAAAAAATCTCAAAAATCTCAATCTCAAAATCTTGGGTAATATAAATACAGACAAAATGTATTGTTGTAAATGTAGCACCCTCCTAGTTAAGTGCTAGGTAGGCAGAGTAGTTTTTGGTTCTGTCTGCTTATCAGCAGAGCAACAGGCAAAACGTATATATGCTCTCTACTTATCAGGGAGCAAGACTGATAGTTAGGCCTGCTCAGTGTGCCCATTGTGTATTCATTTGGTCTCAGGGAGTGTACACAGCAGCTCCAATGGGGAGGCACGTTGGATGCTGGAGGAAACCAGGCCAATGATACACAGGCTTTTGTAACCGTCCCAGTGGGTTGGCACAGACACGTGGTGCATTATGGGACAGGGTATAAGAAGCTATGGGCACATGAGGCAGAGGTCTTTAGGTGGGAAGCCAGGTCCCAGAAGGAGGGTGGCGACTGCCTTTTCTGCAACAGGTGGTGATGGTCACAGGCAGTCAGCCTGAAGAGCCAGTGCATGTGAGGCTGAACCCAGAGGTCCAGGAGAAGCTGACTGCAGGAGTTGGGGCGATAGTGAATCTGGAAAAACAGTGTCCATGAATACAGAGGAACTTGCCCATGGGTCTGCCCAGGAAGGGGACCACTCCGGAGTGTAGAGTCAGTTGACGGGTGTCAGCTAGCACAGAAAGAAAGAGGGTACTAGGGGAGTACCCTGAAAACAGTATCATAGCAACGCTTATCTCATCTTCATTCAAGTGACAGGATGAAGGAGCGGCCTTACCTCACTCTCAAGTTAGGTGTCCTCAGCATTGTGAATAGTTAACAGTTGGAGTATCCCACTCATCTCTTCCCCATCCAAGTTCTAAATAAAATCACAAAAACAACAATCCCTGGACTGATCTTTGACTGAGCCAAGAACTTAAAGTGATAAGTTTCTGTAAACAGTTGCTATGGGTAACCCAGGGGAATCCAGAAAGTGTTATATCCAGCAGTCCTCTAGGGGGCAGTGCTACATAAAAAAAAGCAATCACAAAGATGAATAAGCGCAACTGTGTGACATTATGCTCCTAAACCAAGAGAACCGATATATGGTCCGACATAACAGGGTCTGTGTTTGAAGACCATAAATATGGTCGACCTCCTGTGCTTGGATCAACAGGGTTCAAATGTGCAAGTGTACCCAAGGCATTGCTACGCGTTTTGCTATGCAGCTCTTCAGGGGATTCCGTTGGAGATAAAAGTAAGAACAGAGGGCACCAAACAATCTCCTGAGAGGAGGCAACAGAGTTGAAGAAACAATATAGTTGTTCCAAAAGGAACTAACATTGCCTATTTCTCCTTTCTGTTATAAGATACCCATCTCCAGGGGTGCCGATCCAGTCATTATCAAGACAGCCTCTCCGGGAGACGTTGGAGATGTCCCTGGGAGTTCTCCCACTGCGTCATTTTATTCTGACAATGGGGAGGCTTCTCTTCTGTCAAAATGTACTGCTCAGTGCTGCAGGTTATAGTCTGCAGCGCTTATTCAGAGGAAATTTGAAAGCATGGCAGTTGTACAAAAGTCGATCAGTAGATCAACATCTGTACATACACAGTTTCCATACATGGATCAAAATTTGGCCAGTCACTACTGAACTGGCTGAATTTAGATACATCTGTAGGCAGCTTTATAGACAGCTAAAAAGAGATAACTGGAGTCATGCTGCTGACTTAAGTGTTATTGGACCTGGCACTATCAGATGGGAGGTCAATCAGCCGCAGCTGAAGGAACCCCTTACAACCTGTGGAGAAACTCCCTAGTTCCCTGAAACCCTGGCTGAGAATAAATGCTCTAACTACAAAATTTGCAGAAACCAGTCCTGCTGGTAATAGACTTTACTGGCACCAACATGAGACAGAATGATAATTGTTAAAAATATCAATCTTTTTTTACAATATTCTTAAAATAACGTCATTGTGTTAGTAAGCTATTAAAATCAATTTATCACAATTTGTCATATGATACATAAGTCTCACTTGGGACAATGCTCTAACTACTTGCTGGTAAAGTTACTTTAACCGCTTAAGGACCGCCTCACGTACATATATTGCGGCAGGGCGGGCCTTAAGTGCAAAATCGCATACCTGTATGTGATTCCTCTGATCGGCTCTGGGCGTGTGCACGGATCACGGAAGCTCCACTCCCACTGTGATTGGACACAGCGGGAGACAATCAGCATGTCTATTGGCCGTGATGGCCGCCAGGACCCGCTGATCATTCACTGGAGACACAGAACTGCGGTCTGCCTATGTAAACAAGGCAGACCAGTGACCACCATTCTAAGAGGGAGGAAAATGAAGATCCTGTGTTTCTGCTAAACAGAAACATGAATCTCTGTTTTCCTCCAGTCACAGCATTCCCCCCAGTTAGAAAACACTCCCTAGGAGCACACTTAATCCTTTGATCACCCCTGATGTTAACCTCCTCCTTGCCAGTGTCATTAGTACAGGGACAGTTCATTTTTTTAGCACTGATCTCTGTATTGGTGTCACTGGTCCCCAAAAAGTGTCACTTGGTGTCAGATTTGTCCGCCACAATGTTGCAGTCCTGCTAAAAATCGATGATCACCGCCATTAGGAGTAAAAACAATAAAAAAAAAAAAAAAGTCCATAAATCTATCTCATAGATTGTAGATGCTATAACTTTTGCACAAACCAATCAATACATGATTATTGGGATTTTTTACCAAAAACTTTTAGCAGAATACACATTTGCCCGCCTAAATCGATAAAGAAATTTCGATTTTACATTTTTTAATTGGAGGTGTTTAATAGCAGAAAGAACCGGCATTGAGGAAAGACTACTGGCAGTGAAAACCTTCCCTCAGATGTGTAGACGCATTCGCTCTACATAGACATCTCTGCCGGCGAACCCTCCATACGCGAGTCTGTTTGCCAGTATAGATCTATATGCGGAGTCAATATCATTTTGATATCTATCTGCCTTTATGAAGGAATACACGCTCATGTCTTTCTACTATGCCTGATCACCACAGTGGAAACAGCATGGCTCTTTCCCTGCAGATAGTCTATGGGAACAGTAGTGTAATCCTATTAGGCATTGTCCTCTGAGCTTTGCTGAATGGGATTCACGACAGTGGTAGAGGCGGGAATGCATGCACAAGTTTGAGCAGAGCAGCGTTCACAGTTCTACACGCTGGTTTCATTGTGTAGTGTTAGGCAGGAAGCCGTGCTGTCCTGTCGGTTGAAAAGTGCTAAAGACTGCACACAAATTTTGTCGGCCAACAACAGCTGACTGCAGAAGTGATGTCATGTGATGGTTAACTTTCCGTGTGTTTTTTCTTCTCTGAGCATGCCCAGTCTTGCTCATCTGCTGTTAGTCGGCCGAATTCTGTACTGACTGGTGAACAATCGGCCGTTCTGGTGACGGCCAATAAAAATTTTATAGCCTGCACACCCGATTCTGTTCGGCCGAAAAGTCGCAGTCGGTTGTCGGAAGCATCATACTAACAAGCCGACAATCGGCCGATCGTTCGGCGGCCGAATATTTACGGACGACAATCGCTACATGTGTACGGGCCTTTACTTGTGTTACGTGACTGTACATTTGGAACTGATTGGCTGATGTCGTATAGTCATCACTCCCTGCTCATTGTCCCTTTTGTTGTCTCATAAATAAACAGAGCTCCCTGCCTAATGCCCCGTACACACGTGCAGATTGTCGGCCGAAAATGTTCGGCCGCCGAACGATCGGCCAATTTTCGGCTTGTTAGTATGATGCTTCCGACAGCCGACAGCGCACTTTCGGCCGAAAAGAATCTGTCGTGCAAGCATTAAAATTTTTGTATGCCGACACCAGAGCGGCCGATTGTTCGCCAGTCAATACAGAATTCGGCCGACAGACAGCAGATTTGCAAGACTGGGCATGCTCAGAAAAGAAAAAACACAGGGAAAGTTAACCATCACATGACATCACTTCTGCAGTCGGCTGTAGTCGGCGGACAAAATTCTTGTGCTGTCTTTTGCACTTTTCAACAGACACGACAGCCCGGGGACAAAAGACGGCCGATCGTTCGGCCGACGATCTGCACGTGTGTACGAGGCATTAGGCAGGACATTCTTGTGAGCATCCAATGTGATAGCAGCCTTTTTGTCTGTATTACTGGGTACTGCTGAGCGTGCTCAATTACCTTATACAAAAGAGCTGAGAACTGTGCCTTTTAGCACAACGGGATTGATTTCAATTGGCGTATATTAATATCCAAAAGTGCACTTATTAGCACAACAGAGTTATTTGTGCATCAAGCGTATATTCATTTCCAAGACACTGTTCAATTTTTTCTTCCTAATATCAGCTGGCTCCATCCTTTGGCAGGAGCCATGAAGCTACATTTGGGTGCATGCTCCCCGCTGCCTCTGTAGACAAGTCTCCTTGCATCCACAGAAGCTCAAAGCCATGGCAGCAAGCCAAACCTGTACTTTCCCTCTAGCTCCTGATTGATAGCACCAGGTGCTTGTGCTGTTGAACTGCTTGACATTAATTAGTACATTTAAAAATGCTAAAGCCCCTTTCACACATATGGTCCGTTTGTCCGTTTTTCATCCATCCGTTGATGGATGAAAAGCAGACATCAATGCATCCCTATGTAAAAACAAGTGACAACGGATGATCATCCGTTAACATCCATTTTCATCCGCTTCCATCAATGTCCGTTTTTTGGAACGGATGAATGCCCTATTTTTCATCTGTCAAAAAAATGGATCGGACGAAAAACGGATGTAAACGGACAAACGGTCCGTTTTTCAACCGTTTTTGCTTTGGTAGTGGATGTAAAACAAAAAAATGGATGAAAAACGGATGAAAAACGGATGAAAAACTGATACATTTTGACGTGACTGAACTGATGAACTGAACGGACCATATGTGTGAAAGGGGCCTTAGGGCTCTTTCACACACTGTGTCCATCAAACGGACTCCGCTTTTCTCAGCGGGGAATCGATCCACCGATCCCCCGCTGAGCAGAAGGATGACAGCTATGTCTCCGCGCTGTGTGCGGAGACACAGCTGTCAGTTCCCCATGCATCTCTATGGGGGAAATCGGATGGGAATGGACCATCGGTCCGTTCTCATCCGATCCCATCCAATCCGATCCGCTGGACGGATGGGAAATAGGGTTTCCATCCGTCCAGATTTGACGGATCGGATCGGGTCGGATGTCAGCGGACATGTCTCCGCTGACATCCGATGCCTCATAGGAATGCATGGGGGGACCGTTCAGATCCGCCAAAAAAACAAACAGGTGGATCTGAACGATCCGCCTGTGTGAAAGGGGCCTAAGGGTTTAATATTATTTTAAAGAGAAAATCCAAGAAACAAGTGACAGCAATTGGTATGACAATAACTCATAAATAAACAGAGCTCCCTGCCTTAGGCAGGACATTCTTGTGAGCATCCAATGTGATAGCAGCCTTTTTGTCTGTATTCCTGGGTACTGCTGAGCGTGCTCAATTACCTTATGCAAAAGAACTGAGAACTGTGCTTCTTAGCACAACGGGATTGATTGCAATTGGCGTAAATTAATATCCAAAAGTGTACTTATTAGCGCAACAGAGTTATTTGTGCATAAGGCATATTCTAATTTCCAGAGATGTATAGTAACTAAGTAGAACTACTTCACTACTGTACTTAAGTACCGAAAGGCGGTATCTGTACTTTCCTAGAGTAGAATTTTTTTCTCCTACTTCCACTTTTACTTCACTAAATTTTTTCAATGATTTCAATACTTCTACTCCAATATTTTTTTTTTGTGCTGAACAGTTACTAGTTACAATTATAAAAATTACCACTGCCAGAACAGTAGATGGCAGGTTTCATGAAGCTCAAAACATGTGTATTATCAGCGCATACGAAAATAAATGCTACTGTAAGCATAAATAAAAGCTGTATTTGAATAATAAAAAACAATATGATGTTCAAACTTTTGACTTCTTTCTTTAATAACTACATAACACAGTACTTGTACTTTTACTTTCAGTACTTGAGTAGAAAATTTTTTTTCAAAACTACTGGTACTTTTACTTTCAGTACTTGAGTAGCAAAATTTTTAAAAAAACTACTTGCAGTACTTAAGTACAAAAAATGTTGAATACTTTAGTACTTCTACTCAAGTCACTTTTTGATCGAGCACTTCCACTTCTACTCAAGTCACTTTTTGATCGAGCACTTGTACTTTTACTCAAGTATGGGTTTTGAGTACTTTATACAACTCTGCTAATTTCCAAGACACTCTTCAATTTTTTCTTCCTATCATCAGCTGGCTCCATCCATTTACAGGAGCCATGAAGCCACATTTGGGTGCATGCTCCCCGCTGCCTCTGTAGACAAGTCTCCTTGCATCCACAGAAGCTCAAAGCCATGGCAGCAAGCCACACCTGTAATTTCCCTCTAGCTCCTGATTGATAGCACCAGGTGCTTGTGCTGTTGTACTGCTTGGCATTAATTAGTACATTTAAAAATGCTAAGGGTTTAATATACTTTAAAGAGAAAATCCAAGAAACAAGTGACAGCAATTTGTATGACAATAACTCTATCTAGCTAACACTGCAGCTGGGGTAAAATCAGGAAGAGAATTCAACATAGGTTCAATTCTCTGTATTAAATTCATCATTCCAAGACAGATTTGTATCCAGCGTGTAGCTTGGAGGAACATAGCCTTGATATTTTTTACTCTGTATATGAGGGTAAGCTCCCTCATGCAATGAGTTTGTTGGGGGACTTCCCCTTTTAATCACAAAGTACGGTTTTCAGAATGAAAATCAGAACACCATTTATGTATTGTGCATTTTAGCTTTACTTCTTGAACCCCTCTGTATAAAAAAAATACTAAGATTTGGCCAAGGTCTGCTTAACCTTTACCTGTTCTAGGGCTGTCCACAGCTTTTTTTCTCTGTCACTTGCCCCCAATCCTCCTCTGGGCAGAATGGTAATCATTGTCAATGTATCTGTTTCCTATGAGCCCAGCCTGTTCTTAACACAGCCCCTGGGGTGCATCCTCACATAAGCTGAGCCCACACAACTTGGCATGAGTGTTGTTCAGTCCAGGAGGAAGGACCACAACCTGCCACCATTGAGGAAGAAGTGGAAGTACTTGTGATGTCACCAGAATGGCTAGAAGACTGTGGTGAAAACGGTAAGTAAATCGAAGGAAGCACCAGGTAGGGGGCCAAGGGGTGAGTTTGTAGGCAGGTGTTGGACTGCAGTATACTGTTCGATATGAAGGTGGCACTGTGTCATTTCTTCAGGCTGGCAGAAGATCATTAACCATTTGAGCTCGAGACGGTTTTACCCCCTTCATGACCAGAGCATTTTTTGCTATTCATAACTGAGCTATTTTAATTGGCAATTGTTCAGTTATGCAACACTGTACCCACATTATTTTGGTGGTATTTGATCACCAGTGGGCTTTTTATTTTTTATTATATAAATAAAATATACATTTAAAATGTAAAAAAAAAAAACATATTTTCTACTTTCTGTTATAAAAGATATCTAATAAAATCAAATTCCGTTATAAACTTAGGCCTAAATGTATTCTGCTACATTTCTTTGGTAAAAAAAGAAAAAAAATCTCAATAGGTGTATATTAATTGGATGGTTGGAAAGTTCTAGTGTCTACAAACTATGGTATATACTGTATACTGGAATTTACGCAGCTTTTACATTTACTTTCTAACTGCCTATCACATTTCTTGATGTATTAAAATGTCAGGGCAGTACAAACACCTCCCAAATGACCCCTTGGAAAACAAACACCCTATATATTTGGTGAGAGGCATGTTAAGTGCATGCATAATTGTTTTTTGCTTTTGTTTTTTGTTTTTTTACACAAAATTGGCAGTTTAATGAGATATTTCACACACATATCATGGGTATATGTGGAATTACACCCCAAAACACATTTTGCTACCAGAATAAAATGGTGGGTATTGCAATTTTTATGTCACACTGTATTTGTGCAGCGTTTTTTCAAATGCAAATTTTTGTGTAAAAAAACACTTTTTGAATTTTAATGCACAAAAATACAATATAATACCTAATTGTTTGGTATCATATAAAAGATTATGTTAAGCCGAATATATAGATACCAAGCATGTCATGCTTTAACCACTTCACCCCGTTCCTGCCCAGGCCAATTTGTAGCCTTTAGCTCTGTTGCATTTTGAATGAAAATTGCGCGGTCATGCAACACTGTACCAAAACCAAATTTATGTTATTTTTTCCCCCTCAAATAGAGCTTTCTTTTGGTAGTATTTGATCACTGCAAGTTTTTTTCTTTTTTGCTAAACAAATAAAAAAAGACCAAAAATTTACAATTTTGTAAATAAATATGTTTTTCCTGCACTGACGAGCACTGATGAGGCCTCACTGACAGGCACTGATGGAGTGGCACTGATGATGAGGCACTAATATCCAGCACTGATGGGCACTGATAGGTGGCACTGATATTCAGCATTGATGGGCACTGATAGGCGGCACTGATGGGCACTGATAGGCGACACTGATGGGCACTGATAGGCGACACTGATGGGCACTGATAGGCGGCACTGATGGGCACTGGTGGGCAGCCCTGATAGATGGCAATGATGGGCAGCACTGATGAGGAGTGCACTGACAGGCTCCCTGAGCACTGATTGGCATCTCTGGTGGCATTAGAGGGCGTCCCTGGTGGCCATGGGTGGGTGTCCCTGGTGGCCATGGGTGGGCAATCCCTGGTGGCTCTAGTGGCATCCCCCAAGGGTCTGCACTGGTAATCAATGCTCTGTTTACCAGCACAGACCACCCCCCCCCCCCCGTCAGGCGTGAACTGAAGAAAGCCGATCAACGGCACTTCCTACTTACTATGTGACCAGCTGTGATTGGACACAGCTGGTCACATGGTAAAGAGCCTATTTCATAGGCTCTTTACCGGGATAGGAGATGCGGTGTGTCAGAGTGACACACCGCACCACCGATCGCCACTCTGCACTCCCAGTGACGCTCATATGACGCCCAGTCAGGATAGTGCAACCACTTTGCTGCCGTCTTTTTGCTTTATGATGAGTGGGAAGTGGTTAAAATGGCGTCAAACTACGCAAATTTATAATATCCATAGGTGTTTTTTTTAAAAGCTTTTACAGGTAACCACTTTAGAATTTTTACAGGGGATCTAGTGCTAGAATTACTGCCCTCGATCTTGTGTTCGCTGTGATACCTGACATGTTTGGTGCAATCATTGTTTCCATACCAATGTGGGACCAATGTATGTGTTTGGCCTTTTTGGGGGTGTTTTAATTTTTTTTTTTTAAATTATTTACATTGTTTTGTTTTTTATTTTTACACTGTTCCTTTCATTTTTTTTTAAAATCACTTTTATTGTTATCACAGGGAATGTAAATATCTTCTGTGATAGCAATAGGCAATGACAGGTACTCTTTACTGAGAAATCTCTCCTCTGCCCTTAACAGCACCTGATCACACCAAGATCAGGGAAACCGGAAGTGATGAAATGTTCATTGCTTCTGGTTTCTTAGACCATAGAGATTATTTGACCCATTCTGGTCTCCAATCAGCTCTATGGTCAGCCAGCAGAACCACTAGCTGCATTCTCAGGTTCCTCGATAGGACAGGAGAGCCCAAGAAAGCCATGGAAGTCAGGGTGGGGCGGATTTATTTTTATGCATCTCTACTGAGAAATCTCTCCTCTGCCCTTAACAACACCTGATCACACCAAGATCAGGGAAACCGGAAGTGATGAAATGTTCATTGCTTTTGGTTTCTTAGACCATAGAGATTATTTGAGCCATTCTGGTCTCCAATCAGCTCTATGGTCAGCCAGCAGAACCACTAGCTGCATTCTCAGGTTCCCCGATAGGACGGGAGAGCCCAAGAAAGCCATGGAAGTCAGGGTGGGGTGGATTTATTTTTATGCATCCTGTGGGCTGAACAAAAAAAGAGAACCTAACAGATTCCTCCATTCACATATATTTTGATGAAGATGAAGAACTCTCTGCCAGAAGCATAGAAGCGATCTTCCCAGTGACCACCCATGCTTGGGCATACACTTTTTTTATTACTGCAGATGAGAAATATACTCCTGAAGAGCTGCAGGCACTGATGTATGTATTCTCAGAACAGCACCCTGCTGCTGACAGAATAAACAGATCAGTG